>NC_140997.1:134864662-135231745 GCF_052327205.1 Somniosus microcephalus
GGTGAGAGGATCGAAGGGAGAGAGGAGAGGGGATCGAAGCGGGGAGAGGAGGGAATCGAAGGGGGAGAGGAGAGGGGATCGAAGGGAGAAGAGGAGAGAGGATCGAGGGGGGGAGAGGAGAGAGGATCGAAGGGGGGATAGGAGAGAGGATCGAGGGGGGAGAGGAGAGAGGATCGAAGGGGGAGAGGAGAGAGGATCGAAGGGGGACAGTAGAGGGGATCGAAGTGGGAGAGGAGAGAGGATCGAAGGGGGAGAGTAGAGGTGATCGAAGGGGGGAGAGGAGAGAGGATCGAAGGGGGGAGTGTGGAGGGGATCGAAGGTGGAGAGGTAAGAGGATCGAAGGGGGAGAGGAGAGAGGATCGAAGGGGGAGAGTAGAGGGGATCGAAGTGGGAGAGGAGAGA
Source organism: Somniosus microcephalus (assembly GCF_052327205.1). Lineage (NCBI taxonomy): Eukaryota > Metazoa > Chordata > Chondrichthyes > Squaliformes > Somniosidae > Somniosus > Somniosus microcephalus. The sequence goes on from NC_140997.1 coordinate 134,865,065, forward strand.
GGATCGAAGGGGGAGAGTAGAGGTGATCGAAGGGGGAGAGGACTGAAGGGGGGAGAGGAGAGGATCGAAGGTGGAGAGGAGAGAGGATCGAAGGTGGGAGAGGAGAGAATCGAAGGAGGGGAGAGTTGAGGGGATTGAAGGGAGAGAGGAGAGGGGATCGAAGGGGGGAGAGGAGAGGCGAACAAAGGGGAGGAGAGGAGAGGATTGAAGCGGGAGAGGAGAGAGGATCAAAGCGGGGAGAGGAGAGAGGATCGAGGGGGGGAGAGGAGAGAGGATCGAAGGGAGAAGAGGAGAGAGGATCGAGGGGGGAGAGGAGAGGATCGAAGGGGGGAGAGGAGAGAAGATCGAAGGGGGGAGAGGAGAGAGGATCGAAGGGGGGAGAGGAGAGAGGATCGAAGGGAGAAGAGGAGAGAGGATCGAAGGGGGATAGGAGAGAGGATCGAAGGGGGAGAGGAGAGAGGATCAAATGGGGATAGGAGAGGGGATCGAAGGGAGGAGAGAGGATCGAGGGGGGAGAGGAGAGAGGATCGAAGTGGGAGAGGAGAGAGGATCGAGGGGGGAGAGGAGAGAGTATCGAGGGGGGAGAGGAGAGAGGATCGAAGGGGGAGAGCAGAGAGGATCGAAGGGGGAGAGAGGAGACAGGATCGAAGGGGGAGAGAGGAGAGAGGATCGAAGGGTGCAGAGGAGGGAATCGAAGGGGGAGAGGAGAGAGGATCGAAGGGGGGAGAGGAGAGAGGATCGAAGGGGGGAGAGGAGGGAATCGAAGGGGGAGAGGAGAGGGGATCGAAGGGAGAAGAGGAGAGAGGATCGAGGGGCGAGAGGAGAGAGGATCGAAGGGGGATAGGAGAGAGGATCGAGGGGGGAGAGGAGAGAGGATCGAAGGGGGAGAGGAGAGAGGATCAAATGGGGATAGGAGAGGGGATCGAAGGGAGGAGAGACGATCAAGGGGGGAGAGGAGAGGGGATCGAAAAGGGGGGGAGAGCAGAGAGGATCGAGGGGGGAGAGAAGAGAGGATTGAGGGAGGTGAGGAGAGAAGATCGAAGGGGGAGAGGAGAGAGGATCGAAGGGTGGAGAGAGGAGAGAGGATCGAAGGGGAAGAGGAGAGGGGATCGAATGGGGGAGAGGAGAGGGGATCGAAGAGGGAGAGGAGAGAGGATCGAAGTGGGTGGAGTGGAGAGGGGCTCGAAGTGTGGAGAGGAGAGGGGATCGAATGGGGGAGAAGAGAGGTGATCAAAGGGGAGGAGAGGAGAGGATCGAAGGGGGAGAGGAGAGAATCGAAGGGGGGAGGGGAGAGAGGATCGACTGGGGAGAGAGAAGATCGAAGGGGAGAGCGAAGATCGAAGGGGGAGAGTAGAGAGGATCGAAGGGGGAGAGGAGAGAGGATCGAAGGAGGGGGAGGAGAGAGGAGAGAGGATCGAAGGGGGGAGAGGAGAGAGGATCGAAGGGTTAGAGGAGAGATGATCGAAGGGGGAGAGAGAAGATCGAAGGGGAGAGAGAAGATCGAAGGGGGAGAGAAGAGAGGATCGAAGGGGAAGAGGAGAGAGGATCGAGGGGGAGAGGAGAGAGGATCGAAGGGGGAGAAGAGAGGGGATCGAAGTGGGGAGAGGAGAGGGGATCGAAGGGAGAGAGGAGAGAGGATCGAAGGGGGAGAGAGAAGATCGAAGGGGAGAGCGAAGATCGAAGGGGAGAGTAGAGAGGATCGAAGGGGGAGAGGAGAGAGGATCGAAGGGGGGAGAGGAAAGGATCGAAGGGGGGAGAGGAGAGAGGATCGAAGGGGAAGAGGAGAGAGGATCGAGGAGTGAGAGGAGAGAGGAACGAAGGGGGAGAGGAGAGGGGATCAAAGGGAGAAGAGGAGAGAGGATCAAGGGGGGAGAGGAGAGAGGATCGAAGGGGGATAGGAGAGAGGATCGAGGGGGGAGAGGAGAGAGGATCGAAGTGGAAGAGGAGAGCGGATCGAGGGGGGAGAGGAGAGGGGATCGAGTGGGGTGAGGAGAGGAGATTGAGAGGGGAGAGGAGAGGGAATCGAAGGGGGGAGAGAGGAGAGAGGATCGTAGGGGAGAGGACGGCGGATCAAATGAGGATAGGAGAGGGGATGGAAGGGAGGTGAGGAGAGGATCGAAGGGGGGAGAGGAGAGAGTTTCGAAGCGGGGAGAGGAGAGGATCGAAGTGGGGAGAGGGGAGGGGATCGAATGGGGAGAGGAGAGGGGATCGAATGGGGGAGAGGAGAGTGGATCGAAGGGAGAGAGGGGAGAGGTTCGAAGGGGTGAGAGGAGAGAGGATCGAAGGGGGAGAGGAGAGAGGATCGAAGGGGGAGAGCAGAGGGGATTAATGGGGGAGAAAAGAGGGGGACGAAGGGGGCGAGAGAGGATCAAAGGGGGAGAGGTGAGAGGATCGAAGGGAGAGAGGAGAGGGGATCGAAGCGGGGAGAGGCGACAGGATCGAAGAGGGCGAGGAGAGCGGATCGAAGGGGGGAGAGGAGAGATCGAATGGAGGAGAGGAGAGGATCGAAGGGGGAAGAGGAGAGAGGATCGAAGGTTGGAGAGTAGCGGGATCGAACGGGGAGGGAGAGGACCAAAGGGGGAGAGGAGAGAGGATCGAAGGGGGAGAGGAGGGAGGATCGAAGGGAGGAGAGGATCGAACGGGGGAGAGGAGAGAGGTTCGAAGAGGGGAGAGTAGAGGGGATCGAAGGGGGAGAGAGAGGATTGAAGGGGGAGAGGAGAGAGGATCGAAGGGGGAGAGGAGAGAGGATCGAAGGGGGAGAGGAGGGAGGATCGAAGAGAGGAGAGGATCGAACGGGGGAGAGGAGAGAGGTTCGAAGCGGGGAGAGTGGAGGGGATCGAAGGGGGAGAGAGAGGATTGAAGGGGGAGAGGAGAGAGGATCGAAGTGGGAGAGAGGAGAGGTGATCGAAGGGGGAGAGGAGAGAGAATCGAAGGGGGAGAGGAGAGAGGATCGACGGGGGGAGAGAGGAGAGGGGATCGAAGGGGGAGAGGAGAGAGGATCGAAGGGGGAGAGGAGAGAGGATCGACGGGGGGAGAGATGAGAGGGGATCGAAGGGGGGAGAGGAGAGAGGATCGAAGGGAGAGAGGAGAGAGGATCGACGGGGGGAGAGAGGAGAGGGGATCGAAGGGGGGAGTGGAGAGAGTATCGAAGGGGGAGAGGAGAGAGGATCGAAGGGGGGAGAGGAGAGAGGATCGAAGGGGGAGAGAGGAGAGAGGATCGAAGAGGGGAGAGTAGAGGGGATCGAAGGGGGAGAGGAGAGAGGATCGAAGGGGGAGAGGAGAGAGGATCGAAGGGAGAAGAGGAGAGAGGATCGAAGGGGGAGAGGAGAGAGGATCGAAGGGGCAGAGGAGAGGATCGCAGGGGGAGAGGAGAGGTGATCGAATGGGGGAGAGGAGAGAGGATCGAAGGGGCAGAGGAGAGGGGATCGAAGTGGGAAAGGAGAGAGGATCGAAGGAGGAGAGGGAGGATCGAAGGGGGAGAGGAGAGGTGATCGAAGGGGGGAGAGGGAGGATCGAAGGGGGAGAGGTTAGAGGATCGAAGGGGGAGAGCTGAGAGGATCGAAGCGGGGAGAGTGGAGAGGGCATCGAAGGGGGGAGTGGATGGAGGATCGAAGGGGGGAGAGAGAAGAGGGGATCGAGGGGGGAGAGGAGAGGGGATCGAGTGGGGAGAGGAGAGAGGATCAACGGGGGAGAGGAGAGGGGATCGAAGGGGGAGAGGAGAGAGCTTCGAGGGGGGAGAGGAGAGGGGATCGAAGGGGGAGAGGAGAGAGGATCGAAGCGGGAGAGGAGAGAGGATCGAGGGGGGAGAGGATAGAGGATCGAAGGGGGAGAGAAGAGAGGATCGAAGGGGGAGAGGAGAGAGGATCAAGGGGGGAGAGGAGAGGGGATCGAGGGGGGTAGAGGAGAGGGGATCGAAGGGGGAGAGAGGAGACAGGATCAAAGGGGGAGAGGAGAGAGGTTCGAAGGGGGAGAGGAGAGGGGATCGAAGGGGGAGAGCAGAGGGGATTAATGGGGGAGAAAAGAGGGGACCGAAGGGGGAGAGAGAGGATCAAAGGGGGAGAGGTGAGAGGATCGAAGGGAGAAGAGGAGAGAGGATCGAGGGGGGAGAGGAGAGAGGATCGAGGGGGGACAGGAGAGAGGATCGAAGGGGAAAGGAGAGAGGATCGAGGGGGGAGAGGAGAGAGTATCGAAGAGGGAGAGGAGAGAGGATTGAAGGGGGAGAGGAGAGAGGATCGAGGGGGGAGAGGAGAGAGGATCGAGGGGGAGAGGAGAGAGTATCGAAGGGAGGAGAGGAGAGAGGATCGAGGGGGCGAGAGGAGAGAGTATCGAAGGGGGCGAGGAGAGCGGATCGAAGGGGGGAGAGGAGAGATCGAATGGAGGAGAGGAGAGGATCGAAGGGGGGAGAGGAGAGAGGATCGAAGGTTGGAGAGTAGAGGGATCGAACAGGGAGAGAGAGGACCAAAGTGGGAGAGGAGAGAGGATCGAAGGGGGAGAGGAGGGAGGATCGAGGAGAGGAGAGAGGATCGAAGGGGGAGAGGAGAGAGGATCAAGGGGGGAGAGGAGAGGGGATCGAGGGGGTAGAGGAGAGGGGATCGAAGGGGGAGAGTGGAGACAGGATCGAAGGGGGAGAGGAGAGAGCTTCGAAGGGGGAGAGGGAGAGAGGATCGAAGGGGGAGAGGAGAGGGGACCGAAGGGGGAGAGAGAGGATCAAATTGGGAGAGGTGAGAGGATCGAAGGGAGAGAGGAGAGGGGATCGAAGCGGGAGAGGAGAGCGGATCGAAGGGGGGAGAGGAGTGATCGAATGGAGGAGAGGAGAGGATCGAAGGGGGGAGAGGAGAGAGGATCGAAGGTTGGAGAGTAGAGGGATCGAACGGGGAGAGAGAGGACCAAAGGGGGAGAGGAGAGAGGATCGAAGGGGGAGAGGAGGGAGGATCGAAGAGAGGAGAGGATCGAACGGGGGAGAGGAGAGAGGTTCGAAGAGGGGAGAGTAGAGGGGACCGAAGGGGGGGGGGGGGGAGGGGGGGGGGGGGGGGGGGGGGGGGGGGGGGGGGGGGGGGGGGGGGGGGGGGGGGGGGGGGGGGGGGGGGGGGGGGGGGGGGGGGGGGGGGGGGGGGGGGGGGGGGGGGGGGGGGGGGGGGAGGATTGAAGGGGGAGAGGAGAGAGGATCGAAGGGGGAGAGGAGAGAGGATCGAAGGGGGAGAGGAGGGAGGATCGAAGGTGGAGAGGAGGGAGCATCGAAGAGAGGAGAGGATCGAACGGGGGAGAGGAGAGAGGTTCGAAGTGGGAGAGAGGAGAGGTGATCGAAGGGGGAGAGGAGAGGGGATCGAAGGGGGGAGAGGAGAGGAGATCGAAGGGGGGAGAGGGAGGATCGAAGGGGGAGAGGAGAGAGGATCGAAGGGGGGAGAGAGGAGAGGTGATCGAAGGGGGGAGAGGGAGGATCGAAGGGGGAGAGGAGAGAGGATCGAAGGGGGGAGAGAGGAGAGGTGATCAAAGGGGGAGAGAGGAGAGGGGATCGAAGGGGGAGAGGAGAGAGGATCGAAGGGGGAGAGGAGAGAGGTCGAAGGGGTGAGAGGAGAGGATCGAAGGGAGTAGAGGAGAGAGGATCGAAGGGGGAGATTAGAGAGGATCGAAGGGGGAGAGGAGTGGGGAACGAAGGGGGAGAGAAGAGAGAATCGAAGGGGGTAGAGGAGAGGTGATCGAAGGGGAGAGGAGAGAGAATCGAAGGGGGAGAGGAGAGAGGATCGACGGGGGGAGAGAGGAGAGGTGATCAAAGGGGGGAGAGGGAGGATCGAAGGGGGAGAGGAGAGGTGATTGAAGGGGGAGAGGAGAGTTGATCGAAGGAGGAGAGGAGAGAGGATCGAAGGGGGGAGTGGAGAGAGGATCGAAGGACGAGAGGAGAGAGGATCGAAGGGGGGAGTGGAGAGGATCGAAGGGGGGAGAGGAGAGAGGATCAAAGGGGGAGAGGAGAGAGGATCGAAGGGGGAGAGGAGAGAGGATCGAAGGGGGAGAGGAGAGAGGATCGAAGGGGAGAGGAGAGTGGATCGATGGTGGAGAGGGAGGATCGAAGGGGGAGAGGAGAGGTGATCGAATGGGGAGAGGAGAGAGGATCGAAGGGGCAGAGGAGAGGGGATCGAAGTGGGAAAGGAGAGAGGATCGAAGGAGGAGAGGGAGGATCGAAGGGGGAGAGGAGAGGTGATCGAAGGGGGGAGAGGGAGGATCGAAGGGGGAGAGGAGAGGTGATTGAAGGGGGAGAGGAGAGTTGATCGAAGGAGGAGAGGAGAGAGGATCGAAGGGGGGAGAGAGGAGAGGGGATCGAATGGGGGAGAGGAGAGAGGATCGAAGGGGGGAGCGAGAGGATCGAAGGGGGAGATGAGAGAGGATCGATGGGGGGAGAGGAGAGAGGATCGAGGGGGGAGAAGAGAGAGGATCGAAGGGGGGAGAGGAGAGAGGATCGAAGGGGGGAGAGGAGAGAGGATCAAGGGGGGAGAGGATAGAGGATCGAAGGGGGAGAGGAGAGAGGATCGAAGGGGGCAGCTGAGAGGGGTGCGAAGGGGGGAGAGGAGAGAGGATCGAAGGGGGGAGAGGAGAGAGGATCGAAGGGGGGAGAGGAGGGAGGATCGAGGGGAGAGGAGAGAGGATCGAAGGGGGAGAGGAGAGAGGATCAAGGGGGGAGAGGAGAGGGGATCGAGGGGGGAGAGGAGCGGGGATCGAACGGGAGAGGAGAGAGGATCGATGGGGGAGCGGAGAGAGCATCGAGGGGGGAGAGGAGAGAGCATCGAGGGGGAGAGGAGAGGGGATCGAAGGGGGAGAGTAGAGAGGATCGAAGGGTTAGAGGAGAGAGGATCGAAGGGGAGAGGAGAGAGGATCGAAGGGGGGAGAGGAGAGGGGATCGAAGGGTGAGAGGAGAGAGGATCGAAGGAGGAGAGGAGAGGGGATCGAAGGGGGAGAGGAGAGAGGATCGAAGGAGGAGAGGAGAGAGGATCGAAGGGGGGAGTGGAGAGGATCGAAGGGGGGAGAGGATAGAGGATCGAAGGGGGAGAGGAGAGAGGATCGAGGGGGGAGTGGAGAGGATCGAAGGGGGAGAGCAGAGAGGATCGAAGGGGGGGAGAGGAGAGGGGATCGAAGGGGGTAGAGGAGAGAGGATTGAAGGGGGAGAGGAGAGGGGATCGAAGGGAGGAGAGAAGAGGGGATCGAAGGGGAAAAGGAGAGGGGATCGAGCGGAGGGAGTAGAGGGGTTCAAAGGGGGAGAGGAGAGAGGATCGAAGGGGGGAGAGGAGAGGAGAGGGGATCGAAGGGAGGAGAGGAGAGGGGATCAAAGGGGAAGAGGAGAGGGGATCGAGGAGGGAGAGTAGAAGGGATCAAAGGGGGAGAGGAGAGAGGATCGAAGGGGGGAGAGGTGAACGAGGGGGGAGAGGAGAGAGGATCGAAGGGGGATTGGGGATCGAAGGGGGAGTGGGGATCGAAGCGGGAGAGGAGAGGCGATCAAGGGGGGAAAGGGGAGGAGATCGAAGGGGGAGAGAGGAGTTGGGATCGACGCAGGGAGAGCGGATAGGAGATCGAAGCAGGGGAGAGGGGATGGGGATCGAACAGGGGGTGAGAAGCTTGGAGAGAGGGGAAAAGGTCATGAACTCGGGGAGAAGGTCAGGAATTTGTTGTGGATAGAGCACGGTGAGAACAGTGGGGCAGGGGGAAGAACGTGATCCAGGTCTAAAGGAGGAGAGGGATAAGAGCAAGAACTTGATCCAGATGGGAAGATAGATCACGTTCTCCCGCCCTCTGTTAGGCTTGGATCAAGTTCTTCAACCACCACCCCCTTTACACCTTCACCACATTCTCCCTCTCCTCCCCTCACCCCCCCACCCAGACCGCAGCAGTTCAAGAACGCAGCTCACTACCACCCTCTTAAGGGCAACTAGGGATGGGCAGTAAATAAATGATTGTTTTAAAATGAGAGTATTCTGCGTTGATCCTACAACATGCATAACATTACATTTATGTGTTATTTGCCGGACTTGACTATTCCAATGTTCTCCTGGCCAGCCTCCCATCTTCCACCCTTAATGAACTTGAGCGCATCCATAAACTCTGCTGCACGTATCCTGACACGCAGCAAGTCCCATTCACCCATCACCCCTGTGCTCATTGTCCACCAACAACGTTCCCGTTAGGCTACATGGCCGCTGCCAGGAGGTCCTGCGCAGGCCGCTTATTGGCTTTTGAATGGGAGATTTTGCGCATGCACAAAATTTGGAATGGGCCATGCAGCCCGTTAAAGGGACTGCGAACCCCCCAAAAAATTAAAGGGAACATTGTCCTCCAACACCTTGATTTTAAAATTCTTATCCGCATGTTGAAATCCCTCCATGGCATTACCCCTTCCTATCTGAACTTGGCTGTGAGTGCTCCTAACCCGGGTGGGTGAGCCCGTCTGTTCTCTAAAAGCATTAGTGTTAGCACTATGAGCTCTGGAGCCTGGCTGTCACAATGAATGGATCAAATTATACATTGTAAAGATCTTGATTACTCTCCAGCAGCAGGATCAAATTACACATTCCAAACAAACTGTTGGGTGTGTCTTGTCCTCCAAAGCAACCAATCAGAAATCTGGTATTGCAAATAGACACGCCCGTAAAAGTGAGCGGTTCTCCAGATTAGCAGTAGATGTATTAGGGATTTTGTCAATACCTTCGTGATCCTGTGATTTGTCCACACTCTGTTATGAATGCTGGTTACAATATAGCAGATGACAGACAAGTGCTTCTTCCTCTGTAGGCTACACTCCTTGGTGTAAATGAGCCAAACTACTTGGAACCTGCAGTATCATAGACCCACAAAAGAGGTGGATCAAATCCACTGTGGGTTAAGGCTACCTGATCCTGTAAAGTAAATGTGGGGAGGTGGTCCCCTAATTTTGCATTCTTTATTAATCGTGATATTTGGAGTCTCCGTCTGTATTTTGTTCTCTTGCATTTCCCCGCTAGGGTCTCTGGCACTGAAGGCAAGCTCAGAGCACAGAGTGCGGCTGCAGTGGAACTTCCTTTCACAATGTTTTTCTGGGGGAGGGGATTGAGATGTGATTGTCCCAGAGACTATGGAAATAAAGAGAGAACCTGCATTTATATAGCAGCTTTCATGTGCTTTACAGCCAATGACGTACTTTTGAAGTTTAGTCACTTATTGTTACATAGGGAAATGCAGCAACTAATTTGTGCACAGCAAGATCCCACAAACAGTAATGAGACAATGACCAGTTAATCTGTGTTTAGTGTCGGTTGAAGGATAAATGTTGACCAGGACACTGGATTTCAGTGCCTGATCGAGCTGCTTAGGGTCGGCGTTAATATCTAGAGCTACATACATATTTCCTGGTATCACATTCACAATTGGTATTTCGTGATCAGATCTCTCCATGGAGCCCAGCAACACTCTTAAGAATGGGCTCAATGGAATATGTAAATGGGACAGAGTGTCAGTTGGAGGTCAGTCTTCCAAGGTGGGAGTGGTTTTGTGTATAAAAGTGCCTTTACTGTTGCAGTATTATAGTGAAGTTTTGTTTGTTGAATTTTTGTTTTGGAAGCACTTTGACCAGTGTTTCTCCCTGCATGCTCTCCATCTTTTGTAATCTGTTTTATCTTCTTGTAGTTTGTGGAATCTTGACCTCGAGCTTTATTTCTTGCCCATGTTACAACTGGAACCTCACTCAGCATATTCCAAAGTTGCTTTGGTGTGTAAATACTAAAGTCCTCAGCGGGTTAACAGGAACAGGAGTAGGCCATTCAGCCCCTTGAGCCTGTTCAGCCATCGCTTAGATCATGGCTGATCTATACCTCAACTCCATTTACCCGTCTTTGTTCCATATCCCTTGATACCCCTACCTAACAAAAAGATTTCAGTCTTGAAAATTTCAATTGCCCCAACATCCACAGCCTTTTGGGGGAAAGAATTCCAGATTTCCACAACCCTCTGTATGAAGAAGTGCTTCCTGATTTCATTCCTGAATGGCACAGCTCCATTTTTAATATTATGCCCTCTTGTTCTGGATTAAGTGCTATTTACTGCCATACCTTCATTTTCACAGATTGCAGGTCTTCCCAAAGATGCACTGTCAGTGGAGAACGGAGTGATCACACAGTACACCCAACGATGGCCACTATTTATTGATCCACAAGGTCAAGCAAATAAATGGATAAAAAATATGGTAAGGGTAATCCACTGACTGACAGAAAGACTTGACACCATCTTGACAGAAGGCCTTCTCAAGACAGCTAGAGTTGAAAGAAAGAAAGAAAGACTTGCATTTATATAGTGTCTTGCATGACCACAAGACGTCCCAAAGCGCTTTACAGCCAATGAAGTACTTTTGAAGTGTAGTCACTGTTGTAATATAGGAAACACAGCAACCAGAACCCTAAACTTTAGCCTGTCTTTTCTCTTTCAGATTCTTATGTCAGACTCCTAGCATTAATAGGAGTCCCATATTCACTTTCAGTGGTGGCTGCAAACTGGCGGTAGCGATCGGCCACCCATTATACACCATGCCCAATCTTCTTTTCCAAGACTGGGAACTCAACATCCAGGGGTATTCAATATTCAGGAAAGATAGGCAAAAAGGAAAGGGAGGTGGGGTAGCATTGCTGGTTAAAGAAGGGATTAACACAATTGTAAGGAAGGATATTAGCTCTGATGATGTGGAATCTGTATGGGTAGAACTGAGAAATGCCAAGGGGCAGAAAACATTAGTGGGCGTGGTATATAGACCTCCAAACAGTAATGCGGAGGTTGGGGATGGCATTAAAAGGAAAATTAGAGAAGCGTGACTTTAATCTACATATAGATTGGGCTAACCAAATTAGTAACAATACTGTGGAGGAGGAATTCCTGGAGTGTTTAAGGGATGGTTTCCTGGACCAATATGTCGAGGAACCAACCAGAGATCAGGTCATCTTAGACTGGGTATTATGTAACGAGAAAGGATTAATTAGCAATCTTGTTGTACGAGGCCCCTTGGGTCGGAGCGATCATAATATGATCGAATTTTTCATTAAGATGGAGAATGAAGTAGTTGAATCAGAGACTAGGGTCCTAAATTTAAATAAAGGAAACTACGATGGTCTGAGGCGCGAGTTGGGTAGGATTGATTGGGGAATGTCACTCAAAGGGTTGACGGTGGATAGGCAATGGCAAACATTCAAAGACCGCATGGATGAACTACAGAATTTGTTCATCCCAGTTTGGCATAAAAATAAAACAAAAAAGGTGACTCAACCGTGGCTAACAAGGGAAATTAGGGATAGCATAAGATCCAAGGAGAGGACATATAAATTGGCCAGAAAAAGCAGTAAACCTGAGGATTGGGAGCAGTTTAGGATTCTATTACGTCCATGAATAATTGAGACACGGACAGCAGGAGTGGAACAAAATAAGTCTTTACTGATGGAAGTCAATAGTGAAACTGGAACAACAGAGGCTCACTAGCGCCTTTTATACAGGGGTGGTCACTGCCAGTACTGCAGTCTGAGACCAGTTATTCTCTTAAAGGTACATACACAACAATTCCTCCCCTCTTAGATAAACAGTACATAACATTCATTTAACAACTAAATGATAACTAATTACAATCACAATTACGGTTGCTAGATACATTGGTTAAGTTTGAGCAATTATAAGTTCAGTCTTTGAGGAGGCTTCCTGATTCTGTCTGGATAACGCCTCTTTGGGGTATCAGGTTCTTCTGGCAATGTTGAGTCGGGATCAATGTCGTTGTTTGGTTCATCTGCTTCCAATATTACCGGTTCTGCGGTAGCTGCAATTGGAACGTCGATTTCATTACCAGGTGTATCAGATCGTGGTGTGGAGTTGACGTTTTCCAGTGACTCTAGAATCTGGTCAGCATGGCGTCTTACAATGCTCTCCCCAACGTCCACGGTATACATGAGAGGTCCTTGTCGTGTACAAATCGTTCCTGGCTGCCATTTCTCAGTGCGCTAGTCCCGGGCCAAAACTGGTTGACCTATCTTAAAACTCCTGGTCGGCCTTTCATTCATATTCTGAAACTGCCTGTTCTCCACATCTCTTCGGACGTTTGGCTTAACCAAATCCAAGCGGCATCGTAGTCTTCGATTGAAGAACATCATGGCTGGAGTTTGGTTGGTAACCGCATGTGTCGCATTCCGGTAGGCAAACAAGAAGTTATCCACCTTGTGTTGTAGGGGTATATCTTCATTACACATTGCCTTGATAGCCTTCTTGGATGTTTGGACAAACCTCTCGGCCAATCCATTAGTGGCTGGATGATATGGGGCAGATGTGTAATGCTTAACACCATTGTTCTTTAAGAACCTCCGGAACTCTTCAGACACAAACTGTGGTCCATTGTCAGAGCAAATCTGTTCAGGCAGCCCATTCCTGGCGAATATGGTTCGTAAAACTGTGATAGTTTTTTCCGTGGTGGCTGAGGACATTTTTATTACCTCTGGCCACTTTGAATGTGCATCCACCGCAATTAAAAACATCGAGTCCATGAAGGGACCAGCAAACTCAATGTGCACCCTTTGCCATGGAGATGAGGGCCACTCCCATGGATGCAGAGGAGCTTGTGGTGGGGCGTTTTGGACCTTCTGGCATCCTGCACAGCTCTTGGTCATCTCTTTGCTTTCTCTATCGATTCCCGGCCACCACACAAACGCTCTGGCTAAGTTCTTCATTTTTACCCCACCCAGATGACCCTCATGAAGCTCATTGAGCACTCTATCCGTCAACTTAGGTGGAATTACTACTCTGGATCCACACATCAAGGTTCCTCTGCACACTGACAGCTGTTCTCTTCTCGGCGAGAATGCTGGCAGCAGTGGTTCGCCATGTGCTGGCCATCCCTTCACCGTTAAATCATAGACCCGTGATAGTGTCGGGTCATTCCGTGTTTCCGTTTCTATGTTTGCATTCGTCACAGGGAAACATTCGACTATGGTCGAGTGGAATAACTCCATTGGATCCACTGCAAGGTCTTCTTCTTCCACCATTGGCAACGGTAGGTGTGACAATCCATCAGCATTTCCATGCTGTTTAGTTCCTTTGTACTCGATGTCATATTGGTGTGCCCCTAGGAAAAGGGACCATCTCTGCAGCCATTGTGCTGTCATTATCGGTACGCCCTTCTGAGGGCTGAAAATGGAGACAAGAGGTTGATGATCGGTTAGTAGAGTAAATTTTTGACCGTGCAGGTAGTGATTGAACTTCTTCACCCCCCACACTAGGCTGAGGGCCTCTCTGTCAATCTGGGCGTAGTTACGCTCGGCAGAAGTTAACGAGCGTGACGCAAAAGCTATCGGCCTCTCTAAACCATCAAGGAATTTATGAGACAGTACCACCCCAATGCCGTAGGGAGACGCATCACACGCCAGTCTGATCGGCAGTGCTGGGTTGTAGTGAGCCAATACTTCCCTTGAAGTGATTAAGTCCTTACTCTTCTGAAAGGCACGCTTACAATCATCGCTCCATATCCATGCTACCCCCGTTCGTAGCAGGGCGTTCAGTGGGTGCAGAATTGTCGACAAATTCGGCAAAAACTTATGATAGTAATTCACCAATCCGAGGAATGACCTCAGTTGCGACACATTTTCAGGCGCTGGGGCCTTAACAACCGCTTCAATTTTGTCAGGGGACTTATGTAACCCCTCTTCATCAATCACGTGGCCACAATACGATATCTGTTTCTTAAAAAATTCGCACTTGGGGCGGTTGGCTCGCAGCCCATGTTCCCGTAATCTAGTGAGCACCTGTTCTAGGTTGTTAAGGTGTTCACCGTCATCTTCACCTGTCACAAGGATGTCGTCCAAGTAACACTGAGTCCCCAGAATCCCTTGCAGGACTTGTTCCATCGCTCTTTGCCATATCGCCGGAGCCGATGCTACTCCGAATACCAATCGATGATACTGGTAAAGACCTTTGTGAGTGTTTATCGTGAGATACTTCCTAGAGGACTCTTCAACCTCCATCTGCAAATATGCTTGTGCTAGGTCAATTTTTGTAAAACGCTTCCCTCCAGACAGTGAGGCGAAGATGTCTTCTATCCTTGGAAGAGGATATTGTACTGTGTGAAGGACTGGGTTCACCGTCACCTTGAAATCCCCACAGATGCGAATCTTCCTTGACTCCCTGGACTTATTGCTTAATGTTTTCTTCATGACAGGAACGATGGGTGTCGCCCACTCGCTCCAGTCGACCTTAGACAACACGCCTGCCTTCTCCAGATTCTCCAGCTCTGCCTCGACGGCTGGGCGAATTGCATATGGTACCGGTCTTGCTTTGAAAAACTTGGGAACTGCATTCTCTTCTATTTTTATCGAGGCGGTTACGCCTTTAAGCGTGCCCAGTTCTTGTTGAAGTACCTCTTTGGCGTTAGCTAAGATTGTTGACAATCGTCCAGGAGTGACGTCTTCATCTTTTTTACCGTCCACCGTCATTGCATGAATGGAGTGCCAATCTAAGTTTATCTTCCTGATCCATTCCCATCCCAATAACGGTGGTCCACCATTTGGCAGTATGTAGAGATACAATTTCCGTATTTTCTTGCCGTTGTATTCGACAGGCACCCTTATTTTTCCTCTGGGGTATACTTTTTGCCCCGTATACGTCGTCAAGACGATGGATGTCTCTCTCAAGGGTATGTGTGAAAATAGCCGCTCGTAGTCTCGTCGATTCATGACGGTTAGCGCTGATCCTGTATCCAATTCCACTTTAACTTGGGACCCTGCTATCGCGAGGGTGACCCAAATGGTTCGGTGATCCTCTTTTGCGATTACATTGTGAAGTTTGAGACAGCTTAGTCTCCTGTTCCCGGATTCACTATCGCTCATCTGGTCTTCGGAACTACTGTCCGTCATCTTTTGTACTTTCTTGTACGGTTCCTTAGTAGCCTTTTTGTTGTCGCTGGTCTTCTTCCCAGACCTGCAAACTCGTGCAATGTGTCCCATCTTCCCGCATTGCCTGCATATTTTGTCTTTGGATCAGCAGTCCTTCTGGTCATGGTTAGTTCTGCCGCAGCGATAACATTTTGCAAATCCCCGTGTCATTTCGTGGGTGCCGTATTCCTGTGGTTTTTGTTGAATTTCTGCAGCTCCCCTGGCTGCTGCTTCATACGATACTGCCACGCTGAAAGCCTTATCTAGCGTCAGCTCTTTCTCTGAGAGTAACTCCTTCTGTGTTCCTTCACTCAGGAGTCCACAGACAAATTTGTCCCGTAGGGTATCTGCCAGTCCTGCTCCGAACTGGCAGTGCTTTGATAGCTTGCGTAGCTCCGTAAGGTACTCAGCATTGCTCTCATCTTTATGCTGAGTTCTCCTGTGGAATTTAAATCTTTCTGCTATCAACAGCGGTGCAGGGTTTAGGTGTTCCTGTGGGACAGCAACAATTTCGTTAAAACTCTTCGCCTTCAGTTTGGCTGGAGTAATCAGGTCCCACAATAGGCCGTACGTTCTAGCGTCCATTAAGTTTAGCAATATCGATGCCTTTTTCTCCTCCGCTATTTCGTTTGCCTCGAAATATACCTCGACTCTTTCCACATACGTGGTCCAGTCCTCTATTGTATTATCAAAAGCAGTGATACAGCCAGTCTTCGGCATCTTGCAACTCTAAAATGGCGCCTCCCGCGCTTTGCCTTCTTCCCCGATTTAACAAAATGGTGCCTCCCGCGCTTTGCCTTCTTCCCTGCTGATTAAGATGGCACCTCCCGCGCTTTGCCTTCTTCCCCGCTGTTGTTAGCGCTGCTTTCCGCGGTTTCTTGCGCGTTTAATATTTTTTTTTAAATTATTTTCCCGTCGTGGAACAACCCTGTGGGACTCTTGCCTCCCTCTTCGCGGGTCTATACGCAGCCCGGCTTCGTAGCACCGGCCGCGCCCTGTGTGCTCCACCCTCTCTCTTCTTCCCGACAACGCTGCTTGGCCCCGTTGCAAACCACCCGCTCGAGTTCGCAACCGCCGCAGCCCAGGACGGATCAGTGCACTACCTGCCACCAGCCCGATTAGCTGAAGCACCGTCGACAGGAACCAGGCCCCGCTTCCGACAGCTTCTCCAGCAATCTTCAACTCTGCAACACAGGGCGGATGCCCACGGTCGACGCCCGTTTCTACTGCTTCTTACTTTCTTTTCTTTCTGGCCTCGACCTCTGCTCACTTCGCTGTAGGAATGGATCCCAGGAGGTGGTGCAGACTGTAGGTAGGTTCGTATCTGCTCGTCGCCAGTATTACGTCCGTGAATAATTGAGACACGGACAGCAGGAGTGGAACAAAATAAGTCTTTACTGATGGAAGTCAATAGTGAAACTGGAACAACAGAGGCTCACTAGCACCTTTTACACAGGGGTGGTCACTGCCGGTACTGCAGTCTGAGACCAGTTATTCTCTTAAAGCTACATACACAACAGATTCAACAAAGGAGGACAAAGGGATTAATTAAGAAAGGGAAAATAGAATGAGAGTAAGCTTGCAGGGAACATAAAAACTGACTGTAAAAGCTTTTATAGATATGTGAAGAGAAAAAGATTGGTGAAGTCAAGCGTAGGTCCCTTGCAGTCAGAATCAGGGGAATTTATAATGGGGAACAAAGAAATGGCAGACCAATTAAATACATATTTTGGTTCTGTCTTCACAAAGGAGGACACAAATAACCTCCCAGAGATGTCGGGGAACATAGGGTCTGATGAAAGGGAGGAACTGAAAGAAATCAGTATTTGTAGGGAAATGGTGTTAGGGAAATTGATGGGATTGAAGGCCGATAAATCCCCAGGGCCTGATAATCTACATCCTAGGGTACTTAAGGAAGTGGCCCTAGAAATAGTTGATGCTTTGCTGATCATCTTCCAGCATTCGATGGAATCTGGAACAGTACCCATGGATTGGAGGGTAGCTAATGTTACCCCACTATTCAAAAAAGGTGGTAGAGAGAAAACGGGGAATTACAGACCGGTAAGCCTGACATTGGTAGTGGGGAAAATGCTAGAGTCCATTATAAAAGATGCAATAGCAGAGCACTTGGAAAACAGTGACAGGATCGGACAAAGTCAACATGGATTTACAAAAGGTAAATCGTGCTTGACTAATCTACTGGAATTTTTTGAGGATGTAACTGGTAAAATAGATAAGGGAGAACCAGTGGATGTGGTGTATTTGGACTTTCAGAAGGCTTTTGATAAGGTCCCACATGAGAGATTAGCGTGTAAAGTTAAGGCACATGGGATTGGGGGCAAGGTATTGATTTGGATAGAGAACTGGTTGGCAGACAGAAAGCAAAGAGTTGGAATAAACGGGTCTTTTTCCGAGTAGCAAGCAGTGGCTAGTGGGGTACCGCAGGGATCGGTCCTTGGGCCCCAGCTATTCACAATATATATTAATGATCTAGACAAGTGAACTAGATGTAATATCTCCAAATTTGCAGATGACACAAAGCTGGGTGGGCGTGTGTGCTGTGAGGAGGATGCCGAGAAACTCCAGAATGATTTGGACAGGTTGGGTGATTGGGCAAAAGCATGGCAGATGCAATATAACGTGGATAAATGCAAGGTTATCCACTTTGGTGGCAAAAACAGGAAGGCAGATTATTATCTGAATGGCAATAGATTGGGAGAAGGGGAAGTGCAACGAGACCTGGGTGTCCTTGTGCACCAGTCGCTGAGGGTAAGCATGCAGGTGCAGCAGGCGATTAAGAAGGCAAATGGCATGTTGGCCTTCATAGCGAGAGGGTTTGAGTACAGGAACAAGATGTCTTGCTGCAGTTGTACAGGGCCTTGGTGAGACCACATCTTGAGTATTATGTGCAGTTTTGGTCACCTTATCTGAGGAAGGATGTTCTTGCCATGGAAGGAGTTCAGCGAAGATTCACCAGGCTGATACCTGGGATGGCAGGAATGACGTATGAGGAGAGATTGGGTCGATTGAGCCTGTACTCGCTGGAGTTTAGAAGAATGAGAGGGGATCTCATTGAAACTAATAAAATTCTGACAGGACTGGACAGACTAGATGCAGGAAGGATGTTCCCGATGGTCGGGGAGTCCAGAACCAGGGGTCACAGTCTAAGGATAAAGGGTAGGCCATTTAGGACAGAAATGAGGAGGAATTTCTTCACCCAGAGAGTGGTGAACCTGTGGAATTCTCTACCACAGAAGGCAGTAGAGGCCAATACATTAAATATATTCAAGAAGGAGTTGGATATATTTCTTAAGGCTAAAGGGATCAAGGGGTATGGGGAGAAAGCAGGGACCGGGTACTGAATTTGGATGATCAGCCATGATCGCATTGAATGGCGGAGCAGGCTCGAGGGTCCGAATGGCCTACTCCTGCTCCTATCTTCTATGTTTCTGTTTCTATGACTTCAATCTACTACTGATCCACTACCGCGAGTTTTCTGCGCTGCCACATGTGAAAATTTCCCCCATAGTTCTCCTTTAAAACTCGCTTGGGTGAGGTTCACTTTGCTTATGTTATGGGTGTTTCACACTCCTGATTGGCATTCCGTAGACATCGCCACTGGTGTGAGATCCGATAAGTAATGATTCTTTAAAATAATCTTAATTAATGCCTTACGATAGTCGTCTCAGGACTATTCTAACTAAAACGATAAAATTAACTTGATAGTCTTAGTGATACATTTTTCATTTAAAAGACACTGGCTGGGAATTTTCTCGCAGCTGTTCGCCGCTTCTGCCACCTTAAATTTACCGGAAGTACAGCGGAAGACCATTTACGCGAATTTCTGGCGCAACCCCAAGGAAATTCACGGCCACTGGATCAATTTTATTCTCCGCTGGCTAAGATTTATATTCAACTCGTGCCCCAGAAAAACATTAGTACTGTGAACTGGCTCTTGACATGTGTCGAAGCATCTCAAAAGACCGATCTATAAAACTGGGACTGCCAAATCCAACGTGGGAAAGCTTATAAAGAAGGAGTAATCAATGTAGGAAATTCAAAGCTGAATTAACATTTTTGCAAAAATGTATCTATAAACCCCACCCCAATGTGTAACAGAACAAATCGAAAATGTTTGCTTTTAAAATAGAATTCATACTCCCAGGTGGAGTTTGACACACTGGTCCTATCTGAAAGTACGCCGAGCTCCACTGATTTCCACGCCAACATTACTGACAACTCTCGAGGCTGTCCAACAATGCTTCATGCCAGGAATGAAAATTTGCCCGTAGAAAGCTGCAAAATCCTGGTGTAGTGCACTGTACACTACACTATGCCATTCTCCATCTGATCTAAACCTCATCCTTATAGCATTGCTCTGTGCCCAAATACCTCTCCATGAGCGTGCCCCCCTGCTAGCTCCTACCGATGATCCAATCATCATAAAAAGTAAAGTACTGGTGCTACTCCAAGCTCCACATAATTACATCAGGCTAAAACGCTCAAGGGCAAATGTTACTGGAATAGAACAGGCCTCTTGCCCCTGGAGTACCAGTCTAATCAGTTTGACTCACCTTCTTGTTCACTTTAGGAAAGAGATCAAGGATTAGATATTTTCAAGATATCTGACCGTGACTTCCTGCGGAGTCTGGAGAATGCCATCCGTTTTGGGAAACCGTGTCTGATGGAGAATGTGAGGGAGGAGCTGGATCCAGCCCTGGAGCCTGTACTGTTGAAAATGGTACGAGCGAATCAGCAGACACATACTGGCTGAAATGTTCCGATTGCGTGTTCCCAGCCCAGGGGGCCTCACTCGCCAGGAGCACACAATCGGGAAGTCATGTGCTGCAGCTATTAGATGCCCATTCATAATGAATGGAAAATCATGGGGTACACCCGTGCAATTTCTCGACATGTGCCGCCAGCCCATGAGGCGCCACACTGAGAACAGCAGCCGGAACACAAGTGGTCATAAGACCACAGGTTTAACAGTGATACTCAGTTGCACCAACTTCGAGATAAAACGTTTTTGTAGTTTGAACTGGACATTTAGATCGTTTTTTTTGAAAAAGGAAAATGGCATTTAATCAATCCCAATTCAGAAGACGGGTATCATATGATTAAATATTTCTATGGATGCAGTGGGCTGCTTGTAGTGGAGCACCAAAACACACAAGCTTTGAGTTCATACTCCAATGCATTTACACATAATTGTCACACAAATAGAAACGCTCCAGTTCTTTGTTCCAAGTGAAATGCCACAGTGCCTGGTCAATCAATGTGGAGTCCGTGGAGCTAATTTTTTAGCTTCATGTCTTGGACAATAAACTGGCTGAGCCTGCTTGCCCATTATAGAACCCGCCAAGTTTTCATTTCCGTTGTGATTGTGAGTACTTCTTTCATTCTATGGAGTTATTTAAAAAAAAGCCTAGTGGCATTCTCAGGAATGCTACCATTTTGCACCAATTACAGCTTTGAGAACACAGTGGCACCTGCCATTCACCAGTGATCATGCTGTACTGTTTATCTTGGGTACATTTTGTTAGAATGTAAGTAATTTTATGTCAACTAAAGCCTAAAGCTAAACTGAGCAAACATATGACACAGCTACTTGTGTGTAAAATGTGTGGTCCTAGTCTCATCAAAGCATTTTCTTCTGCTTTCCAGACCTATAAACAGCAGGGCAGTACAGTCATAAAGCTGGGAGATGCCATTATCCCTTATCACGAAGACTTTAAAATGTACATCACCACCAAGCTGCCCAATCCTCACTACACTCCTGAGATATCAACAAAGGTCACTCTCATTAACTTCACACTGTCTCCGAGGTGAATAACTTGGTCTTTGTCATATCTGTGATGTTGCTGCGCTTGAATGCATTTGAAATATTTGGAGCAGTTACATTGTGGGCATTGTTTAGATAAGAACAAACTCATTTGGACAATTGTCCCAATAAAAAGATTATTCAGTTGCAGAATCATAGAATTATAGAATCGTTACAGCACAGTAGGTGGCCATTCAGCCCGTCGAGCTCATGCCAGCTCTCTGCAAGTGCACCTCAGATAGTCCCACTCCCACACCCTTTCTCTACTTATCCAATTCTCTTTTGAAAGCCAAGATGGAATCTGCCTCCACCACCCTTTCAGGCAGTGCTTTCCAACAACAACAACGTGTATTTATATAGCGCCTTTAACATAGTAAAACATTCCAAGGCGCTTCACAGGAGTATTAACAGACAAGAAATTTGACAATTCCAGACCATAGCCACTCGCTGCGTAAAAAAGTTTTTCCTCATGTCGTCTTTGGATCTTCTGCCAATCACCTTAAATCTGTGTCCTCTGGTTCTCGACCCTTCCGCCAATGGGAACAGTTTAATCTCTACTCTGTCTAGACCCATCATGATTTTGAACACCTCTATCAAATCTCCTCTCAATCTTCTCTGCTCTAAGGAGAACAACCCCAGCCTCTCCAGTCTATCCACGTAACTGAAGTCCCTCATCCCTGGAACCATTCTTGTAAATCTTTTTGCATCCTCTCTAAAGCCTTCACATCCTTCCTAAAGTGCGGTGCCCAGAATTGGACACAATATTCCAGTTGTGGCCGAACCAGTGTTTTATAAAGGTTCATCATAACTTCCTTGCTTTTGTACTCTATGGGCTCGAATTTCACAGGGCCATGGAGGCGGGAATGGAGGCGTGTGGGGTGTTAAAATTGCAAAAAGTGGCGGGCGGGCCCAACCCCGCCTCCATCCCGCCTCCAAGCAATTTTCAAGAAATCGTGTTTACTGCTCCCGTCTTTGTCTCGCTTCCAAGAGGCAGGATAGGCCCTTAAGGCCCTGAACAAGCACTAAGTTGCCTCTATTATCCCATTTTGAAAGGCCTTGGTGATTTTAACCCTTTTCCGACGTGAAGCATGCCTGCTCTGAAACACGACGGTGAAACCTGGCGGGAGCACAATTGGATTGCTGACTATTAGCTGCAGCTCCACCATTAAATAGGATATTTGAACAGCCAGCATTTGCAGGTGGCAGGACTTTGTTGTCTTGGGTCTGGGGGAACTTTTAGAAGGCATAACCACAGCTGTGAAAGTTTGGAGCCTGACACCCATCTCCAATGTGACCTCCTGGGAAACCCTTCGCCACCTTCACTGAGCGCTTCCTCAACTGAGGCATATACCAAGTAATCCTAAGCCCTCAATGCGGAAGTCCCATTAGTGAAATGACACATGCCACAACTGCAGCAGTAGCCATCAGATTTTTTATTTACAGTAACCATTTTAATATTAAACATCAAATTTCACCCAAGTGACTACCCTTGTGACTATTTGTGCAATATCTTTCTCTTACGCATGCTCCTACGTGGTGCTTCCCCTGTGGCTTCAGCAGATGTGGAGGCCCCTTGCTCACTTTCCTGCTGCTCCTGTCTCGACACCTTTGGCGGGCGTCCTTTGGGGTTGCGAACCTGTGAGGGCTCGTCAACAGTCTGCTGATCCTGCGGCTGTGCAGGGGTTGAGACGCCGATCCCAGTTGGGTGTGGACTCTGGTGGGGCTCTGACCGAGGGCTCTGCAGTGGCATGGAAGTGTGAGCGCTTGGCGAGGAGCCCCCACTTCCTTGAGGTCTGCCACCAACTTCCCTCTCATGGGTCAGGTCCCCCTCAGCGCTTGCAAGTGGCCTGAGAGCACCTTGCTGCATATCGGGGGGCCATGGGGACCCGTATCAGCACTGGCAGTCCTACTCAGAAGGACTTCCATGAAGGTCTGGTTTCTCAGTTCAATAGATGACCATCGCTCCTCCAGAGATGTCATTCTATTCAGAACGCTCACCATGTTTTCTGCAATCTGGCGACTTATCACCTCCATGGAGGTTGCCATCCTTTCCATGGTGATGCGTTCATGCGCCAATGACGCCACAAAGGCTCTGCTCATGTTTGCAATGGACTCCTCCATTTGTTCCACACTCGCAGCGACCCTGGAGACAAAACCTGTCAGAGACTCCTGCATCTGTTCCTGGTGTTCCAGCACCGCTGATCTTGTGGATGGACCCAGAGGCAGAGGGTCGACATGCAGCTGAGCCGAGCTGGCAGAGTCCTGCGCCCTCCGACGAGGACTCTCCACTGCTGTCCCTGTCTCCACCATCTGCTGATGCTCACTTGTGAGCTGTGATACACCAGGTGACAACATTACTCTATCTCGCGAAGGTCCCACCGAGGTGTGAGTGTCTGCACTGGTGCTGGGTGCGCTGAATTCTGCTGATGCTGCGTCCTCAGAGGTTGCAGCTTCCTCTGAGGAGTCTGGATGCTCAGGCTCTTCCTCCTGGCTAGTGGGGACGGGGGCTCTCAATGGTCTTGTGGAGGAGTAAAGGAAAGAGTCAGAGATGTGATGCCAAGGATACATGCACATTGCATATTGCAGATGATCATAAGCCCATCTGTTAGAGCTTTAGAATCATTACCAGCGACTCATGCAATGTCAATGAGAGAGATGGAAAACTATTCTGTCACCAGCTTGCTGTGATGCACCCGTCTGTCCGTCCCCCACTCCCACGATCTCCAGGACCGCCTCCTCCCAGGGGGTGAGCTGGGCTACTGAGGGTGGCCCTCCTCCTGTCCTCGCTCTTTCCCTCTTATTGTGAGCTCTCTTTTCCTGCAATGAGGGAGACAAGTGGAGTTTGAGTGAGAATGAAGGAGTGAGTGTAGAGAATCCATAGCATAGATGCTTAGAAGGAGACAAAGATGGAGTGAGGTGGCAAGTCCAAGGGCCCTTCCTGTGTTTTGTAAGGTGTTTTCATAGCATCACAGTGATAGGGAGTGTGAGGGCTGCATAGTCGAATAGTTAGGTGAATGTGACCATAGAGAAAGAGGGAATAGGTAAGGGTGCAGCGATGTCAGTGTCAAGTGGAATGTGGAGGAAGAGGTTGCTAAAGCTGAGTGCTGGTGAGGAGAGGCAATGGGGATCAGATTGAGGGTGATGGGAAAGTCATACTCACTTTTCCAGTGCGCAGAAGGTCATGAAACCCTCTTCCTGTACTGAAGCCAGGTTCTGCAGGTTATCGACAAAGAGTTGACCTCCTGGGCCACCTGGACCCACACAGCCTTGGTCTGCTGGGGAGGCTTCTTCCTCCCTGAAGAAGGGAAGAGCACCTCTTTATTGGCTCTTGCTCCCTCCAGTAAAGCTTGCAGGGCGACGTCATCAAACCTGGGAGCAGACCTAGGTCTCTCGCTGGTCATTCTGCCTCCAGGTCCCTCTAACATGAAAGGCCAAAAGGTTGGCAGTCTGCAGAAGAAGCAAGGCTTGTTGCAGACCTTAAATGCAGCAGCAATGATGACGTAATCGGAGGCGAGTTTCAGACTGAAAAAACTAATTGGGCCATGGGTTCCCACACATTGGAATTCAATTGCCCACTTAAGTTAAAATCGCATCATTCTCCCACATCGATTTAGAATCGGGTGGCTAACACGAAAAGCAGATTACACGACCCCAGCCCGCCCCACGAACAAAATCGAGCCCTATGCCTCTATTTATAAAGCCCAGCATCCTTTATGCTTTTTTTAACCACTTTCTCAACCTGCCCTGCCACCTTCAACAATTTGTGCACATAAACTCCCAGGTGTCTCTGTTCCTGCACCCTTTAGTTTATATTGCCTCTCCTCGTTCTTCCTACCAAAATGTATCATTTTGCACTTTTTTTGCGTTGAACTTCATCTGCCACGTATCCGCCCATTCCACCAGCCTGTCTATGCCCTCTTGAAGTCTATCCCTATCCTCCTCACCATACGTGAAGTTTTGTGTTATCCGCAAATTTTGAAATAATGCCCTGTATACCTAAGTCCAAATCATTAATATATATCAAGAAAAGCAGTGGTTCTAGTACCGATCCCTGGGGAGCACCACTGGGGAGTACCTTCCTCCAGTCCGATAAACAACCATTCATCACTACTCTCTGTTTCCTGTCACTTAGCCAGTTTCGTATCCATGCTGCCACTGTCCCTTTTATTGCATGGGCTTCAACTTTGCTGGCAAGCCTATTATGTGGCACTTTAACAAACGCTTTTTGGAAGTCCATGTACACCACATCAACCGCATTGCCCTCATCAACCCTCTCTGTTGCCTCATCAAAAAATTCGATCGAATTAATTAAACACGATTTGCCTTTAGCAAATCCATGCTGGCTTCCCTTAATTAATCCACACTTGTCCAAGTGACTGTTCATTTTGTCCCGGATTATCATTTGTAAAAACTTCCCCACTACCGAGGTTAAGCTGAATGACCTGTAGTTGCTGAGTTTATCCTTACACCCTTTTTTGAACAAGGGTGTAACATTTGCAGTTCTCCAGTCCTCTGTCACCACCCCCGTACGTATCCAAGGAGGATTGGAAGATTATAGCCAGTATCTCTGCAATTTCAACCTTTACTTCCCTCAGTATCCAAGGATGCAGCCCATCTGGTCCTGGTGACTTATCTACTTTAAGTACAGCCAGCCTTTCTAGCATCTCCTCTTTATAATTTTTTATCCCATCCAATATCTCAACTACCTCCTCTTTCGCTATTACTTTGGCAGCATCTTCTTCCTTGGTAAAGACAGATGCAAAGTACTCATTTAGTACCTCAACCATGCCCTCTGCCTCCATGCGTAGGTCTCCTTTTTGGTCCCTAATTGGCCTCGCCCCTCCTCTTACTACCCGTTTACTATTTACATGCCTGTAGAAGACTTTTGAATTCCCTTTTAAGTTAGCTGCCAGTCTATTCTCATACTCCCTCTATGACCCTCGTATTTCCTTTTTCACTTCCCCTCTGAACTTCCTGTGTTCAGCCTGGTACTCGCTTGTATTCTCAACCCAACATCTGTCATATGCCCCTTTTTTCTGCTTTATCTTACTGTCTATCCCTTTTGTCATCCAGGGAGCTTTGGCTTTGGTTATCCTACCTTTCCCCCCTCATGGGAATGTACCTCAACTGTACCCGAACCATCTCCTCTTTAAAGGTAGCCCATTTTTCAATTACAGTTTTGCCTGCCAATTTTTGATTCCAATTTACCCGGGCCAGGTCCATTCTCAACCCACTGAAATTGGCCCTCCTCCAATTAAGTATTTTGACTCTAGATTGCTCTTTGTCCTTTTCCATAGCTAACCTAAACCTTATGATACTATGATCACTGTTCCCTAAATGTTCCCCAACTGAAACTTAATCCACCTGACCCACCACATTCCCCAGAACCAGATCCAGCAATGCCTCCTTCCTTGTTGGACCGGAAACGTACTGATCAAGAAAGTTCTCCTGAACACACTTCAGAAATTCTTCCCCCTCTCTGGCCTTTACACTATTACTATCCCAGGCTATATTAGGCTAATTGAAGTTCCCCATTATCACTACTCTATAGTTCCTGCAGCTCTCCGTAATCTCCCTGCAGATTTGCTCCTCTATATCCTTCCCACCAGTAGGTGGCCTGTAGAACACACCTAGTAGTGTAATGGCACCTCTATTGTTTCTTAACGCTAACCAAATAGATTCTGTCCTTGACCCCTCTAGGACATCCTCTCTCTCCAGCACTGTAATATTCTCCTTAATCAGTACTGCCGCCCCACCTCCTTTCTTTCCTTCCCTATCTTTCCTGAACACCTTGGCCTAGAAATTGAGTTTTGGCGCAGCCAGGGCTTTAGCGCCGGAAGTTAGTGCCGGAGCTAAGTCGCGCTGGTCGGGCCCAAAATTCAATAGTTCTGCGCCCAAACGGCTGCCGGCGCTGCTGAGAGCTGTTTGCGCCTGAAAACTGGCGCAACGCGCTGAATTTCGGCGCTATTCCGGCGCTGCGGCGCCCGCTGCGGTGCGGCAGGTTCGGGAAGTGCAGGCCTCCTCCTTCCCTTAAGGAGGAGCTGCCTGCACCCGGCCGCGGCCCGCGAAAATCTTTTTAAAAATGAGCCCGGCACCTCGGACAAGTGCCGGGCTTGCTTCTGTTCCGGGGGGGGGGGGGGGCGGGAAGTCCGGGGAGGGAGCTGCGGCCAGGCGGCCGGCGGGAAAGCGGCCGGCCGCCGCGGGGCCTTTAATGCGCCGGCGCAAAAACATGTTGGACTCTGTTGCCAGAGTCTTAGTTGCGGCTGCCACGGGCGAGGCGGCCGCAACTGAATTTCGGCGCTGGGGCCCGTCGGCATGGCAACCGGGACGCTGCGCACACCGATGACGTCATCGGTGCCGGCGCAGCGCTACCGGTCTACCGCGGCGGAAGGGCCCCAGGCAATTTAGGCGCCAGCGCCAATTGCAGCGCTAGGCCCTCTAGCGCCGCAAAATCGGCGCTAAGGGCACTGAATTTCTAGGCCCTTATATCCAGAATATTTAGTACCCAACCCTGCCCTTTTTTTGAGCCAGGTCTCCGTTATCACCACAACATCATATTCCCATGTGGCTATTTGCACCTCCAGCTCACCAACCTCATTTACCACTCAACAACCTTATTTACCCATGTTGGGCTTCTTTCCACATTGATCTTGAGGAGGAGGCCCTTGGGCCTGCCGAAGCCTAGCCCAGCAGTGCCATACTTGCATAGTTGCTAACAGCTGTGCAAGAACAGCCTATGGATGATTCCATCTTCTGACCTGCCCCCAGGGAAGCGCCCGTCCTCTGCTCGGCACCTCCCTCACAACACCGCAGCTCAGATGGAAGCTCAGTGGTGGCTGCTCTGTGTGTCACTGAGCCAGGCAGCCCAGAATTCCCCATGTTTGATCAAACTCAGTGCTGAGTTAGCACATCTCAGTCAAGGCAGCAGTAGGGGTACTACAATTAGCCTCAGTGCCCATGGGTTAGGGAAGCAGAACAATCGGCCAGGGTTCCTGTTCCTGGTTGTTTTCTTGTGAGTCCTGCCGGAAAGTGTCTGAGTATGGACGTCAGCCCCCATTGTGATGCCTCTCTACAGTCAAATAGCTTATTGACATTCTCTGTGTAGGTTTGCACATAAAGAATAAACGTCTGAGCAAGGACCAGAGGCAGACAGTGACTGTGGAACCATATAGCATAAGTTAGCATCTCCATTCAGTTTCTGGGTGCCAAGGAGAAGAAAAAGAGTATTTAGAGAGGGACCAATGATGACACCATCAGGGAACCTGGATTGCATGTTAGAGGAACAAAATAGTATGAGGGTCTGAATGAACAGCACCTTTAAAATACAATTACTGATGCGTGCTGTGCTGCAATGTTATTACTGCTGTTAGCTGAGCTCTGTTACATCTTCTGGATCAGTGCCTTCACCAAGTCCATTCCACAGTGTTATCAGTACTCAGTGTTGAAACAAAAATCATAGGATCATAGCACAGAAGGAGGCCATTCGGCCCATCGTGCCTGTGCTGGCTCTTTGAAAAAGCTATCCAATTATGCTCACTCCCCTGCCCTTTCCCCATAGCCTTGCAGATTTTTCCCCTTCAAGTATTTACCCAATTCCCTTTTGAAAGTTACTATTGAATCTGCTACAACTGCCCTTTCAGGCAATGCATTCCAGATCGTAACAATTTGCTGCGTAAAAAAAATTCTCCTCATTTCGCCTCTGGTTCTTTTGCCAATTACCTTAAATCTGAGTCCTCTGGTTACTGTCCATTCTGCCACTGGAAACAGTTTCCCCTCATTTAACATTTAAGAAACTTCCTGATGCCTTGAATCCCCACCTACAAATCCCATCCTTCCACAGGAGAAAATCACCTGGATAATACTGTCACTTTAAGAAAATTCGTACCCTGGGTGGTCAGGTAACTTTCAAACGCTCATCTGTATTACGGAATCGATCAGAGACAGTCATTCAGTTCCTTTTCTGTGTTCATAGGAAGCAGGGCTGGTCATTTGTTTCCCACACCAGTGAAAAGTTCAGTTGGTGTTTGTCAGTTTTGTGTATACTGGTTAGCAGATTTAAGTTCTGTCTTTCAGCGTCTTCAAGCATAAAGAGGAACTTTCACTGAAAAATTTCCATTTCTGATATGTCATTTTTTGATTTGGGCTAATTTGCCATTTTTATGAAGTAGTGAAATTAGGAATAAGGTAAAATCTTATAAATAAAAACAATGATGTTTCTGATTCCTTTACTCAAAGTGAAAATGTAGAACATTGAGGGGGAGAAATTCAGTTGGTTGAGCCACCCGTTAGCGCCTTAAGAGGGCGATAAGTGGGGCGCGAGCCAGCTAGCGCCCGGGTGCGGCGAGACCTGTGCCTCTCGTGAAATTGAGCGGACATTTAGCGGCGGCGCTAAACTGCAATGCCCGCTCAGCTACGCACACAGATCCTGACGTCATTTCAGAGTGCAACGCCCTTGGGGCGCCCCGAACCGGAAATTCAGTGGCGCCCCCCTCCTTTCCGCCTGTCGCTCCCAGCGACTGGTTGACTGGAACGGTTCCCAGTCGCTGTGGGGCTGGGGGGGCGCTATTTAAAGGGGGCTCTTCCTGGCTTCTTTGTGGTAGCCATTTTTGGACCACTCCTTCTGAGAGAGAGAGAGAGAGATTTGCAGAGAGACAAAGGGAGAGAGCTTTCTGCATTGAGTCAGCGCTCGCTGAGGTACTTTTGGCTTCTGACCAGAACTTTGTAGTTGATTTGCTTTTTCACCGGCATAAACTTGAGTGGCCACATACTATGGGAGCTGCAATGGGTTGGAATGTTGGGCTTCTCCATTACATTGAGAGGGCTCAGAGACGCAGAGAGAGAGTGCCAATCATGGCCAGACGGAGGAGGGCCAACAGGCGTCGGCACACGAGACCTTACCGTCCCAGGGTTTTCCGGCAACAGTTCTCATACCTCAATATGTCTGAGGAGCAGTGTTTTCGGAGGCTGCGATTCAGCAAGGAGGTAGTCACTGAGCTCTGCCACCTGCTTCAGCCAGATCTGCAGCCTCAACTGAGGAGCAGGACGTCTCTGTTGGTGGCAGTTAAGGTCACAGTGGCTCTCAACTTCTATGCCACTGGCTCCTTTCAATCTGCTACTGGGGACATTGCCAATATCTCCCAGTTCGTGGTGCATTGCTGCATCCGTCAAGTTACGAATGCCCTCTTTAAAAGGAGACGTCAGTACATCTCCTTCCCCATGACCCCGGACAAGCAGCAAGAGCGCGCAATGGGCTTTGCAAGAATAGCGGGCTTCCCCATGGTCCAGGGCGCCATTGACTGCACACATGTGGCTTTGTGGGTGCCGCAAGAGAATGCCAAGGATTACCGCAACCGGAAGGCGTTCCATTCATTGAACGTCCAGTTGGTCTGTGACCACAGACAGCT
Organism: Somniosus microcephalus; assembly: GCF_052327205.1. Lineage (NCBI taxonomy): Eukaryota > Metazoa > Chordata > Chondrichthyes > Squaliformes > Somniosidae > Somniosus > Somniosus microcephalus. The sequence continues at coordinate 134,895,193 of NC_140997.1, forward strand.
GATAGTCGCTGTCAATGCCCGCTTTCCAGGCAGCAGTCATGACGCCTTCATCCTGCGCCAGACTTCTGTGGCAGACCTTTTCGAGGCCCCGGCTCACCCAGGAGGCTGGCTTCTCGGGGACAAGGGCTATCCTCTGTGCGCCTGGCTGATGACCCCGCTCCGTGTGCCCAGCACCCCTGCTAAAGAACGATACAATGAGAGCCATCAAGCTACCAGGAACATCATTGAGCACACAATCGGCGTGCTCAAGCAACGGTTCCGTTGTCTGGACCATTCCGGAGGAGCCCTTCAGTACTCACCTGAGCGAGTCTCCCATTTCGTTGTTGTGTGCTGCATGCTGCATAACCTGGCAATCCTCAGGACTCAGCCACTGCCACCAGACATTGGAGCACCAGCAGAGGAGGAGGAGGAGCAGCAGCACCAAGATGGGAGGGAGGCACAAAGTGCAAGGGCCGTCCGTCAGCGGCTTATAGCAAGTCGGTTCTAGGCCCCCTCTGAGGGAATGGCTTCTGCCATTCAAAGAACATGAATGGAACCATGCCGCAACCCCTAAGCCGGTCAAGGCAACAACTAGTTCAAAGAGCAAACATGCACATTCTGAATAAAGACACTTCTTTATTTAACAAACTGTGTGCCCTTCCCGCATGACAAAGTAATAGAGAGAAACCCCCAAAAAAGCAGTCAGTCACATTACTGGCTCTCACAACCTGGAGACAATGAACAAAACAGTAACCAAAAAATGACCACGATCCTCGGCCTTCAATAAAACATTTAACAGCATTTTGCCACACCTCCTACTTTTTGCCCTTCGTGGGTGATTTGCTTCGCTTGCGAGATTCGCCCCTTCCCACCCTGCAGCTCCTCCGCAATGGGACCCCAGTGGCTGCAACAAGGCTGGGGGAAGGCTGCTGAGTGTCAGAAACTGAGACTGCAGATGCCCTTGAGGGACGGCCTGGACCAGCTCTGGGCCTGGAGGGCCCGGCTGCTGACTGCTCCAACTCTGCATGGGCGGCAGCAGTCTGTCCTACAGGTGGTGGCAGCTGCAGTGGAGAAGTGACAGTGTTGGCAGCAGGAATGCTGTCATCCTGAGAGAGGACAGCAACTCCCTGTTCGGACGACACACTGGCACTCCCATGGGGCAGCACTGCAGCATGCGGAGCAATCTGCTGAAGCACAGACTGCTGGCCTGCTGCGGCGTGGCGAGGGCCGCGGTGATTCGTGCCCGATCCAGCGAGGGTGGCAGCAGTCAGTGCTCATGTGGCCTCAATCTGCGTCTGCATGAGACCAGCCACTGACTGCATTGATGCACTAAGCACTTGCGTGACAGCTGCCTGTGCTGTGCCAAAGTCCTGGAGACTCCTTGCCTGTGCTGCGCCGACGTCCTGGACAATCATCGCCTGTGCTGCGCTGAAGTCCTGGAGACTCCTTGCCTGTGCTGCGCCGAAGTCCTGGAGACTCCTTGCCTGTGCTGCGCCGAAGTCCTGCACACTCCTTGCCAGTGACCCAATGGAATCTGGCATCCTTGCCACTGCAGCCATGAGCTCAGTGTGCCTGTGCTCCGCCTGGGCACTCATTTCAGCGAGGAGCCACACCTCTTCTGCGCTCACTGTAGCAGGACTCGAGGCCAGACTCTCCCTCTGGGGAGAAGGCCGCCGAGCTTCCCTACCCCCCTCGCATTGCTGCAGCCCGCTGGGCCCCGGAGCTTCACCCTCCTCAGACCATTCCCCCCTGCTCCCCTCCAGGGAAGACGTGTCCCCATTATGGCCATGGGCTGCCTCGGCTGAGGGTGGCACTGATGGTCCGGCTTCCTCCTCCTCGTCGCCTTCAGAGTCACTCACAGTGGCAGCTTGAGGGCCCGCCTCCTCACCTGGTGAATCAGCATCTGAAAGCAGGGAGGTACAAGAGTGGCTTTAGCGTGAGGACAGGGTGGCAGTGAGGGAGGCATGAGTGCTGCAATGTACTGTATTGGTTCGATAGTGGCAAAGGATGCTGGTGTGAGGCACAAGTGGAAGGAGAGAGGTCAAAAAGGTGTCCATAACGGGGTCGACATCTCCCGTGGCGACGGGGCCAATCATCCGGCCTGCCATAATCCGCTGGACTCGCTGCTCCAGATCAGTGAGGGCTTGAAGGTGAGGCCGGCCTCCCCCGGTCCGTTGCTGCTGCCTCCTGTTATGCGCCAGCTTGCCCTGCAAGAGAAAGGACGGGCTCTGAGTATAGTGTGAAGCCCTGATCTTGGTTGCACTGCCTCCCATGGTGGAATAGCCCTTACAGTGTGAAGCCCTGATCTTGGCTGCACTGCCTCCCATGGTGGAATAGCCCTTACAATGTGAAGCCCTGATCTTGGCTGCACTGCCTCCCATGGTGGAATAGCCCTTACAGTGTGAAGCCCTGATCTTGGCTGCACTGCCTCCCATGGTGGAATAACAGTGTGTAAAGTGCAGAATGTGCATGTGAGTTTCCTGAAAGGGCCATAGGTGTTGGATGAGGGCTGGGCATTGGGGCTTTCAGGACCCTTTGGCTATAAAGTGAGGTCGACATGCAGGGATGAAGAGGATTCTGAAAAGGGCACTCACCCTGACGACCCGAGTGAGGTCGTTGAACTTCTTCCTGCATTGCACAGGGGTTCTAGGCACCATGCTGCTGGAGGTCACTCTGTGAGCCACCTCCCTCCAAGCTTTGCGATAGTCATTGGGCAACGGCCTCCTGCCACTGTCCGGGAACAGGATAGATCGCCTGCGCTCCACCGCGCCAACCAGAACCTCCAAGGCCCCCTCGCTGAACCACTGCGCTCGCTCCCTGGCCCTCTCCATGGTCCTAGGCTTAAGAATGTGGCAGCAGGTCTGTCCAGGCCGAGAATCAGGGCTCTGATGCGCAGGGTGTGGCTGCAATCCAAGATCAAACCTCCCCTTTAAGAGCTGACCAGCGCCAGCGTCTCTGCGTGCAATCGCTAACTGGCCGCACCTGCACTGCGCCCGCCCTCGGTGGTAGCGCCTCGCTTATCTGGCTTAGCGCCTTAAGACAGTCGTGCAGTGCCTGTTTTAGCGCTCCAAGCACCTCCTGGGGCGAAGCAGGCCAATTTACCAGTAGGTGGTGATAATTTGCGCCGGGCGCAATATTTCGCGCCCGGCCGATACTTACGCCCCAGACGGGGCGATACTGAATTTCTCCCCCTGAGACTTTAAAAAGTACAATAAAGAATAATACTCTGAACTCAATTAGAAGATCATTGGATGTTTTTTGTAGAACTTGTAAATTGTGCCTTAATCCGCAGTGGTCTGGAAGACCAGCTCCTGGGTCGTGTGGTGGCACAAGAGCGTCCAGATCTGGAAGAAGCCAAGAATCAGCTGATCATCAGCAATGCTAAAATGAGGAACGAGCTGAAAGAGATAGAGGATCAGATACTTATGCGTCTGAGCAGCTCTGAGGGCAATCCTGTGGATGATGTGGAGTTAATCAAAGTCCTCGAGGCTTCTAAAGTTAAAGCGGGAGAAATCAAGGTTGGTTACAGTAGTTTTGTCTGGTCAGAAGTGGACACTTTCAACTGCTCTCAAACGATGTGAAAAATATTAAAGCTTCTACACACACATACATACACATACACGGCACACACATATACACACAACATACGACACACATGATACATACACACAACACACATGATACACACACACAGTAGCCTTCTGAGGTGGTGTAATCAGTTTTCCAACAGCATTAATATTCATGGAAGAACAGGAGTCATATATTTTATCAAAACTGCTATGGTTTATCAAACCACTATTGCTCCTCTAAATATTCCTCTCACATTCCTCTAAAGCTCCAAAAAGACAGTTGTACACTTTTTTCTCCGCCTTGTATCTTCACTGTATTGATGAAGACTCATCACATCGTCTCTTGTTCTAAATGAATTCCCAGGATTTCAAAACTGGAACTCCTTCACTCTTCCCTTCCTCCTACAATCTACAGGTCTTTAAAACTCAAGCTTGGTGTCACCTATTTCTTCATTTATGTCATCTCTTCTGTTACTTTTTTCAGACTTGATGGTGTTCTGCCTGATTAGCCCTATCGCTTTGTTTCCCAATTTAAAAAAAATACAGGGAGCCTCATCTATGGCCTCAGCGTACCTTGGTTAAGTAAGGGAAAATAAGCTCCTCATTGCTTGTGATCCCTGCTGGAAATGCACTTGTGTTGTCATCAGGTGAGGACAGAATGAGGCTGGGCTGTGATGCCCATACACTTGAACAGCCCACTGACACTTACTGCAATGGTTCACAAGTGACTTTTGGCCACTTTGGCAAGGTAACAGAGGGTAAAACATTAATGGAGAAAATTGGCAAGAAAAAAATACAGGTGATACACCAGTACCGATCAAAGCACATAGATAATATAATCTGAGCTGCACCAACTTACACTGCTATGTTGAATACATAATTAATCTTCCCACAGATAAAAGTGACAATAGCAGAACAAACGGAGAAGGATATTGATATCACTCGGCTGCAGTATATTCCTGTTGCTGTCCGCACACAGATCCTGTTTTTCTGTGTGTCCGATTTGTCCAAGGTGGACCCCATGTACCAGTACTCTTTGGAATGGTTCCTCAGCATCTTCATGTCGGGCATTGCAAATTCCGAGCGAGCAGGTACACCAGGAAAATCAACATTGCGATTTTGTATTTGCATTTACATCAAGTTAACTCAATAACCAATGCTCTATTCCATATTTTTTATTCTACAGCCATAAGTCAGGCTGATTGCTTAACTCATGAGGGACAATGTTGCAAGTGAGGGGTATATCATGTACCGCACCAGTGTTTCAGTGCAGTAGAACATGATTCCTCCGTCACTGAGATTCCACTCTGAGCCATGCTGTCAGCCAGACAGTGCCCCAGGATGTGGGACCTGCTTTCATTTGTCTGTTGATCATGGACAGAGGCTTGGGCGCAGATTTCCTGCCCATACACTCGCTAAGGGTTGAATGTGGTATTCAGAGGACTCTGAAAATGAGAATAGGCAAAAAACTTGAATAAAACAGAATAAAGTTAGAAGTCAATTAAAATCTAGGCATTAATAAATATTAATTCTGTAAAAATTTGTAACTTTCACTTAAAATTCAGTGGCCTGAATCTTAACTGGCAGCCAGTTTCTGGTGAGTTATTTTTCCATCCATTCGCAGCAGAATGACTCCCAGCCAATTTTAACAGCCAGGCCTCATTTAAATGCTGCAAGTCAACTTCTCACCCATCGGCGGGAGGTGGCAGAAAATCATACGGCGCGGAAGCCACCTGCCGACAGCAGGTAAGTGGCGGGATCGGCTACCGGGCCTTTCCTCAGGGATGGGGGGGGGGTCCCGTGATCGGTGGAAAAGGGGAAGGCCTAAGTTTTCCTTGTGAGGATCAGAGAATCACTCAAGCTCCTCCTGGCCCCACAAGAAAAGTAATTTTTTTTTTTAATTACCTATTTGGGCCTCCTCTGCCCCCGACCCACGTTGCCGCTGGTTTGCCCTGGTGAGAAACTCTCTGCTGCTTCCCACTTAGGTCATCTTGTAAAAATTGCAGTTGGGACCCGATGACATCATTGGGATCCGACATACATATATTAAAGATGTACCTCGCTGGCTTTGGACAGGTGTCCTTGCCGCCTGCCCAGGAAAGCAGATGACAGTCAGAACCTGGCGACTCCAGGGTGGGTAAGTAACTTGGGCGATTTTAACTGCCCACATGCCACCAGATTTCCACCGGACAGGTAGGGTTAAAATCTTTCCCCATCCCCCCACACCCAAGAGAGAATCTGTCCCAGCAACTTTAAAAGAGGAAGAGAGAAAACTGGGCAGAAAGAGCAAGTTTGAATATTCTTCTGAAATAACAATATTAGCCTGCGGGTGGGGTGACTTATACACAGCTGCGACTTATACGTCAGTATTTCTTTTAACCTTATTACTGATGGTGTGATACATAAATGGATATGGGCAACTTTACAGTGAATCCCGCTAATAGCACATCTTATTCGGTATTCCACTTTGGAGTAAATGTTACAATCTAGCACTCCTGGCACAGAGCTTTGAGTGTGTGTTGGGAATTCAGGCACGGAGGTCAGTCAGCATTCCCTGTTCATGACATGCTTTATGTTCCATCATTATGCCCACGCTGACCTTTGTGGCCAAACTCCTGATATGTGTTCCTGTCATGCGATGTTCTGTGCTGGGAGCCCTAAATCGTAAGATTTACACCTTAATCTGTCCAGAGCTGGCTCAGATAGAAAACACCCTGTTTATTTTGTCCCTCAGATACTGTGGAGAAGAGGATAAAACTTATCAATAATTACTTCACCTACAGCTTGTACCTCAGCGTCTGCAGGAGCCTGTTTGAAAAGCACAAGCTGATGTTTGCTTTCCTGGTGTGTGTGAGAATCATGATGAATGATGACAACATTGACATGGTCAGTAACACGTTCATAAACTTCCATTGGCCTATGAGTTATTACATCAAATAGTAGAAATCTCAGCTGAGAAGGTGGGCTTTTGTTCCACTGTGTCTGTGCTTGTGCCATTGTTAGCTCCCCACCAGAGCTTTCAACTTTAATCCCATTTATAGAATCTTACAGCACAGAAGGAAGCCATTTGCCCATTCTGCATCTGCCGGCTCTTTGAAAGAGCCATTCAGTATCACCTGGGTACTACAATGTGCTCAGGGTACACTAACAACAACTTGCATTTATATTGCGCCTTTAATGTAGTAAAATGTCCCAAGGCCCTTCACAGAAGCATTATCAAACAAGATTTGACACCAAGCCACATAAGGAGATATTAGGGCAGATGACCAAAAGCTTGGTCAGAGGTATATTTTAAGGAGCGTCTTAAAGGAGGTTAGAGAGGCAGAAAGGTTTAGGAGTACCACCTGGGTATTACAGTGTGATCAGGGTACACTGACTCCAATATCACTTGGGTACTACTTCTCTTCCCTTCCTGGCCCCCACGTTAGCTGATACTGTTAACGATTTCCTCACCTCAGGTACTGTCCCCCTCCCCTTCAAATCTCCCGTCATTACTCCCCCCCTCAAAAAAAACACCCTTGACCCCTTTGTCCTTCCAAACTACCGCCCCATCTTCAACCTCCCTTTCCTCTCCAAAGTCCTTGAACGTGCTGTCGCCTCCCAAATCTGTGCCCATCTTTCCCATAACAGTATGTTTGAACCCCTCCAATCAGGTTTCCGCCCCTGCCACAGCATTGAAACGGCCCTTACTAAAGTCACAAATTATATCATATGTGTAATATATGTGGGTAGAACAAATGAGGGACAGAGACACGATGAGTTGCTAGTCAAGGTGCTTGTTTACTAGGCCAGAGTGAACTGAGCATGTTCCTACTAAACCATGTGACAAACCATGTGATAATATATTACACTGCTTTCCCCTAAATGTACATATTCCCCTCTCAAATACAACAAAACTATGGTCCCACCTTTCCCAGCATTACATGTACCACATAACAAAAACTCCTGGCGTTTTTTCTTTTAAATCAACTACAAATGTTACAAATGAACTACAAATCCAGTTTAATAACAGGTTTGCAGAGCCTTCCTGATCTCCTTACATAAGGTTTTGGTGTTGAACCAATTTTCGGGCTGTTTTGTCTTAGTTCCGTACTCAAAGAAGTAGGTACCACCACTCTGTTTCTCCACTTGATACAACCTTGCTTACAAGACAATTCAGTACGAGGGTTATGGAATGGTTTCAATTCTGTGTCCATACACTGATCAGTCCATCCATTCAAGGTGTTTTCATACAGTCTTTTCAGTACTGAATCCTTTTGAGTTTCATTTGCAATCTCAGTTGCATTCATGGGAAAGTCTTTGTCAACTGCACCTAGTGTGAAAATCTCACCTTCACTCCCAATACGAGTCCTCTTGTGGCAACCTGGACAAGGCATCTGCGATTGCGTTTTGCTTTGAAGTGCAATATTCAATCGTGTAGTCATATTGTGACAAGAACATTACCCATCGTTGCATTCTTGATGTGGCCATTGCAGGGATGGCAGATTTGGGCCCCAATATTGCTAGGAGCGGTTTGTGATTGGTTATCAGGGTAAACTTTCTGCCAATCAGGAACTGTTGGAATTTCTTAATTCCAAACACTATGGCGAGTGCTTCCTTTTCAATTTGCGCGTAGTTTCTTTTGCTCTTTGTGAGGGTTCGCTATGCGAACGCGATTGGTTTCTCTTGGCCGTCATCCATTATGTGGCTTATGACAGCTCCTACACTGTAACTGGAAGCATCACATGCTAACTTAAGCTTACGTTCTATGTCGTAGTGCACAATTAGAACATCGCTAGAGAGACTTCTCTTACAAGTGTCGTAAGCTTCCTGTTGTGCTTGTGTTCACTTTCACTGGACATCCTTCTTGAGGAGCTCGTGCAATGGAGCTAACATGGTTACTAACTCAGGTAAGAAACAAGAAACATGTGTAAGGGGGGCATCTTTTAACTGGTTTATGGTAATTTACCTGGCCAGCAGCCTTTGCCTCTGAGCTCTGACCAATTCCAACCTTTTACCTGGTTTACGGTAATTCACCTGGTCAGCAGCCTTTTGCTGCTGCACTCTAAACCAATTTACAAACAGCGGTTTCGAATCGCTACCCCTCCTTCAGTTCTGAGTGGAGGAACTTATAATTAATGATTTTAAAACAGACAAGTGGTTTGGATGAGAGAAAAATCAAGTTTTATTACCTAAATAAACTACAATCAAAAGAATAAACAATACCACACGAACACAGTAATTACAGTAAAACTATATAACAGGGGGTTGCAGATGGTGAAAACGAGGGATAAATGGCTACAATGTTATTTAAACAATCTTAGCAATTCCCTTAAATCACCACCCCAAACTCCTTGCTAGGTTGTCTTGCCGAGGAGTCAGAACACCCTGCTCACCTGTGGTCCAGCGAAGTAAAAAGAGAGTGATAGCTTCTCAGCAGCTATCTTAAAAACCTGGTGAGCTCCTGCTGTTCTGCCCTGCCAGGACTGTGTGCAAAATTCCCACCCAAAAGGTTCCAATACACAAGAGAAAGCTGTGATTGGCTAACTCAGAGTGATTAGACTGGGTTAATGTGTCTTCCGGAGCTCCCTGGGCTGAAACAAAAGGGAAATACAACTGCTCTATTGTCTAGAATGCTAGGTGATTTAAGCCCATTCAGTTCTTAAACAGTTCCCAATCAAGATCCAAAAGTCTCTTCTGCAGTTTAGATGTATCCACTCGATATACAAACAAATGCTAATAGCATTCAATTGCTTTGTAAACAAAGCATTGTCCTTTGTCTTCGGCCATGTGGTGACAGCCATTTTTATCCCTGGAAATTTAAAAGCACAACACCCAGGGATTCTTTAATCAAAAAATGAATCTTCAGAACTGTAAATTATTGCAAATTCTTACACATGCATAGTACTGGACCATTCCAAGGAAAGATCTTAACTCAGACACGTTCTGTGGCTTTGGAGCATTGATGACAGCATCAACCTTTTCCTTCACTGGTTGCAAGCCATTTGCATCAACTTTCAGGTCAAGGTACATAACCTTGGGCTGCACAAAAGCACATTTGCTCCTTTTCAATTCGACATTGTGGGGATTCAACCTTTGAAGCACTAAATCTAACACTTCTAGATTTTCTTCCTCACTGCTTATTGCAATCAGCACATCATCTTGATTGCATAAGCAATTTGGAATTCCTTGCAAAATCTTATCCATCCTAGCCTGAAAGATTTTGGGGGAGGACTTTACACCATCCGTCGGCTTGGTGTATGAGCACAGTTCCTTGTGTGTGTTGATAGTGAGATACTGTTGACTCTCTTTGTCAACAGTCAGCTGAGTGTAAGCAGCGACAGGTCAAGCTTAGAGAAAACCTTTGCCCCAGAGAGTGCTGCATACAAATCTTGCATTGTAGGTATTGGGTACTGCTCATCATCAACTGCTTGGTTGATAGTAACTTTGTAGTCACCACACAAGCATACAGTTTTGTCTGCTTTGGGCACTACCACAATCGGAGTAGCCCATTCACTTTTGTCAGTTTTTAGTAGCACTCTGTTCTTTCTCAGTTTCTCTAACTCTTCCTCCACCTGCCTTTCAGTGCATAGGGGACTGGCCTTGCCTTACAATAGAGAGGCTTTGCGTTGGACTTGATGCAGATATGCGCGTCATACCCAGTGATGCCCTCATAACTGTGTGCGAACATGCTTTTATAGTTGTTCAGCATTGTGTCAAGTCGCTTCTTTGAAGCATCTACACTGAACATGTTTTTCCAGTCCAGTTTTAACTTTCTCAACCAGACTTTGCCCATGAGGGTTCGTCTGTTGTTGTAGCTCACTACAATAATAGGCAGCTTTAATGACTGGTCATTGTGTTGAACTGTACTTTCCATTTGTCCACATGTCTCTAGGATTTCTCCGGAGTAGGTTTTTAACTCTACAGTACTGTTTGTAAGTGATATTTGATTAAACTTACTCTCATATGTGTCCTTACTCATGATAGAGCAGATTGATCAAAAGTTTTGTGCGGAAGTCTTTCTCATGACTGCTAGCATTGCCGCTAGTGCCATAGATACTGTAGATGCCTAGTTCTTCAACATCAGGTGAGTTCACTTTAATATTGTGAATTCTTCCCTTTTGTTGTTGCTGCTTTGCATTGCCACTAGAATGGCTCTTACTTCCTGCTTTAGATCTAGTTCTGCAAGCTGTTGAAATATAGCCTTGCTTCTGGCAGTGAAAACACTTCGCATTGGCAGGACTGTGGTGAGTGATTTCCATTGCAGCGATAACAATTCACTGAACTGCTCTCACCGACATGCTTTTGACTTGGTCTCACAACTTTAGGTTTGGCAGTGGCTTTGTGACTGTAGACCTCAGCTGCACTAGTCACTTGAGTTGGATGGAGCTCCCTAGCTTTCTTAGATGCCATCTCCATGGTTAGGGCAATTTTGCATGCTATGTCAAACATTAGGTTTGGAGTGTTCAGTAACTTGGACTGTGTACGCTCATCCACCAGTCCACACACAAACTTAACTCGCAACGCACAATCCAAAAATGTGCTGAAGTTACAATGCAAAGGCAGGTTCTTAAGAGCTGCAATGTACTCACTGATGGTTTCACTTTGTTTTTGGTTTCTGATACCAAACTTATAACTGCTATTTCTAAGGGCTTTGGGTCGAAATGGCCCTCGAGTTTCTCGACAATGTCTTCAAACAACACATCCTCCACTTTGCCTGGCGCGAGTAGGTTTGTCAATATTCCATAGACATCTGGCCCGATCTCCGTTAGAAAAATTGCTTTTTTACGTTCACGAGTTACTTTATTTTGAGCTTGAACATTCTCATCTGCACCTTCGGTCTCAATTATGTTATTGTCCTTAAAAAACACCTTCATCCGCTCAATGTAAGAACTGAATGGTCCACAAGCTCGGTCATACATGCCGAGGCTTCCGATAAATCCCGTAGGCGTGGCCATGATTGCCCCAATCCCGTCAAACAGTGACTCAGCACGCTACCTGTGTACCTGTGAGAATCAACGCCACTGTTGCTGTGTATACATACACATGAAGGTGAAGTACAGATGATTCTGCACAAGCATTACAGTAAAACATTGCAAAAATTCAGTTTAGGTGTCACAAATTCACCTTAAACTTTTCCACACAAAGGTTGAACACTAAATCCTTCCATGATACCTAAAAATGGCTTTGGGATCCCATTCTCATCGCCAAAAATGTAATATATGTGGGCAGAACAAATGAAGGACAGAGACACGATGAGTTGCTAGTCAAGGTGCTTGTTTACTAGGCCAGAGTGAACTGAGCATGCTTATACTAAACCATGTGACAAACCATGTGATAATACATTACAGTATGTGACTGTGACCTGCACCATTACTTCTGGAGTCCCCCAAGGATCCATCCTTGGCCCCCTCCTACTTCTCATCTACATGCTATCCTTTGGCGACAGCATACGAAAACACGTCATCAGGTTCCACATGTACGCTGATGACACCCAGCTCTACCTCACCACCACCTCTATCAAACCCTCCACTGTCTCTGCTTGTCTGACATCCAGTCCTGCATGAGCAAAAATGTCCTCCAACTAAATATTGGGAAAACTGAAGCCATTGTCTTCGGTCCCCGCCACAAACTCTGTTCCCTTGCCACCAACTCCATCCCTCGCCCTGGCCACTGTCTGAGGCTGAACCAGACCGTTCACAACTTTGGCGTCCGATTTGACTCTGAGATGAACTTCCACCCACATTTCCGCTCCATCACCATGACCACCTATTTCCACCTCCGTAACATCGCCTGTCTCCGCCCCACCTCAGCTCATCTGCTGCTGAAACCCTCATTCATGCCTTTGTTACCTCTAGACTTGACTATCCAATGCTCTCCTAGCTGCCGTCCCATCTCCCACCCTCCAGACTGCCCGTATCCTAACGCACACCAAGTTTCATTCACCCATCACCCCATCCATGCTCGATGACCTACATTGGCTCCCGGTCCGGCAACACCTCGACTTTAAGATTCTCATCCTTGCTTTCAATTCCTTCCATGGCCTTGCCCCGCCTTATCTCTGAAACCTCCTCCAGCCCTACAAACCTCCGAGATTGCTGCGCCCCTCCAATTTTGGCCTCTTGTGCATCCCCGATTTTAATCGCTCCACCATTGGCAGCCGTGCCTTCAGCTGCCTAGGCCCTAAGCTCTGGAATTCCCTCCCTAAGCCTCTCTACCACTCTCTCCTCCTTTAAGATGCTCCTTCAAACCTGACGCTTTGATCAATTCCTGTCCTAATACCTGTTTATGTGGCTCGGTATCAAATTTTGATTGATAACGCTCCTGTGAAGCACCTTAGGATGTTTTACTATGTTACGGACACTATATAAATACAAGTTGTTGTTGATCAGGGTCCCATTCCCCTGCTCTTTCCCCATACCCTTAATATTTTGATCCTTCAAGTGTTTATCTGATCTGATTTCCTTTTAAGTGTTATGACCTTTCCTCAATAGCCGCTTGTCGCAATGTACTCCACATCCTGATAACCTTTTGCACGACAAACATTTCTTTCTAACCTTTCCCATTATGCTTAATCTTCACTGTAACCTCCCTTGTTACCAATTCCCCGACCAGTGGAAATAATATTTCACTATTTACTTTCTCATAATTTTGAACTGTGAAGTTAGGACCTGGGCCAATACTTCACTGCAATTTTTTTCAAAAGGATTTATAGTTGCCTTTTTCCAACTGAGAGTAAAAAATAAACAGAGATAAGAGCTCAGTGAAGCTTCCGTTTTGTATCATGCTGTAACTAACCTCAGCTCTTCACGACTGAGTCCTGACACTGTTTGGTGGCATCCCAGTATCCAAGTGTGGAGGTTAGCAGCATGAATATCAATGCACAAACTGTGCATTAATGATACCCAATGCTTTTCAGAATAAATAAATGGGATAGGCATTGTCTTTTCACCATCTTCTGGATGAGATGCTAAACCGAGGCCCTGTCTGCCCTCTCAGGTGGACGTGAAAGATCCTATTGCCCTATTTCTAGAAAGGGCAGGGGAGTTATCCCCAGTGTTCTGGCCAATATTTATCCCTCAACCAACATCACAAAAAGTACAGATTATCTGGTCTTTATCACATTGCTATTTGTGGGATGACTACACTTCAAAAGTACTTCATTGGCTCTAAAGCGTAGGGGAAGCCCTGAGATCATGATAGACGCTATATAAATGCAAGTTTGCCCTTTTTTCTTTCTAGGGCATGGGTTTCAATTCAGCTCTCACTGAAGGGATGAAAGTCTCTTTCTGCAGGCTGGACAGGACATAAGTGCAATTAATCAGGGAGTCTTAACTCAGAGCCAAGTGGGCAAAAGACAACAAAACTAAACTGCCCATAATGAATTACTAAAATGACTATTGGTTATTTACATAAAGCTTAATAGTGCCGAGATAAAAAGAAAAAAACTGCCAATATTGGAAATCTGAAAGAAAAATAGAAAGCGATGGGCATACACATGTGGTGGCTCAGTCAGCATCTGAAAGAGAAAAGAGCTGTTAACATTTCAGGTGTAGTCTACTCAAAAATATCTACCCAAAATGTTATCCTGTCTTCTCTTTTTTCATATGCTGATGGGTCTGCTGGGTATATCCAGCATTTTCTATGTTTATTTATTTATTATTATTATTATTATGACAATGACCTGCCATAATTTGAATGTAATTTAACAGGAAGAATGGCATTACCTTCTCTCTGGAGGAGCTACCCAGACATACAGCCCCAACCCAGCCTCTGACTGGCTGTCAGACAGAGCATGGAGAGACATCCAGAGTCTTACTAGCCTGGAGAACTTTGCCAACTTTACAGAAGATTTTAAAAACAATCTGGATGATTTCCAAGTAATCTTTGACAGCCCAGAACCTCACAGGTGCACTTTAAGTACTCATTGATTGACATATAGTTGTCTGCTCACTTGTTCACGTAAATCTTCTTACCAAGAGATTGTGGCCCCCAATTTGTACAAGGGAGCGTGATCCTGGCTGATCTTGCCAGAGAAGCAGGATCAGTGGGAAGGCAGTGAATTTGCATGGGCACGGGAGGCGTCTGCGCTCCTGTGGGTGCATCTCTAAAGCCCGGCAACTCACATGGACCGGAGACTCTGTCATCTGCTACTGTCCAGGATGGTCCCCTCACCCCCTCCCCTCCCCTATCCACCCTTCCTAGCCCTCCCCAGCCACCCTCCCCTCTCCACCCTCCCCTCCCCCTCTTCTCCCTCCCCCACACCACCACCCCCACCCGCTCACCTCCGCCTACAATTCCACCTGTGCTATATTTACCAGCAGTTCATATTTACCCCATGTAGTAAATACAATCAGTACTTCCAATTGTTTGTCTGTTTAACAACTGTTAGGCTTCTTCTGGCATTGAAAAGCCACCCATTAATATCTGCATGCTGATCACAACATTAATTGGTGCTGGTTTCTGAACTATATTCAGAGTGGTTTAAATTAACATAAAGCAACATAAAAGTACTGGCATGGGGCAGCCTACTCAGAAGCTAAGTCTCATGAAGGAATGGTTCCAACAATTGGATAGGAGGAACAGCTGCAGAGGAAGAGAAGAAGAGGAACAAAAACCACCAGGAGGTGGAGAAAGCAGCACCCTCCAAACAGAACTTACCAGGCTTGCAATAAGTACCTGGTAATATTTGAAAAGCTATGCCCTTTGCACGTTAGGTTTAGCAGAGAAGTCCTGACTGAACCATGTTAGGTTTTAATTTAGGAAGTAATTCTGGCATGGGGTGCATGATAGCAATGCATACCAGGGCCGTGACATGTAGTGGTAGATTCTCACTTGTGGTTCCCTATACAATGCATTCACATCTCAGCAATGTCATCATGGGAAACATTGATTAGATGCCAGGGAAGGAGAAGAACTTGAAAGGCCAATCACCCCAAGCTACACTCCGAGAATCCAGTGTTCGAGTGGTATCAGCAAGTCCTGGGCACAGGTCTCAAGCTCATCCTTTCAGCTAGCTGGGAGACTGCAAAAGAAAGTAACTTACAACAGATAGAAAGTCTGTCATTTTCACTGCTTTGCTAGTGCAATTAAAGTGACTGTTGGTTTCATCCCAGCAAGTGGGATTGGGCAGTCCATCAAGTTGAAATGTATGCTCCAGTGTGTGTCTGCAAGAGGTTTGTTAAGGTTTACTACAGTCGCTAGCTTGGTGATCTTCAGAGACCTTAGGATTAGTGGCTGCAATTTTTTGAGTATAATTGTAACCAAAATGAAATGTAATAAAAATGAAATGTAATAACCATATATTTTTTACAGACAGCCTTTGCCGGGGGAGTTAGAGATTCAAATTAATTCATTTCAGAAACTGCTTATTATGCGCTGCCTTCGAGTGGACAAAGTCACCAACGCCATGCAGGACTTCGTGTCACTGAACCTCGGGCAGAAATTCATTGAGCCTCAGGTCAGACTTTGTATTTATCTTGAGCTAGGCTGCCGCGACAATGGCCCAGAAATTTGGGTCAGGGGCTCCCCGTGGGTGTAAGCCCCCGACCTGCACTTACCTTGCACGCCGGCCGTTGTGCTGTGGGCCCCCGTGGAATTCCGATCCTGGAAAAGATTAGCAAAAGTAAATGTGGGTCCCTTACAGGCTGAAACAGGAGAAATTATAATGGGGAATAAGGAAATGGCTGAGAAATTAAACAAATACTTTGGCCGCGATTTTATCAATGGAGGCGGGTTGGGTGCGGGTCAGGTGGTTTCCGGCTTCCAGTCCCACCCCCAGCTGCATCCGGCCCACAGACGTGATTTTACGTTGATTAACCTTGTTAAGCCCACCCTGCGGGCTTGCCGGCCAATTAAAAGGAATCCGGTCAGATGACGTAATTTGATGATGCGTTATCTGCTGGTTTCCTTAAAGAGACCACACACAATTTTTTTTTGACAGTTGATTTCTCAGTGTTTGACAGCATTGAGGTGCTGCAAACACTGACAATCACTGCACAAAGGTGACCTCTTCCACCCAAGCTCTCCAATGACTCCCTCCATAGGCTGCAGGTGAGGTGACAGAAGCGATCTGTCACTGGTGAGAGGGGTTCTCGCAATGAGGTGGCACTGGACATGGATTTCAAAACTTGTAACCTAAAGAAATGTGTAAATGCATTTCCCAACATTTTCTTACCTCTGAGACTCACCAGTGCCCCACTGGATCCTTCACACCACTTCTGCAGCTGTCATCATTCCACAAACATTACAGCAGACTCACAACACGCCACACTTACCTGGCGTGGTGTCCGGACATCGGGAAACCCAAGGCAGAAGTGGCAAAATTCAAAAATAGCCTGTCAACTACTAGCAACTACCTGTTAATAGGCAGGTAATTGCCTTTAATCCTCTTCCCGCCGCTGGGTGTCAGGTTCATGCACAAATCGGGGACCTGGCATTTAGGAAAATTGTTTGGAGGCAGGTTGACTGCAGGATCGCAACCCGCCGTAAATCAAAATGATTTTACCCTTTGACCTGCCTTCAAATCCGTCCTCTGAGCACCGGCAAAATCCAACCCTTTGTGTCTGTCTTCAGGGAAGAAAACGCAAAAAACTTCCCAGAAATAGTGGAGAACCAAGGATCTAGCGAGAATGAGAAACTGAAAGAAATTAGTATTAGTAAAAAAATAGTACTGGAGAAATTAATGGGACTGAAAGCTGATAAATCCCCCGGACCTGATGGCTTATATCCTAGGATTTTGAAAGAGGTGGCTATAGAGATAGTGAATGCATTTGTTGTCATTTTCCAATATTCCATAGATTCTAGAACAGTTCCTGCGGATTGGAAAGTAGCAAATGTAACCCCACTATTTAAGAAAGGAGGGAGAGAGAAAACGGAGAACTACAGACCAGTTAGCCTGACATCAGTAGTAGGGAAAATGCTAGAATCTATTATTAAGGACGTAGTAACAGGGCACTTAGAAAATAATAATAGGATTGGGCAGAGCCAACACGGATTTATGAAAGTGTTTGACAAATCTGTTAGATTTTTATGAGGTTGTAACGAGCAGAATTGATAAGGGGGACCAATGGATGTGGTGTATTTGGATTTTCAGAAGGCATTCGATAAGGTGCCACACAAGAAGTTATTAAACAAAATTAGGGCTCATGGGATTGGGGTAATATACTAGCATGGATTGAGGATTGGTTAACGGACAGAAAACAGAGAGTAGGACTAAACGGGTCATTTTCGGGTTGGCAGGCTGTAACTAGTGGGGTACCGCAAGGATCGGTGCTTGGGCCTCAGCTATTCACAATCTACATCAATGATTTGGATGAGGGGACCAAATGTAATATATCCAAGTTTGCTGATGATACAAAGCTGGGTGGGAATGTAAGTTGTGAGGAGGATGCAAGGAGGCTTCAAGAGAATATAGACAGGCTAAGTGAGTGGGCAAGAACATGGCAAATGGAATATAATGTGGAGAAATGTGAAGTTATCCACTTTGGTAGGAAAAATAGAAAAGCAGAGTATTTTTTAAATGGTGGGAGATTGGGAAATGTTGGTGTTCAGGGGGACCTGGGTGTCCTTGTACACGAATCGCTGAAAGTTAACATGCAGTTACAGCAAGCAATTAGGAAAGCAAATGGTATGTTGGCCTTTATTACAAGAGGGTTTGAGTATAAGAGTAAAGACGTCTTACTGCAGTTATAAAGGGCCTTGGTGAGACCATACCTGGAGTATTGTGTACAGTTTTGTTCTCCTTACTTAAGGAAGGATATCCTTACCATAGAGGCAGTGCATCGAAGGTTCACCAGATTGGTTCCTGGGATGGTGGGATTATCCTAGGAGGAGAGATTGAGTAGACTAGGCCTACATTCTCAAGTTTAGAAGAATGAGAGCAGATCTCATTGAAACATACAAAATTCTTACAGGGCTTGACAGGGTAGATGCAGGGAGGATGTTTCCCCTGGCTGGGGAGTCTAGAACCAGAGGTCACAGTCTCAGAATAAGGGGTCGACCATTTAGGACTGAGATGAGGAGAAATTTCTTCACTCAGAGGGTGGTGAATCTTTGGAATTCTCTACCCCAGAGGGCTGTGGAGGCTCAGTCATTGAGTATATTCAAGACAGAGATCGATAGATTTTTGAATATTAAGGGAATCAAGGGATATGGGGATAGTTCAGGAAAGTGGAGATGAGGTAGAAGATCAGCTATGATCATATTGAATGGCAGAGCAGGCTCAAAGGGCCAAATGGCCTACTCCTGCTCCTATTTCCTATTTCTTAATTTGGGGGGGTCAATCGCGAGGGAGTGACACGGAGGGTCGGGCATTGGGCAGGTCGCATTAATGCTCCTCCTGGCCCCGCAGAAAGTGCTAACAAAACCTACCTGTTTGATTTTTGATGTGATCTCCAGTGACCCCTTTAACAGGAGTGGGCAATAAATACTGGCCTTGCCAACGATGTCCACAGCCCGAGAATGAATTAAAAGAACACACACCTTGTACGTTTTGTGCACTAAACTTTCATATTAGGGATGGGCAATAAATGCTGGCCTTGCTAGCGATGCTCAAATCCCATGAATGAGTTAGGCTGCTCTATAGTCAGCACCACTGTGTGGAGCACACACAGTAGCTGTTCCGCCCATCGATACTTGCAAATTGTATCAGCGTCCTATTGATGTCTTACGACCCAATTTGCATTATATAATGAGGCTCCCACCTGTTTCCAGTGGGAACCTTGGCTGCCTATCTGAAGGCACCAATCAAAATAGTGACTGGTGGAACCGCAGCAAGAACGGAGCGATAAGTTCTACAGTCCAATTTTGAGAGCGCTACTGCTCAAAAACGGGGATGAAAATCAGAGCCATCATCTTGAGAGATCCGTAGAAAAAGAGAAAAGGAATATGTGTTACCCTTGTGCCTTTTTGAATAGCTGAGCAAAGAGTTCCAAGGCAAATATATTATCGAATGTGTTAAGTATGTGTATTGTATTGAACAATTAACACAAAGACTTAAACGTATAACTCAAACAGGTCTTTACTGGTTGGAGGTAGGGACTATACTGAATACAAGATTACTGCACAGTGCTTATATACCGGTGTGTTCACCCCCGGTATTACGTCTACAGCAGCCTGAGAAAGTAGTACATCTCTTAAGGTGGAACAGGCTTAAGCTCTCTTAAGGTGGAACAGGTTACATACACAACACTCCTCCCTTCTTAGCTTTATAGTCGTCCCCCCCATTTAACATAACGTAATAACATATATACATATATAACTTCATGTTTAACGTAACATATCACAGATTCAGTCTCTGCGGAAAACAGTTCACAGATTCAATCTCTACGAACAGTTGCAACATACTCTTAGTGGGAACAGTTTACAGGTTCAGTCTCTGTGGGAACAGTTCGTAAATTCAGTCTCTGATCTTAATTCGTTCCAGACAGTATCTTTTCGTAGTGTTCGGCCGGAGGTAGTAGAAGTAACAATATTTTAAACAATTATTATTTTCGGCCTCTTCTTTTTCTTTTCTGCCTTTTTACAACTCTTGTCGTTCCCATCTTCTCGGCGGACAGCTGTAATGCTACCAACTCTCTATGTTCTTTAGACCTTAAGTGCTTCCTCCGGATTTCAGCACTTTGGGAGTTTCCATCACAATTTGGGCATACCACATCCTCGTAGTATTCACTATCACTCAACAGGTCGAGAGGCCCTTCTACTTCTTCCTTACCCAACTGGACACTATCCGACTGCTGTTCCTTCTCTATCTCTCTTACTTCCTGTAGTAGAGCCACCTTCTTCCGATGTTCCGTAGACTTTTGGTGCTCCTCCATGATTTCTGCACTTTGGGGGTCGAAGTTACAAGCTGGGCAGGACAGGACATCGTAATATTCGGAGTCGTCCGACAGGTCATGGTAATATTCGGTGTCGTCCTGAGCTAGGCCAGCGAGAGGGTCGTCTATTTCCTCCATACCCAGCTGGACGTTAGCCAGCTCTTGTTCCAAATCCAGACATCTTTCCTGAAGAGACTTCTTCATGTGTACCTCTGCATCCAGCTTTTTCTGGGCTTTCAGCAAGTCGTTTACTAGTGACCTCATTTGTGATTTTAATACTTCAACTTCCTTTGGAGATTGATTGCTCGGACTATGCAATCCCTCTACCGGAGCAGCTGTTTCAGCGGTCTGTTGTTCTACATTGACGTGAGTCAGCGTACTTTTGGCATCCAATGGCTGCTCTGTTGCAGTCGTTTCAGTCTGTGTCGTCACATCAGCCATCTCAATGACTTTTGAGAGCTCCGAACCCTTTTCCTTTGAAGATCGCAGCTCGTGTTCAAGTTTTTCCCATTTCAGAGTCTTGTCCCTCAGCATATGAAGGAGTTGGCTGACCGTTAACTCTTCTGACACCAGATTATGGCACGCACCTTCAGAACCTGAATCAGCTTTGATTCGTTCGGCCTCCTCGCGCAGATGGTTGGTGTGCTCCTGCTCCATTTTCTCCATCAGTTGCTTCTGTTGCCTTTCCAGATTCTCCCACTCTGTAACAAAGAACTTTTTTATTTCATTCATCTCTTGCTCAAAACGGCGAATCATTTGTTCTAATTGCTGTTGTAGTTTGAAATGGAGTTGAGTTCGAGCCCAGTGTCCCTCAAAAATGTGCATATCAGTAGACTTGACAGACTCAGAATTCTCTGTTAAACTATGTTGTTGCTCAGTGGAATTCTGTGCTGAAACTTTGTCTTTTGCACATGGGTTGGTCTTACCATCATCAGTTCTAGAGTCTGGGCTGATTATCTGCACCGAGTTCTCACTCTTTATGGCTTTTAGCGAATGCCAGTCCATATTTATGTTTCTAAACCACTCCCGGCCTAGTAGTGGTGGACCTCCCTCCGGTAGCACATATAAGTCCATTATTTGACTTCCTTCGCCCTTGTTGGCCACTGCAACCTTTATTGTCCCGATGGGGTACACTCTCTGCCCCGTGTAGGTTGTCAATATAATCTCCGTATCCTGTAGGGGAATATGTTGGAATAACCTTCTGTAATCTTTCTTATTCATGACTGACAATGCCGATCCAGTGTCCAATTCCATTTTTACTTGGACTCCTTCTATCTGAAGAGTAACCCAAATTGTCTGGAGGTCTGCACCCTTACCAACGTTGAGTACCCTTAAGCTAGCCAGTTCAATACTGCTTGCATCTGAATCGGACTCCTGTTCGGCCACCTTGTGTACCTTTGCGTATTTCCCTTGCGGTGACTTCTTGTTGCTGGTCTTCTTCCCTGACCTGCATACTCTAGCTATATGTCCAAGCCTACCACAAGTTCTACATTCTTGGTTTTTAAACCAACACTGGTTCTGATCATGCGTTGTCTTTCCACAACGATAACATTTAACAGAACTCACACCCAATTTGTGTGCACTGAGCTCCGGTGACCGTAGCTGCATTACTGCCGTGCCTCTCACTGCGGCTTCGTGTGCTGCTGCCATAGTGACCGCCTTCTCAAGCGTCAGCTCATTCTCCTCGAGCAGTCGCTTTTGTGTATCCTGTTTAAATAAACCACACACAAATTTGTCTCGTAGTGCATCTGTCAGTCCCGTTCCAAACTGACAATATTTCGCTAATTTACGCAATTCCAGCAAATATTCAGCATTGCTTTCATGCTGTAGCTGCCTTCTGTCGTAAAATTTAAATCGTTCCGCTAGCATCAGCGGCGTGGGGTTTAGATGATCTTTCAGGACAGTAACAATTTCATCGAACGTCTTATCCGCCGGTTCATCTGGTGATAACAGGTGTTTCAATTGCCCGTATGTCTTCGCACCCATTAAATTTAATAATGTTAGTGCTTTATCAGCCTCACGAATTTTATTGGCCTTACAATAATTTTTAACTCGTTCAACATATATGGCCCAATCTTCGATGTCACTATCAAAGTTGCTAATATTCCCATGTTTAGGCATTGTAGTACTTTATCAGATTTGCAATTTCTCAGATTTTTTTTTTTTTTCTATCCAAGATGGCGGCTTCCCGCTCTTGCCGTCATCCTCCGCCCACAAAATGGTGGTTTTCCCGCGCTTGGCGGTCTTCACCCGTCCCCCGACGCCGTCTCCCTTCAGCCCCGAGTGCGGCCCTTATCTCCGCCGCGATCGATGGCCCCCGCTTTTCACCGCGGCTCTCGCGCCTTCAGTGTCTGCCGACGCTGCGCCTTTCAGCCCGAGTGCGGCCCTTATCAGGGATTTCGATCGATGGCCCGGCTGCGCCTCGCACTTGAAAGCGGCCCGGCCCTTATCAGTGCTTGCGATCGATGGCCCGGCTGCGCCCCTCACTTCAAAGCGGCCCGGCCCTTATCTGCCGATCGCTATCGCCCTGTACCTCTCTCTTCCCCAGTCCTGTCTTCTACTCCGGTTCACAAGCTGATGGAGGCTTCAGGGTCCTAATGCCTGTCGCTTCCAGTGGGGTGGTGAGTGGTGAGGTTTGAAACCTCTCTTCAACCGCCGTGGAATAACTGCCGCAGAGTAAGAACCTGACTCGTCGCCAGTGTTAAGTATGTGTATTGTATTGAACAATTAACACAAAGACTTAAACGTATAACTCAAACAGGTCTTTACTGGTTGGAGGTAGGGACTATACTGAATACAAGATTACTGCACAGTGCTTATATACCGGTGTGTTCACCCCCGGTATTACGTCTACAGCAGCCTGAGAAAGTAGTACATCTCTTAAGGTGGAACAGGCTTAAGCTCTCTTAAGGTGGAACAGGTTACATACACAACAGAATGTATCCAAGACAGTTTGGATATTCTGCTGGAAGAGATAAAGCAGAGGCGGGCTATTGTGCAGAATGAACCTGAGTCTTAGAGATTGAATGAGGTTGGACGAGGAACAAACGGTTGAAGTAAAAGTGGACACTACCCTTTTTGGGTTAGCATGGAGCCACCAAACACTTACTCACCCATACAATCAATCACCTCCACTTCAACTCATAAGGGAGCTTCCTTATGTATAGAGAGATTCTTGCAGTTTGCAGGGCTAACACTGGTCCTTGTTCCCTTCTTATGGTTATGGCAGCCTTCTCCTTTAAAGCCAGACAAAACATACAACTATTAGCATTTGGAAAAGCAGAGTGCCTCCCCGGGGCCCACATTTATGTGACTGCATAGCATGTCACATAAATCTGGCTGATTATGCCAGTTTAATTTGGTGCACAAAACACATAAGGTATGTGTTTTTTTTAATGAATTCTCGTGATGTGGGCATCACTGGCAAGGCCAGCATTTATTGCCCATCCCTCGGTTCCCTTGAGAAAGTGATGGTGTTTGGAGCACATGGTGCTTGTGGCCTTCATGCTATGGCCAGACACTTAATTAGTGTTGGTAAACTGTGGCCAGGTTTAACCTGTGTAAGGGTTTGGGGGCTTCTTTAAACTGGTTTAAAGTAATTTTCCTGGTCTTGCAGGACCAATTCCAATAAAACCAATTTTATTACAGCGGTTACGAATCGCTACCCCTCCTTTAGTTCTGAGTGGAGGAACTTATAATTAATGATATTAAAACAGAGCAAGTGGTTTGGATGAGAGAAAAAAATCAAGTTTTATTACCTAAATAAACTACGATCAAAAGAATAAACTATACCACACGAACACAGTAATACTATATAACAGGGGGTTGCAGACGGCGAAAACGAGGGATACAATGAGCTACAATGTTATTTAAACAATCTTAGCAATTCCCTTAAATCACCACCCCTTAACCCCTGCTAGGTTGCCTTGTTGAGGAGTCAGAAACTCTGCTCACCTGTGATCCAGTGAAGTAAGAGAGAGAGAGCTAGCTTCTCAGCCGCTATTTTTATACCTGGTGAGGCCCCTGCCGTTCTGCCTTGCAAGGGCTGTGTGCAAAATTCCCCACCCAAAAGGGTCCAATACACAAGAGAAAGCTGTGATTGGCTAACTCAAAGTGGTTAGACTGGGTTAATGTGTCTTCCGGAGCTTCCTGGGCTGAAACAAAAGGGAGATACAACTGCTCTATTGTCCAGTGCTGGGTGATTTAAAACCCATTCAAATCTTGAACGATTCCCATTCAAGGTGCAAAAGTCTCTTCTGCAGTTTAGATGTATCCACTCGATATACAAACAAATGCAAATAGCATTCAATTGCTTTGTAAACAAAGCATTGTCCTTTGTCTTCGGCCATGTGGTGACAGCCATTTTTATCCCTGGAAATTTAAACGCACATCACCCAGGGATTCTTTAATCAAAAATGAATCTTCAAAACTGTAAATTATTGCGAATTCTTACAGTCCGCCCTTGGATACTTCCAGCTTGCTTGTAGTATCCTCTTGAAGAAATGAGCAATGATTTCTGACCCCCCACAAACAACCATCCCCTGTATTTACCTAATAGCTATCTGCCACTGATCCCCGTCCCGTCTATTCCCCTTTAATTCAAGAAAAAAACCATGGTACGGTTGGCATCTTACAGATACTTCAGTTTTCAATAAGGGGTCTCATAGCCCTACACGCTTGTAAAATTATACAGTGTAAACCAAATTTACAATCACCTTTTTTTTTACATCATAAGTTATTACAAAAATGTTGCAATCTTAGTTACACAATGTAATCAAAATGATCCCAAGCACGGAGAGAGTCCTACGCCTCTGCTCAACTTGGAGTTGTCACAAACTGGTCCCAAGCACGGAGAGGACCTTACGCCTCTGCTCAACTTGGGGCTGCAACACAAAATACAAAAAATCATTAAACAACATGCTTAAATGAACCCCGATCATCACGTGCCGATGATGGGTCGCGAAATTCGAGTGGGTATTGCTCCTCCCACTCGGGCAGTAAAAGTACCTTCCACCCCCCTTTGATCAGCTTAAACTTTAAAACAGGCAGAATGGATTTACCGACCAGCCTGCTCCGCCAGCTCCGAACCGTTCCCTTGTCCCTTTGTGGAGGCGGGGTACCCCTCACGTTTAAAATTACCTTGGCACAGACCGAGACCGGGGAGTATGGGGTCTCATGACTCCCAGTCCCGCCCCCTCCTGTCTTCCCTCGACTGGCTGCAGAAAATGATGGGTGCCTGTGTGGCGGCTCTCCCTGGCCCCACACTGATCCGGCCACCCACTCATCCTTCCCAGCCACACTTATCCTCTTTGCCCGTGGGCCCCCGGGTGAGTTCCTCCCTCCCCCGACCGCACCCACGCGACTCTTGGGTCTCCCCCTCCTCTATACAATCTTCCCGGGCCATCACCACCCACCCCCGGGGAACGCGTCCCTATCACAAGGCGCCCGCGCTTCCCCATCGTGACTCCTCAACAGCAAAGTCTCCCACACGTGAACTTCGGTCAGGATAGTGCTGGGTTGGGGGCCGTGCCCCACCTAGTTGGAGCCATCTCCTCCCCGTAGGAGGAGTAGGCAAGTTCCTCCGGACTCTGTCCGGTTTTTCCCGAAGATCGCTGCGGGGTCTCCTGGATTTGTCCAGTGGCGAGGTGATCCCCAACATTCCGTATCTTCATTCGATGTCCAGCTCGGGCTGGGCAAACATGGCTGCTTCATTTTCCAATCTCCTGCAAAAACTTAAAAGGACATGCAGCCAGGTCTCACTGACCTGCTGCCTTAGGTGGAGACATGGTCGGGTCCCTCGACCTCGGACCAAAACACAAACATTCGGCACACATGTAAACTTAAACTCTTTAAACTTAAACTTAAAACTAGTTAAATCAACAAACTTAAAATACACCTTAAAGCAAGCTATATACACACACATAGCTATAATACAGATGCCGCCCGTCTCCGGATGGCCAGACTAATCTCTGGCACTGTCGCAGATTGCTGCTGGCTGCAGCGAAGCTGGACTGCCTCCTGTCTCTGGTCCCCCGCAGCTTATTGCTGTTGAGTGGGGGCCTCTGTTCTCTGGCTTCTCCCCGGCTCGGGAGACCGCCCTACTCCACTGTAAAGTGGGTGACCATGCTTTCTTAGGCTGGGGCACCCGCTGAGACCTTCTGAGGGGTGTCTCTATGGGGGAAACTTTGGCTGGCGGACCCTGAGCTTGGGTCACAGCCCCAGCTGGCTGGGAACCTTCTCCCCCATGTCCAAATAGCCCGCACTGTATAATGTACCTGGCAGCCTGCCGGTGCAAATCTCTCTCTGGGTTTGTCTGCTCTTCCCTGGAAACAAGTCACAGTTCCTGTTTTTGTAGGCTGTGAACTTGAACTTGCATGGACAGCAAACTCATGTTCCCTCACCCAGATGGCTTTAACTGGGGAATTTTGGACCTGCCTTTTTTCTGGGGCCAAAACTATCCCCTGTGTGCCTCCCTTGTCCCGGATTTCTGCTACTGGACCTGCTCTACAGGGGTCCCAGAACTCTCCTTTCCTGTTCCCTGGCTTAAACAGCTTACTCTGAATATGAATGGCTCCTCCCCCCACACAAGCCACAGTGCTTGCCTGTGAACTCGAACATGCTGTGGGCTGAGGATTCCTATTCTCAGGCTCACTCCTCACGGGCGGACCGTACCTCCATTGTTGGAGGGGGTACACTGGTCCTGGTCCCCGCCTGCCTAGCGGGATCTGCTGGTGTTCTCCTACCACCCCATTGTCCACCCCTCCTTGCTGCCAGAGCTCCTCAAAACCCGGAGCTGTGGGCTGCTGTCTTGGGATCTCTAATTCCCTAGCCAGCCTTTCCCTGGGTGTTGCCTCTGGGGCGGTTTGATTTGGGCTGCCAGTAAAATCCAGCTGACCTGCCTTCGGGCTGACCACGCAAATCATTCCCCTTGCTACCTTTAAAGCCACGTTAAGACTTTCTATCTCTGCCCTACAGGGGCCATGATCTGCTTCACCAAACCTGGCATTCTCTTCCCGCAGTCTCATCTCATTTTCCCTGGCCTCAGTGATTTGGTACTTTAGGAATTCTATCTCGTTTCTCGCATGGCTCTCTCCCTCGCTAGCTTCTTGGGTGAGGTGTGCATTCTCCTCTTGTAGCCTCATCTCTCTGTCCCTCGCCTCTGTGACTTCCTGCACAAGGCGCTCTATAAATGCCTGGCATTTCGTGACCTCTAGTGTGAGGCGTGCATTCTCTTCCCGCACCCTCAGACCACTAGCTCTGGCCTCATACACCTCTCTGAGGCGTTCTACCTCCGCCTGGCATTTTCCAAGCTGGGACTCCCGATTCTTGGCCTCTTTAAACTCCTCCTGCTCTCCCATCTCACCCTTCCTAGCCCAGCCACCTATACCCCGATAGGTCAGCTTACACACTGCCACTACCTTCCGCAGGGCTGCCCACAGACTGAAAGCAAGAAAGACAACTGATGCTTTCTCTAGATCCAGACCACTTATCATATCAAAAACGGCCTCCACTCCTACCTGGCTCGCCATTGTAAGGGTTTGGGGGCTTCTTTAAACTGGTTTAAAGTAATTTTCCTGGTCTTGCAGGACCAATTCCAATAAAACCAATTTTATTACAGCGGTTACGAATCGCTACCCCTCCTTTAGTTCTGAGTAGAGGAACTTATAATTAATGATATTAAAACGGAACAAGTGGTTTGGATGAGAGAAAAAAATCAAGTTTTATTACCTAAATAAACTACAATCAAAAGAATGCACTATACCACACGAACACAGTAATACTATATAACAGGGGGTTGCAGACGGCGAAAACGAGGGATACAATGAGCTACAATGTTATTTAAACAATCTTAGCAATTCCCTTAAATCACCACCCCTTAACCCCTGCTAGGTTGCTTTGCTGAGGAGTCAGAAACTCCGCTCACCTGTGGTCCAGCGAAGTAAGAGAGAGAGAGCTAGCTTCTCAGCCGCTATTTTTATACCTGGTGAGGTCCTGCCGTTCTGCCTTGCAAGGGCTGTGTGCAAAATTCCCCACCCAAAAGGGTCCAATACACAAGAGAAAGCTGTGATTGGCGAACTCAAAGTGGTTAGACTGGGTTAATGTGTCTTCCGGAGCTTCCTGGGCTGAAACAAAAGGGAGATACAACTGCTCTATTGTCCAGTGCTGGGTGATTTAAAACCCATTCAAATCTTGAACGATTCCCATTCAAGGTGCAAAAGTCTCTTCTGCAGTTTAGATGTATCCACTCGATATACAAACAAATGCTAATAGCTTTCAATTGCTTTGTAAACAAAGCATTGTCCTTTGTCTTCGGCCATGTGGTGACAGCCATTTTTATCCCTGGAAATTTAAAAGCACATCGCCCAGGGATTCTTTAATCAAAAATGAATCTTCAGAACTGTAAATTATTGCGAATTCTTACACCTGATGGTCTTCCTATGGCCAAGGAACTTTTTACTCATCTACTCCCACAATCTACAGGCATGAGACCAACTGAATGAGTCACGATTTGCCATGTTTTCTGCACATTATGACACAGAAGTGGGTTCCCTCAGCTCTAAATATGACATCTATCCTCTGCTGCACCTCCTCCAGCAGAACATCCAAGCTGCCTTCATCATCGGGGAAATTTCTGAACACATTACCTTGGCCACCTTTCGTTGCTGACATGGTAAATTTCTTGCAGCCATAAACAACAGCTGACTTGAAGTGAGAACAGCAGCCCTTTTAAGAGCTGTTGCTCTCTGGACATCTCGCCACCTGATAACCATAGAATTCCCTGCACTTGTGGCAAATATGCAGGAAGCATATTATAATAATATGCATGCGTTGGCCATGTAAGATCAGCTGCCCACTCCAGAAGAGCGGAGACTCTGAGGAACATAGCAGTCCGGCACCACTTTAGCTGTGATCACGGAATTGGCCCTTACAGCTTTCAGCTCTGCAACTCTGATCCATTTCAGTACAGTTGTATTCCACTTGTAAATGCAGTTTGTTAAGTGTTTTAATCCCATTAATTAAGCACTGCAAATACTAATTTCTCATCACCTGTTCGCTTGATTGTACAGATTTCGACTTGATCAGTTGATTGGTGGTGTTACAGAATTTCTTGGAAGGTGGTATTTTTAAAGTTATGTTCTTTCTTTCAGACCACAGATCTGTCCGCAGTTTTTAAAGATTCGGCTCCCAGCATTCCACTGATATTCGTGCTGTCCCCAGGCACAGATCCTGCAGCTGACCTGTATAAATTTGCAGAAGAGATGAAGTTTTCAAAAAAAATGAGTGCCATCTCACTCGGGCAGGGCCAGGTAAGGAATAACGTTCCCAAACAATACTTGGCTAAGCAGCCTTAAAATTTTAAGGGAGTTATCACAGTATCACTGTTGGATGGGCAGGAGTGAACAATAACACGATAATCATGGTGGTTCAGTTTCATGCTTTGATTCTCCTTCCTAAACCAGTATAAACTAACAAGAATTTTTTGTGATTACCACGTCAGATAATCCAGAAATGCGATCTAATAAAATGTGACTCTGTTGGAAAGTGTTTCTTATCAGTAGTGTTAATATAATTCCTTTTATTTACAGGGGCCGAGGGCAGAAGCCATGATGCGTAATTCTATGGAGCGTGGAAAGTGGGTGTTTTTTCAAAACTGCCATCTCGCCCCTAGCTGGATGCCTTCTCTGGAGAGACTTATTGAAGCAGTGGATCCTGACAAGGTAATTTTTCTGTTTTCATATGAAGGGAGGTAAACAGTTAATGCCGTGTCAGTTGACCCCTTTAAATAGAATTTGATGAATATCTGGTTACAAACAGGATTGAGGATTGTGAGGTAAATACAGATAGAGATGATGGAATGCTGTGTGGAAACATGAAGGTTTCTGACTAGCTGGAACCATGAAAATGTCATCTTAGTAAATGCAACTGATCAAGGATGGATACTACAGATAAAAATTCTACAGTTTTGGTCGATGGACCAAGGAGTAACTTTGCACACCTTTTCCACAGGAGATGAAATGAGTTGGGTTCACAGTAGATAGTTCCTTGGGGTCAGCAACACTGGCCAATTTCATATAAGCGGACTGATCATCCCCTATGAACCGACAGGTGCCTTTACCTGCCCGATATTTAGGTACATAAGGACATAAGAATTAGGAGTAGGAGTAGGCCATACGGCCCCTCGAGCCTGCTCTGCCATTCAATAAGATCATGGATGAACTTCTACATCAACTCCACTTTCCTGCCCAATCCCCATATCCCTGGATTCCTTTTAGTACCCAAAAAAAATCATTCGATCTCAGTCTTATTTTCTGTTTTGGGTGGCACCTAATCTTCATTCAGTTGAAAGAAGAGAAAGAACTTGCATTTATATACCACTTTTTAACGACCTCACGACATCCCAAAGCGCTTTACAGCCAATTAAGTACTTTTGAAGTGTAGTCACTGTTATAATTGCTGCTTGTATATGTCTGAGATTGGAAACTTAGAGGCATGGAGAAATCAAACCTACAGTCAACCACTGGACAGCCATTGCATATTGGGATACCAGGCGAGGCACCACTGTATACTGCTTTGTCGATTTGATTTTTGAAATTGCTTCAGGTTTGATCAACAAGTTACGTGTTCTGTATTTTTTTTTTAACATCTAGGTTCATCGTGATTTCAGGATTTGGTTGACTAGTTTACCAAGTAATCTGTTTCCAGTTTCAATCCTTCAAAATGGCTCCAAGATGACTATCGAACCTCCAAGGGGAATAAAAGCTAATCTGATGAAAACCTACATGAACCTCACTGAAGACTTCCTGAACTCTTGTTCTAAGGTAATTTTATCATTGAAATTTTGACATGTGTGAAGTATGTGGTTTGAATGTACAAGATACTCACAATAATGGGCTTCCTAGATCTTGTCGGTGGTCAGAACAGCAAGTCACCTCAAACCATAGAGGTTAAGAGCATGGAAGGAAGCTATCGGCAGGATTTTCATTGGGCCGTGGAGGCGGGATTGGAAGCGTGTGGGGGGTTAAAATGGCATAAACTGGCGGGCGGGCCCAAGCCCGCCTCCATCCCGCCTCCAAGCAATTTTAAATAATTTGTGTCTAGTGGTCCCGTCTCCGTCCCACCATCAAGAGGCGGGATAGGCCGTTAAGGTCCTTAACAACCACTAAATTGGCTCTATAATGTCATTTTAAAAGGCCTTTGTGAGTTTAACACTTTTCCCACGTGAAATACGCCTGTTCCAAAACACAACGGTGAAACCTGGCGGGAGCACAAGTGGATTGCTGACTATCAGCTGCAGCTCAAACATTAAAGAGGAGATTTGATCAGCCATCATTTGCAGGTGGCAGGACTTAGTTGTCTAAGGTCTGGGGGAACTTTTAGAAGGCATAACCACAGCTGTGGAAGTTTGGAGCCTGACACCAATCTCCAGTGTGACCTCCTGGGAAACCCCTCTCGCCACCTTCACTCAGCGCTTCCTCAACTGAGGCATATACCAGAAGCATGGGAGCCATTTATTTCCTTCCCTTCTGGGCATTAGATGAGGAAGAAGACCAGCTGCAGCACCAGCAAAACCAGGAACAACAGCAGCACCAACAGCAGCGCCAAGCTGCTGCTCGCCCACTTGAAGCTGCACAGGCCAGAAGGGGCCAGCGCATGGAAGCCTGTCGGCGCAGGGGATACCCCCCAAACAGGGTCTACAGACACAGGGTCAGCTACATCAACATGTCTGAGCAGCAGTGCCAAAGGCAGCTCCGACTTTCGCGAGAGGTAGTGGGTGATATCTGCGCAATGCTGCAACAAGACCTGCAGCCCAGAGGACCAGGTGGACAACGGACCAGGTGGACAACCCTTACCAGTGGCCGTCAGAGTCACCACCGCACTCAACGTTTTTGCCTCAGGCTCATTCCAGGGATCAGCAGCAGACATCAGCGGCATCTCCCAGGCGGCCACACACACTTACATCACACAGGTAACCGATGCCCTCTTTGCCATCGCGCACAATCACATCCATTTCACCAAGGATCAAGTAAGTGTCACAGCGCGTGCAGTTGGATTAGCTAATCTGGCAGGCTTTCCAAGGGTGCAGGGCGTCGTTGACTGCACACATGTGGCCCTTAAGGCACCCCATCACAATCCAGGTATTTTTGTCAACCACAAGGGCTTCCACTCCCTTAACGTTCAGCTGGTGTGTGACCACAAGAAGGAAATTTTGCATGTTTGTGCAAGTACCCTGGCAGTTGCCATGACTCCTTCATACTGCACCAGTCTAGTGTGCCTCCGCTCTTCAGTCCGCCAGACCAACTTAACGGATGGCTACTTGGAGACAAGGGCTGTCCCCTGAGGACGTGGCTAATGACGCCGTTGAGGAGGCCAGCCAACGAAGCTCAGGAGCACTACAACTCCAGCCACATGTCCACCGGATCCATAATCGAGCAAACCATCGGTTTGCTGAAGATGCGCTTCAGATGCCTGGATAGATCAGGTGGAGCCCTGCAGTACTCAGCAGCCAGGGTCTCCAAAATCGTCGTGGTTTGCTGTGCACTTCACAACATGGCACAGCGTCGTGGCTTGCAGATTCCTGAGGACCAAGTGGCTCCTCACTTATCCTTCTCAAATGAGGAGGAGGAGGAGGAGAGCGAAAACGAACATCTTGCAGAGGCCCATCAACCAGCGGCAACAGTACGTGAGAACATAGCTGCCCGGGATGCAAGGAACGCACCCACCTTTGCCAGATTTGCTTAGCCTAGCCACTGTAAGATTTGCAAAATTTCTGCATTTCCCCGAAGGCTGTTATTAATAAACGGGACCCTGTGTGGACATTTTAAATCAAAAAGGGTACCCAAGATGGCGTCCGTGCCTCGTGGCAGCAACCCTGTAAGATTTTTAAATGGACTCTGCAATGCAGACAGCTTGGAGAAATCGAAACCAAGCTGCAGGCTTCTGTGAAGAGAGACTTTGTATTTTGGAACCAGACAGGACTCTGAATTATGCATTAGACCGAATTGGAGGCAAATCTAAATTCAGTTTAGGCCTATAGTTAAGGCCATCAAGCAGTCTACATATATTATCGGAAACAGATTAACAGAGACATCGAGGCCGGACAGGCCCATCAAGGAACTTTCAGGACAATACAAGTCAATTATCGGGCCGGTAGATGCGATTACCGGCCATCTAAAACCAGTTAGTATGGATTGCTACCATTATTTAAAATAGCCCGCCAAGATTAAAACTAAGAACTAACCTGATTTGGCGTGCAGATAAGGGTTTTCGACGAAGGTATAATTGAAGGCCCCTCGGGTAGCAATCGGTGTCTTCGGTGTGTTCGTGTTCGGTGTTCTTGTTGGTTGGTGTGCTGGTGCTGCTCTTCGGCCCCTCACCCTCGTGGCTCCTGCTCTTTCCCCATCCTGCGCTTACCCCCTGGCCTTTGCCCGTGCCCTTTTCCCACCCCATCTGGAACTAGCCCCGGCACCGGGTCGGGCGGACACGGACAATTCAGGCCAGGCCAGGCGGGACGCGACGAGGGGAAGAGGGAAGACCACTGGAGGGAAGGCCACCTGAGGAAGACCGGCTGAAGAAGACGAACTGAGGAGACGAACTGAGGGGAGGCTTCGAATTATCGGGCCTTCAGCCTCAGCCGACCTTCGAATATCTGCACACCAACTCAATCTGGCGGCTGTCGACGAAGAATCATCCCTGCAAGGTAAAGTACCCAAACAGAGACTTTAACTTTGGGGTACTCAAACCTGGACAACACCCTTGCAGCGCTCGGAGACCACATGACGACGGCAGGCTCCAGAGAGCACCAAGAGCGAACCCCGAACCCAACCGCTGTTTTGAGTCCAACAAACCTTTTGATTGGTGAGCATGAAGTTCTGACCCCTCATAGCTTAATCTAGTTAGGTATAGGGGGTGGGATAAGGATAAGGGGATTGTTAACATAGTTGTTTTCCCTCGATGTGCCGTGTGTTCCCCATTCCCTGCATAAGTATAGTTATTATTATTCTTTTGTATTTTTGCCTGTAGAAGTGTACACTAGTAATTTTTCCATGAGATTGTATCAAGTTTTTCCTCTTCAATAAAATCTTGGTTTTTGTTTACATCCAACCACCTGTCTACTCGAGTCTTCTCTGTACTGCCACCTTGTACCTAAGTCCGGTGTCTAGAACCCAGGGGCGTGGGAGCGATTCGAACCGCTCACAAGACAGTCAGGGGCATAACTGACTGGGCGTACGTACGCACCAAACAACACCACCACACGCCACCCCCTACACCACTCAAGAACTTTTGCCTCGCATCTCCTTACCTGAGCATCGACAATGGCCAAGAACCAGCTGACTCCTAGCAATTTGACCACCATAATGACAAATCCAAGTAATCCTAAGCCTTCAATGTGAAAGTCCGATTCGCGAAATGACACACGCCACAACTACAGCAGTAGCCATCAGATTTTTTATTAACATTATTGATCTGATGGCTTTTTCACATAAAACATCAAATTTCACCCAAGTGGCTATCCTTGTGACTATTTGTGCAGTATCTTTCTCTTACGCGTGCTCCTACGTGGTGCTTCCCCTGTGGTTTCAGCAGATGTGGAGGCCCCTTGCTCACTTTCTTGCTGCTCCTGTCTCGACGCCTTTGGCGGGCATCCTCTGGGGTTGCGAACCTGTGAGGGCTCATCAACAGTCTGCTGATCCTGTGGCTGTGCAGGGGTTGAGACGCCGATCCCAGTTGGGTGTGGAATCTGGTGGGGCTCTGACCGAGGGCTCTGCAGTGGCATGGAAGTGTGAGTGCTTGGAGAGGAGCCCCCACTTCCTTGAGGTCTGCCACCAACTTCCCTCTCATGGGTCAGGTCCCCCTCAGCGCATGCAAGTGGCTTGAGAGCACCTTCCTGCACATCAGGGGGCCATGGGGACCCGTATCTGCACTGGCAGTCCTACTCAGAAGGACTTCCATGAAGGTCTGATTTATCTGCTCAATAGATGACCATCGCTCCTTCAGAGATGTCATTCTATTCTGAGCACTCAGCATGTTTTCTGCACTCTGGCGACTTATCACCTCCATGGAGGTTGCCATCCTTTCCATGGTGATGCATTCATGCGCCAATGACTCCACAAAGGTTCTGCTCATGTTCGCTATGGACTCCTCCTCCATTTGCTCCACACTCGCAACGACCCTGGAGACAAAACCTGGCAGAGACTCCTGCATCTGTTCCTGGAGTTCCAGCACCACTGATCTTGTGGATGGACCCAGAGGCAGAGGGTCGACATGCAGCTGAGCCGAGCTGGCAGAGTCCTGCGCCCTCCGACGAGGACTCTCCACTTCTGTCCCTGTCTCTACAATCTGCTGATGCTCACTTGTGAGCTGTGATACACCAGGTGACAACACTACTCTATGTCCCGAAGGTCCCACCGAGGTGTGAGTGTCTGCGCTGGTGCTGGGTGTGGTGAATCCTGCTGACACTGCGCCCTCAGAGGTTGCAGCTTCCTCTGAGGAGTCTGGAAGCTCAGGCTCTTCCTCCTGGATAATGGGGACGGGGGCTCTCGATGGCCCTGTGGGGGAGTAAAGGAAAGAGTTAGAGATGTGAGGTCAAGGTTACTGTAGTGTATGTGCTTTAAGTCAGAACTACTTTTTACAGCTCCTGTATACTGTAGTACCGGCAGTGACCACACCGGTATATAAGCTGTGCGCATGCCTCTGTACCCCAGTCTAGAGATTACCCTCCTCCAGTAAAGACCTGTTATTTGTTTATGTACAGCATCCGTGTAATTATTTATCCACTGAACCACGGATCTAACAGTGGTGACGAGTGTTGATGTGAATCTACCTGCAACATAAAAAAAAATTTTTTTAAATAGTCGAGTCCAGGAACACGGGCGTCGACCGCGAGCAACCACCCAGCAGTCAGGCAGAGATCCAACTTCGCTGGGGAGGCTGTGGAGAGCCGGGCTTGGTTCCCCAGCCACAACGCGCAGTAAGGGACCGACGACAGCTCCAGAGCAGACCCTTCCCGAGCAGCGGCGGCTGGAGCCGACCGACGGCAGAGAGAGAGAGCCGGGCAGCGTCGACGGGGTAAGAAAGAGGGTGAAGAGAGCAGGGCGCAGCCGGGGGTTGATCACCGAGCGGCGTCGAGGAAAAATACTGCAAACCGGAGAGAGAGAGGGTAAGAAACAGCCGGGTTCTAGACTGAGTGGCGTCGACAAATATCAAGAGAAGAACACGCAGAGCACAGCCAGGGATCATGGGCTGATCAGGGTCCACGGGGCGAAGCAAGGGGAGACGCCATTGAGCCGCGGAGAAGCAGGGAGAGCGCGGGAGACGCCATTGAGCCGCGGAGAAGCAGGGAGAGCGCGGGAGGCGCCATTGAGCCGCAGAGAAGAAGGAAGAGTGCGGGAGACGCCATTTTGCGAAGCCGCAGCGGAGAAGACGGGCGAGCGCGGGAAGGAAGGAAAGCGCGGGAGACACCATTTTGTGCCAGCGGAGAAGAAGGGGAAGCGCGGGAGGCGCCATTGGTGATAGTTAACGCACAACCAAGGATGCCAAAGAGTGGCAGTATCTCTACGTTCGACAATGAAGTCGAAGATTGGGCGACATATGTGGAATGTATTGAGGTGTACTGCAGGGCGAATGAAGTGCCAGATGTTAATAAAGCACTGGTTCTGTTAAATTCCATGGGTGCAAAAACTTATGGATTACTGTGAAATCTAATAACCCCAGAGAAGCCGGTAAACAAGAATTTTGAATGCATAGTAGAAATCCTACAGGACCACTTAAACCCCACACCGCTGCTGATAGCAGAACGATTTAAGTTCCATAAAAGGAACCAACACAAAGACGAAAGCAATGCTGAGTACCTAACGGAACTGCGCAAGCTATCGAAATACTGCCAGTTTGGAGCGGGACTAGCAGACACGTTAAGGGACAAGTTTGTGTGTGGGCTACAAAGTGAAGGAACCCAGAAACGGCTTCTATCAGAAAAGGACCTTACGCTGGACAAAGCTTTCAGTATGGCAGTATCACACAAAGCAGCCGCAAGGGGCGCTGCAGAGATACAACGGAGACAGCAAGAATATGGCACCAACGAAATGACCTATGGAACAGGGAAGTGCTATCGCTGCGGCAGAACAACACATGACCAGAAAGATTGTTGGTTCAAGGACCAAGTGTGCAGACAGTGTGGGAAAGCAGGACACATAGCAAGAGTCTGCAGGTCTGGGAAGAAAACCAACAGTAAGAAATCTCCACAGGAGAAGTACAAAAAGGTACACCAGGTGATGGACAGTGGTTCAGACGAACAGAAAAGTGACACAGACTCTGGAAGCAAGGAGCTGGGTTGTCTGAAACTACATAATGTAACCGAAATGGAGGATCACCAGACTATCTGGGTTACACTCAAGATAGATGGAGTCCAAGTGGAAATGGAATTGGACACAGGGTCAGCTCTAACAGTCATAAATCAAAGAGACTACAAGTGGCTATTTTCACACATACCCTTGAAAGCTACAGAGATTGTCTTGAAGACGTATACGGGGCAAAAAGTCTACCCCAAAGGAAAAATAAGGGTGAAAGTGACATATAAAGGTCAGGAAATACCTAAAATGGATATATATGTATTGCCAAATGGAGGACCACCACTGCTAGGACGTGAATGGATCCGGAAGATACATTTAGATTGGCATTCCATACAGGCACTGAAGGTGGAGGCCAAAAAGGATGACGACGTCACACCTGGACGACTGTCAAAAATGCTAACTGACGCAAAAGAAGTGTTCCAGGAGGGACTAGGAACACTAAAAGGAATAACAGCAACAATTAAAATAGAGGCTAATGCAAGCCCAAAGTTTCTGAAGGCCAGACCAGTGCCTTATGCGATCAGACCAGCGGTTGAAGCAGAGCTGGAAGGGTTGGAACGTTCAAGAATACTGTCCAAAGTGGACTGGAGCAAGTGGGCTACACCCATCGTTCCTGTAATGAAGAGGTCGTTGAGTAATACGCCTGGGGAACCAAAGAAGGTCCGCATCCGTGGGGATTTTAAGGTGACAGTGAACCCAGTCCTTCACACGGTGCAATATCTGCTTCCACGAATTGAGGATATTTTTGCCTCGCTATCTGGTGGTAAACGCTTCACCAAAATTGATCTAGCCCAGGCGTACTTGCAAATGGAGGTAGAAGAAGCTTCGAAACATTACCTTACGATCAACACCCATAAAGGTCTCTATCAATACAACCGGCTGGTGTTTGGAGTAGCCTCGGCTCTGGCTATCTGGGAAAGGGCGATGGATCAGGTCCTGCAAGGGATTCCAGGGACCCAGTGTTATTTGGGTGACATCTTGGTCACGGGCGAAAATGACGGTGATCACCTCGCTAACTTGGAGAAGGTGCTCACCAGATTAAAGGAATATGGGCTACGAGCTAATCGCCACAAGTGCGAGTTTTTCCAGAAACAGATCTCGTATTGCGGCCACGTCATCGATGAAGAGGGGTTACATAAGTCCCCTGACAAGATAGAGGCAGTAGTCAAGGCTCCAGCACCGGAAAATGTGTCACAACTGAGGTCGTTCCTCGGGCTGGTAAACTATTACCACAAGTTCTTACCAAATTTGTCTACGGTATTACACCCGCTGAACACCCTACTGCAAACAGGGGTACCATGGAAGTGGGATGACGAACGTAGATGAGCTTTCCAGAAGTGTAAAGAATTGATCACATCAAAAGAGGTGTTGGCCCATTTCAACCCAGCACTACCAATTCGTTTGGCATGTGATGCATCACCCTACGGCATTGGAGCGGTGCTGTCGCACAAATTCCCAGACGGGTTGGAGAGGCCAGTAGCCTTTGCGTCTCGGTCACTAACCTCAGCCGAGTGCAACTACACCCAGATTGACAGGGAGGCCCTCAGCCTAGTATGGGGAGTAAAAAAAGTCAACCACTATCTGCATGGACAGAAGTTCACCTTGCTGACTGACGACCAATCACTTGTCTCCATCTTTAATCCAAAGAAGGGCGTGCCAGTAATGACTGCACAGCGGTTACAAAGATGGTCCCTGTTTCTAGGGGCGAATCAATATGAAATAGAATATAAAGGCACGAGACAGCATGGGAAGGCTGATGGGCTATCGTGCCTGCCACTGCCTACTGTGGAGGAAGCACCAGCAGTGGACCCTATCGAGATATTTTATTCATCAATAATTGAACGATTGCCAGTAACAAACGCGGATATAGAGAAGGAAACCCGCAATGATCCGACGCTGTCACGGGTGTATGAATTGACGGTGAGGGGATGGCCAACACATGGCAACTCACTGTTGCCAGCATTCTCATCCAGAAGAGAACAGCTGTCAGTATGCCAGGGGACAGTGGTGTGTGGATCCAGAGTGGTGAGTCCACCCAAGTTAAGGGAGAGAGTGCTAAATGAGCTACATGAAGGTCATCTGGGGGGAGTGAAAATGAAAATCCTAGCTAGGGCTTATGTGTGGTGGCTGGGAATCGATCAACAAATCGAAGACCTAACTAAGAGCTGCTTAGGATGCCAGAAGGTCCAAAATGCACCACCACATGCCCCTCTACACCCATGGGAATGGCCCTCCTCTCCATGGCAATGGGTGCACATTGATTTCGCTGGTCCATTCATGGACTCAATGTTCTTAATAGCAGTGGATGCTCATTCAAAGTGGCCTGAGGTGATAAAGATATCTTCAACCACTACAGAGAAAACGATTGCAGCCCTACGGACCATATTTGCCAGAAACGGGTTGCCAGAGCAGATCTGCTCTGATAATGGACCACAGTTTGTGTCCGACGAGTTCCAAAAATTCATGAAAAGGAATGGGGTAAGGCATTACACATCCGCCCCGTATCATCCAGCCACCAATGGATTGGCTGAGAGGTTCGTACAAACCTTTAAGAAGGCGATAAAGGCCATGTGCGACGAGGAAATTCCACTACAGCATAAGATAGACAATTTCTTATTAGCCTACCGAAACACGACACATGCAGTTACCAACCAGACCCCGGCCATGATGTTCTTTAACCGAAGGTTGAGATCTCGTCTGGACTTGCTCAGACCAAATGTGCGAAGAAATGTTGAGGACAAACAATTCCAGCACATCAACGAGAAGCCAACAAGGAGCTTCAATGTAGGGCAACCAGTCTTGGCCCGGGACTATCGAACAGAGAAGTGGCAACCCGGAACGATATGTACAAGGCAGTGGCCATTAATGTACACAGTGGATGTCGGGGAGAACATTGTGAGACGCCACGTCGATCAGATCTTAGCATCACAGGAATGCGTCAACCCCATGTCTCGAGTACCTGGGGATGAACCCGACATACCGGTAGTATCTACTTCAGACCCAGTAGCAGTGGAACCCGATGAACTACCCGATGAAAGGGGGTCAGAATCGCCTCTGCACCAAGAACAAGAACCTCCGGAAAGGCGCTATCCTGAAAGGGTCAGGAAGCCACCCCAAAGACTGAATCATAAATGGACTTTTGTTATTGAATGTACATGTAAAAATGTAATTGTTATTTGAATATTAAGGGGGTATTATTAATCTAAAAAGGGAGGAATTGTAGTGTATGTGCTTTAAGTCAGAACTACTTTTTACAGCTCCTGTATACTGTAGTACCGGCAGTGACCACACCGGTATATAAGCTGTGCGCATGCCTCTGTACCCCAGTCTAGAGATTACCC
Organism: Somniosus microcephalus; assembly: GCF_052327205.1. Classification (NCBI taxonomy): domain Eukaryota; kingdom Metazoa; phylum Chordata; class Chondrichthyes; order Squaliformes; family Somniosidae; genus Somniosus; species Somniosus microcephalus. The sequence continues at coordinate 134,936,226 of NC_140997.1, forward strand.
TCCTCCAGTAAAGACCTGTTATTTGTTTATGTACAGCATCCGTGTAATTATTTATCCACTGAACCACGGATCTAACAGTTACATGCACATTGCATATTGCAGATGATCATAAGTCCATCTGTTAGAGCTTCAGAATCATTATCAGCGACTCATGCAATGTCAATGAGAGAGATGTAAAACTATTCTGTCACTAGCTTGCTGTGATGCACCCGTCTGTCCGTCCCCCACTTGTGCATCATCTTCCACTCCGACGATTTCCAGGACCGCCTCCTCCCAGGGGGTGAGCTGGGCTACTGAGGGTGGCCCTCCTCCTGTCCTGGCTCTTTCCCTTTTATTGTGAGCTCTCTTTTCCTGCAATGAGGGAGACAAGTGGAGTTTGAGTGAGAATGAAGGAGTGAATGTAGAGATTCCATAGCATAGACATTTAGAAGGAGACAAAGATGGAGTGAGGTGGCAAGACCAAGGGCCCTCCCTGTGTGTTGTCAGTTGTTTTCATAGCATCACAGTGATAGGGAGCGTGAGGGCTGCATAGTCGAATAGTTAGGTGAATGTGAGCATAGAGAGAAAGGGAATGGGTAAGGGTGCATGGATGTCAGTGTCAAGTGGAATGTGGAGGAAGAGATTGCTAAAGCTGAGTGCTGGTGAGGAGAGGCAATAGGGATCAGATTGAGGGTGATGGGAAATTCATACTCACTTTTCCAGTACGCACAAGGTCATGAAATCTCTTCCTGCACTGTATCCAGGTTCTGCGGGTAACCGTTAAGGAGTTGACCTCCTCTGCCACTTGCAGCCACAGAGCCTTGGTCTGCTGGGGAGGCTTCTTCCTCCCTGATGAAGGGAAGAGCACATCCTTATGAGCTCTAGCTCCCTCAACCAGAGCCTGCAGGGCAACGTCGTCGAACCTGGGAGCAGCCCTAGGTCTGTCACTGGCCATTGTGACTCCAGGTTCCTCTAACAGTAAATGCCAAAAGGTTGGCAGCCCGCAGAAGAAGCAAGGCTTGTTGCAGACCTTAAATGCAGCAGCAATGATGATGTCATAAGATGCGACTTTTTGACTGGAAAAACTCATTTGCCAAGGGTTCCCACACGCTGGAACTCAATTGGACAATTAAGTTAAAATAGCATCAATCTCCCACATCGATTTATATTCGTGTGGATAACACGAAATGTGGATTTCACGACACCAACCCGCCCCTGAATGAAAATCCAGCCCATCGTGTTTTGCCAGCTCTTTGCTGGAGCAATCCAAAACTAATTCCACCGCTGCATTTCGAACCCATAGTCCTGCCTCTTTCTCTGCTTTAAATGTTTAGCTACTTTTCCCTTAAAATATGTAATGGTCCCTGTCTCAATTACTCATTGGGCCCAAGCGTTCCATGCTCTAACAACTTTTTGCATAAAGAAATTTCTCCTAACCTCTCTCCTCACCCTCTTAGACACAATTTTAAATTGATGACCCCTCATTACTTAATTCCCAACTAGAGGAAATAGTCTTTCTCTAATCACCCCGTCAAAGCCCTTCATAATTTTAAAAACCTCTATTAAATCTTCTCATAGCCTTCTCTGCTCCAGAAGAAATAGTACCAATTTGGAACTCAACCCGCCAGTTAATTGAGTACCTCCCCTGTATTGTTTTGCACCCATTAAGTACAGTATAACATAGTGAGAAGCAGATAGCCTTTGCTTACAGCTCCTCTGATGACACAGCTGAGAAGTAGGAAACTGCAGGTTTGGCGCAGGTCCTTGTGAGCTTACATTGAAGTATCAACTCACTTTGTCATTATTGACTTAACCTTTAATTTCAGGTTGCGAATTTTAAGTCTCTCCTGCTATCCTTATGTCTGTTCCATGGAACCAACATAGAACGAAGGAAGTTTGGGCCACTTGGATTCAATATTTCCTATGAATTCACGGATGGAGACCTACGAATCTGCATCAGCCAGCTAAAGATGTTCCTGGAAGAGTATACTGACCTACCCTTCAAGGTGTGTGGTGGAATTTTATAATTGTAACTGCAAAGTACTTATTTATATTTATTGAGATGGCAGGGAGTCAAAGTGGGCAAGATGGAAGAATACATAGCACTATATGCTTTCTAAGGTTTGGAATTGATCTGCTCAGAATAACTGTCAGCAAACCCTCCATCGAAGAATTGTGTGTGGTATTTTGTATGTTTGGGATCCTTACTGATCTGCTATTGTCCTTCCCTGCCCCGAGTGATACTGACTAAAGTAGTGCCTTTGCCTCGGGCGTCAATGCTACGTTTGGCCTAGGGGCCACTCCAGCACCAACCAGTACTAATCATTCTTCAGAGGCCCCTCCTTCTGAAAGTGAGTTTCTTAGCAAACAAGAGAGAAGGTCATGTTTATTTCTGCATTGTTTTCTTATTCCTTCTGCCCTAGGGGTTCCAAACGAGCCTTTGGCCCACTCTCTGACTGCCTTGGAATCAGAGCCAGTACCAATTGTGACTTTGACTCCAAGAGAGGCAGGAAGTATAGTTTACCGCCCCAGACCCCCTCCTCCCTTCCAATCAACTCTTGGATATTAGGGGGAGAAATTCGGTATCGCCCCGTTTGGGGCGCAATTATTGGCTGGGCGCAAAGTTTAGCGCCTGGCGCTAATTACAGGAAACTTTTTTATCCGGCACCGGTTGATCAAAAAGGCCGGATTACAGCGAGGTATAATTACCAAGGTACGAGAGCCCCATATACGGCCCCAGGTGCAGGAGCCCCAGTTACACGGCACTTGTGCAGGAGTCCCGGTTACACGGCCACAGATCCAGGAGTCCCTGTTGCATGGCCACAGGTGCAGGAACCCCAGTTACACGGCCACAGATCCAGGAACCCCGGTTACACGGCCACTAATATATAGTAAAACTTACCTGAACCTACTCCTGAATTTTGCCGGTTAAGAGAGATTTCTGGATATTTAGGTGCCGGTTAAAAGAGAGTTTCCTGTATCGCCTCCGACTGCAAACTTGGTTTCTATCATCCCTGAAGGTCATTATGCGCTACACACTCTCTTAAAACGCTAACGCCGAGGAGCAAGGTGCTAACTCAGAGCGCTGGCGAAGCTCATGTGATGTCAGTCAGCAATGGAACACAGACATACTGGCACCGGCCAGTTCTTAAAGGGAAGGGTCGATCTTGCTCTCCATCCACACCCTGCTCATTGCAGCCTTGAATCTCGGCCTGGAGAGACCTGTACATCAAATCTGCTGGAAAGAACAATGGAAAGGCCCAGGGTAAGAGCTCAGAGTGCAGCTCCCATAGTCTCTTCTAAATCGATGCAAGGAAGGTCAAATCAAAATGAGCCTGCTAAGTGCTACTCAGTACCCAAAACTCCTTCACACAATGTTGAATCTCTCCAGAAGTATCTCTCTCTCTCAGAATGGGTGGTGCAAAAATGTCGCCGACAAAAAAAGGCAGGAAGCGGCCGCCTTTAAATAGCGCTCCCCCAATCCCTTCCCAATTGTAAAACGTTCCCCTCAACCTGTCGTTGCTAGTGGCAGGCGGCAAGGCAGGGGGCGCCACTCAATATCCAGTCCAGGGCGCTACCAGGGCGTTGCACGCTCAACTGACGTCATGATCTGCGGGTGCAGGAGATCGTGGCCGTAGTGTTTAGTGCCGCCGCAAAATGTCTGGTCAATTTCGTGAGCGGCGCAAACATCACCACGCCCGGGCACTAGTTGCTTTGCGCCCCATTAGCACCCTCTTAGGGCACTAATGGGAGGTGCAAAGCAACTGAATTTTTCCCCCTAAGAGTTTAAGGTGCAGAATTCTTCACTCAATGCATCTATCTGAAGTTGGCTAGGAGTATTGCACTCCTGATCCTGGCTGTTAAGGGACCCATACCTGTGATGGTAGACTGAAAAGCCCTTTTTCATTCCTCAGGAGGAACAAGGGGGCATCCTTCTAGAATATAGTAGCTCCTCCTAGAACCCTCATTCCAGCTCAGTGCCTCAAAAATGAAAATCCAGACATTCCTTTCCTTGGTGATGAGTGCATCCTCCTTAGCCTTGTTTGCTCTATTTCTTCCATCTAGACTACCACTTGGGGGTGTATCATGCTTTGGCTGGCAACCCATAGACACAGCTAAGATAGATCACCACGACCCGTCTAGCACGGGGTTGTCAACTCTGATTGGAAAATATTGCTGGCGGTTTCATCACATGACCATCTGTCTTCCACTGCCTCCCCCCCACCCCCCACCCCACCATCATTGGTCTACATCCTCGAGGTGCACTGCCTTCTCAAGCCAATTGAGCAGCAAACAGACTCATGGGGGGGAATTTTGCCAGTTCTGGGGAGGCAGGTTTGGAGGCGGGACTGCTGGGAAAATGGCAGAAACTGGGAGCGGGTACTGAACCCGCTCCCAACCCGCCTCTGTGCCATCTTCCCGGGAGGCAGATCCCTGACTCACGCAGGGACCCGTCTCATCAAGGCGGGAAGGGGATTACAGCCACTTAACTGCCTGTTAACAGGCAGTTAAGAGGCTTATCCCCATTTTACCAACACAAGTGCGGGCTTCCTGACGTCGGGAAACCCCGCCAGGGTCAGCAGTGGGTCTGCGGGGGTGAGAGGGGTCGAAAAATGCGCTGTGGAGGTGAGTGATGGGTGCAAGTGTGGAGAGGTAAGTATGGGAGGTGAGTGAAAAGTGTTAGAAAAAGTTTACTTACCTTTGTTTCTTCCTGCAGGCTTCAACCGTTGGGGATCCGGAGGTTCCTCATCTCCACGGCAGAGATGACAGAATGGCCGCTGCGTTCTCCAATGCAACAGCCATCTGATTTCTGCTCAGGAAAGAGATTTGGTGAGTCTTGAGTACCAGGACTCACCAAAGACCGTAGATTGCCAAAGCTGTCAAACGATAACAATTCATCTGTCAAAAATTTTTAACAGATGAAACGTCATACACTGACCTTCTCTGTCACCGGCTTTCCCTTAATTGGCCTGCTGAGCCCGCAGGGCAGGCTTAACGAGGTCAATCAAGGGAAAATAGCGTGGGTTGGCCGGACGTCATTAGGGGCGGGACTAAAACACGACAACCAGCAGTCCCGTCCTCAACGCGCCCCCATTGATAAAATTCCCCCCTTCATTACCCAATTGTATGATTCTAAACTTCAGTCGAAAAGCCCTTTTTCCCATCTCCAATGTTTTTTCTAAATAATAAGCGAAAGTGTTCAAAGAAAATCTTTTAAAAGCACACAATCCTTTTCATGTCCTAACATGAATCTTATCATTCATGGAGAAATGACTCATGAAATATCACTGTGCGGCCAGCTGGTGGCGCCATCCAAGGAGTATAAATACTCGGGCGTGAGCCCAGCTTGTTCAGGACGTTTTTGTAACCAGGAACTAGTGATGTAACTAGAAACTCATGGTTGTGAAACAGTTGATTAAAGCCTTGTTTTATACTCAAACCAAGTGCTCAGCAGTCTTTTCACATCAATTTAATCAACTGACCTGCTCCACGCTCTGAGTGGTTTTGGGAACAGCCAGCTATGACTCAAATTGTAGAAGGGAACTCAGACGAAGTAATCGATCCATCATGGAGAAACTACTCAGACCCGCCCGTCTCGACCTGGACCCGAATACACTTACAGCTGCTAAGGTATGGAAACACTGGTATCGTACCTTCAGCAACTTCCTTGAGGAGTGTGGTGAGAATGTTCCTAATAAGTTACGAATGCTTGCCAATTATGTATCCCCTCATGTGTTTGACTATATCGAAGACTGTGTAGACTATGACGCCGCTATCCAAATACTACAGCAACTATATGTTAAGGCCCCAAACAAAATTTTTCCTCGGCATCTACTGGCCACAACTCGACAACAACCCGGGGAATCACTTGACGAATTCCTTCAGAAACTTTGCAGGCTCAGCAAGGATTGTAATCTTAAAGCTGTCACAGCTGAGCAGTACCAGGAGGAGTTCATTCATGATTCCTTTATTAATGGAATTGCGTCTCCCTTCATACGTCAGCGTCTGTTGGAGAATAAAACCCTCAAGTTACAGGCTGCCTATGACAAAGCATGTTCTCTGGACTTAGCAAAGAGGAATGCAGATACCTATCTTTCACCACATGCACGGGCTGCTGTTGTTACTTTTAGTGACTCCTTCGATAGGCCTCGGGCGGAAGCCCTCACTGATGATGACTCCAACCTGGCTGATGACAACCCTACCCTAGAAGCCTTCACTGATGACGACCCTGCCCTAGCGGCATCTTGGCAATCTGGAAGGAAATGTTTCTTCTGTGGAGGTGCATTCCAATATAGGAAATTTTGTCCTGCTCGTAATGCAGTCTGCAATCATTGCAGTGAGAAAGGTCACTTTTCTAAGGTATACCAGTCAAGACCCTCTGTTAGTAATAAAGGCCACTTTTCTAAGGTATACCGGTTGAGAGCCCCTGTTAGTTTTGCAGCTACTATCTATAAAACTGCTCCTCCCCCAAGAGCCACTACTAAGGTTACAGCTGCAAGCTATAAAACCGCTCCTCCCCCAAGAACCACTACTAAGGTTACAGCTGTCAAGGGTAAAACTGCCCTTCTTCCCATCACAGCTGTTTTTCCCCAAAGTCTGTCCCATGCAGCCATGAAGGTTTCGGTAAATGGACACATTTTGAGTGCACTAATCGACTCATGCAGCTCTGACAGCTTCATTAGTGAGCGGGCTGTCAGTAAGTTAAAACTGTGTATTTACCCCTCGGACAGGGAAATTGCAATGGCTCTGACGGCACTGACCACCAACTCTTCCGGCTTTTGTCTTGTCGACCTTATTCTCAATGGCTGCACTTATTTCTCCACCTGGCTCGGGGTCCTCAAAAACCTATGCAGTGATGTGCTCCTGGGACAGGATTTCCAGAAACAACACAAAAGACTCACTTTCGAGTTTGGAGGGTCAAAGCCGGAGCTTACTATTTCCAAAGTACCATTTTGTGCACTTTCAGCAGCTTCGCTCGGCAAGCCCTCCTTGTTTGCCAACCTTTCCCCCTGATGTAAGCCCATAATCACTAAATCATGACGTTTCAGCCAAGATGATCAAGCCTTTATCGAGGCAGAAATCTCTCGCCTTCTAACTGACGGTATCATTGAGCCATGTGTGACGGGGTTGGGGAGCCACGGGGCCGTGTTCACAAGGGGCCGTGCTCTCCGGGTAATGTAAGTTCTGGACCCAAGTGCAGAAACGAGGCGAGAGGCAAATATACAGTACTTTGTTTGAACTTTACTAGATTCACACATAACTAGATTAACACAAGGAACACAGCAATATACATAAGAACTAGAGACAAGTTACAAAACAACACTAAGCTTGAGACAAGCTACCACAAGGGCAACCGGCTTGCCGAGATGGGACTCGAGACAAGCTACCACAGGGGTAAGCCACACATAACTAGATTCACACAAGAAACACGGCAATATACATAAGAACTAGAGACAAGTTACAAGACGGCTAGTCAAGATAGGAACTCAGGACAGCTTCCATGAGGAAAAGCCACTTGTCCATACTGAGCTTGAGACAAGCTACCTCAAGGGCAACCGGCTTGCCGAGACGTGACTCGAGACAAGCTACCACAGGGGTAATCAGCTTATCAATACAAAGCTCAGGACAAGCTCCAACATGGCAACACGCTAGTCCAGCCCAGCACCTTATCAAGACTAACAACAAAAACACAGACTTAGATACATCTTAAACACAGAGCTCGAGAATACATCTTAAATACAAAGCTCGGGAATACATCTTAAATACAAAGCTCGGGAATACATCTTGGCAACCAACTAGTTAAAGCCAGGAGCCACAGAGCAAGGGCTAGTCCCTCCGGTTACCCGACTAGGACTGAGCTCAGAGTGAAGAAACCACAGACCTTATATACCAAGAAAACCAGGTGAAACCCATGAACAGCTAACAGGCCGTTAAGACTTAACACAGAAGACTAGGAACAATTAACACAGGAGACTAGGACAATTAACAAAGGAACAAACAAGTGAAGGTGCCATCTAGAGGTTACAAAAAGGAACTGACTGGCACCCTCACAGCCATGTTCATCTTCCTGGCGGGCTCAAGCCGTCGTTGTTAAAAACCCTCTGAAGCAACACAAGAAACGTCTTTGCATGGATTACTCGCAAACTATTAACCAGTATACCGGCCTGGATGCCTACCCACTACCACGCATCGATGACATGGTCAATAACCTTGCCAACTACAAGGTATTTTCAATTTTTGATTTAAAGAGAGCATACTGTAGAAAAGGGGGAAGGGGGAGTTAGGTATGATTTTGGTTGCCCCTGGGGTTTGTCTCTGGCCAGTCAGAAGTATCTGAGCTGCTCCAGGCCCCGTGCAGTTTTGAATCGCTCCCCTTTCTGGTCCTGGCCGCCGGACTTATTTCAGTAGCGATGTAGACAAAACGAGACTCGTGGTTGAGTGCAAAGAAAACCAGTATTTATTGAAATAAAGAATAAATTGAAAATAATGATGAATACAGCACACTTTTACTTAATACAGCACACCTCTGCTTAATACAGCACACCTTTACCTAATACAGCACACCTTTGCTTAATACAGCACACCTTTGCTTAATACAGCACGCCTTTGCTTAATACAGCACACCTTTGCTTAATACAGCACACTTTTACTTAATAGGGGAGGAGAAATGGACACATCGAGGGAAAATTGACTAAAATTACAATTTAACAAAATTCCCCTTTAATTCCCACCCCTAATACCTATCTAGGTTGCCTTGTAAAGGACCAGAAAGCTTATGCTCACCAGTGAATGCCTGCTCTGTGCCCCTGCGGTCTGTCTTAGATTCTTCACCACCCCAAAGTAGAGATACCCCAGTAATTCAAAAGTAACTGCTGGTATTCCACTTCTTTGGGCGGGCTGTTGAGCTGTTCCTCTTGTAGGCAGAGCATCGGAAGCAAGGTGGCAGAGATGGAGAGAATGGCTTCCTGAGGGGCTATCTTTATACCCCATTGGGAGCCGTTATCTTCGTGCCCAAATCTGGATGTATCTGGGCTATACAAAAGGGACCGATCTGTCCCCATTGACTGTAATGGGTTTGAATGTGTTTCCCATTGGTTTAAGCTGGTTTGTGCTCAGTTTAAAATGTCTCAAGTGCTGGACAAACAAATCCTTAAGTGTTCAGTCAACAGCACACAAGTGCTTTGTAAACAATCCATTGTCTTGTGGTCACCGCCCAACCGCAACTGATTGACAGCTTTAAGTACTTAAGCCCTTGAGCCAACATTGTAGAGAGCTTGTGTAAACAAACAATCCTTTTGTTCCTCTGTTGAACTTCCTAAACCGCAGTTGATTGACAGTTTTAAGTACCTCAAGTACTTCAGTCAGTGATGGGAGATGTTCAACAGGCTGTATTTGTCTTCTGCCACGAAGCCTGACAGCCATTTTTGATGTCCTGGGTTTTTAAGGTACATTCCAACCAGGTTTTTCTTTTAATCAAATAATCTTCGGGGGCTGCAGAAATTTCTGAAATTTTGCAAAACCTTACAGTCCTCTCTAGGATACTAAAACTTGCTTGTAGTATCCTGTTCAAAGGTGAGCAATAATTTCTGACCCCCCCCCCCACAAACAACCTTCCCTTTTACTTATCTATATCTATCTTTGATCCCTCGACACTTCCATCTCCCCTACCCAGAGAGAATCGCAGTACACGGTAGGCATCTATCGACAGAAAAACATGATTAGTTACAATAATTCAAACATGGAGGGGGTCCAATGCCCCTGCACCACTGAGTATTTACAATAATTCAAGCATGGTGGGGTCCAATGCCCCTGCACCACTTGTGACATAGTTTTAACATGATACAACATCTTTAATGGGATTACCACCAAGCCAAAACATATCTGTTAAAAATACAAACGGAAGAAAACGAGCTTCCTTTTTTTATAATGCAATTGTCTGACACTTTAATAAATGGCACCATTCTTCAGCCATAAATGTATTTCAAACTTCCACAATCTACGAACACAACAATTCACAGGCATATGCAATTTGTTCAATTGACTCTAAACAAGTAGTACAATCTCACAGTTAGGAACTAAATTCGCACGTTATTTCCTTTGGAGTTGGGACCAGTACATAATACAAAATATAAAATAATTAACAAGCTTTTTGTAAACTCTTAATCTTAATCTGGATTTCTAATAACAGTTTAATTGCTGTGGGCATCTGCCTCTTGCAGACCCCTCCCTTCGTGGGCTAGGGGTGCTCCCTTCCCCGAGCATCCAAAGACACGATGGTCCTCTGCACCTCCCGAAACTCTGTAAAAGACTTTAAAAAAAACATCTAGCCAGGTTCCCTGGCTCGGGGGAATGTGATTGGGTCCCGCGACCTCGGCTCACATAGACAACATTCTGGAGCGGTACCATACTTAAAACTTATACTCTAATAATCAACACTACCGAATTGCAATATAAGATTAAAATTAACACATTCTAACTTAATCCTCTATACACGTTACTTGAACAAAGCTATATACAAGCGCCGCCCACCTCCGGGCGGCCAGCCTAATCCCTGTTTGGACTGTTGCAGGCTACTGCCTGCAGCGAAGCTGGACTGATCCTAACTTCAAGTCCCTCGCAGCTTATGGCTGCTGGTTGGGGACTTCTGTCTTTTGGCTTCTCCCTGACTCGGGAGTCCACCCTATTCCACTGGAAAGTGGGTGACCATACTTTCTTGGGCTGGGGTACCCGAAGAGACCTCCTAGGGAGTGTCACTGGTGGGGCTACCCTGGCGAGCGGACCCTTAGCTCGGGCCACACTCCCTGCTGGCTGGGGACCTTCTCCCTCGGGTCCCTCCCTTCCCAAACCTGGGCTGGGGACAGGCAATCCCTTGCCACCAGATGCCGGTGGCTGAGAGTCTTCCCCTTCAGGTCTAAAACCTGGTTCAGGCTCCTCCCCGGAGTCCCAGAAGAGAGGGGGAATCGCTCGGGCCAAGTGCTGGGGAACTTCTCCCTTCACGCACCTGACTGCGCCTGCGGGTGCAGTCTGTGTGAGTGTATGCGCTGCAGGCTGAGGATTTCTAATCTCAAGTACAATCCCAGCTGCCTGTTTCCCTACCTCCGGCTTAAACAATTTGCATTGTTTAATATAGCTAGCAGTCTGCCAGTAACCCGGTTCTGAACTCTTTTCCCTTACCAGGGTGGCCTTAAAGACGGAATCTTGGGCTTGGACCTGCTTTTGGTCCGGGGCCAAAACTATCCCGTGTGCCTCCCTTGTCCTGAATTACTGCTACCAGACCTGCTCTACAGGGGTCCCAGAACTCTCCTTCCCTGTCCCCCTGCTTAAACAACTTACACTGGTCATGAATGGCTCCTCCCCTAACACAAGCCACAGCGCCTGCCTGTGCAGCCTGTGAGCTTGTACCCGCTGCAGGCTGAGGATTTCTGACCTCAGGTTCAATCCCAGTTGCCTGTTTCCCTGCCTCCGGCTTAAACAATTTGCATTGTTTAATATAACTAGCAGTCTGCCAGCAACCCTGTTCTGAACTCTTTTCCCTTACCAGGGCGGCCTTAAAGGCGGAATCTTGGGCTTCGACCTGCTTTTGGTCCGGGGCCAAAACTATCCCGTGTGCCTCCCTTGTCCTGGATTGCTGCTACCGGACCTGCTCTACAGGGGTCCCAGAACTCTCTTTCCCTGTCCCCCTGCATGGCCACCTCGTTGGTCTTTTGGTTACCCTCCCACGTGGTATGGAGGGATCCTAAACCTATGGCCAAAGGTTTTGACCTTTCCCCAGCCTGCTCGTTCCCTGTGGGTCCCATTAAACTAAATGGGACCTTGTTAGACTGGGGTGAATTGGTCAGGTCCTCCGAATGGACCACCGTGCTGGAAGCTCCAGTCTCCACCGAATATCTCCCCTGCACCGTCTTCACCCCCATCTTAACATAGGGCCTGCTCCCCTCAGCATTTTCGCGGGGACACAGGTCGACAGGCTGCGCTGGCTCTAGTCATTGCTGGGAGTGGGGTGGGGCAGACGGGGTCAAAGCACCGGTGGTGGCTGCTACTCTCCCCTGGCCAGTCAGAAGAGACCGTAGGGACTGTAAAAATGACTCGATCGCAGCGGGAGGGATATCTGGCCCTGCCTTTTGGGCTGGGGCTGTGGGATCCTTTCCCTTGTTATCCTTCCAGGGATTCTTACAGTCTTTTCTCCAGTGACCGTCTTTCCCGCACCCATAACAATTTAACCTAGCCTGGGAGGGATGGTTCCCCTCCTGGTGCCACTCTTTCTTACTCTGGCTCCCAGGTTTAATCTCATGGACTCTTCCCTTGGGTTGGGGCACCTCGATACACCTCATGTTTCTAAAGGCTACTGTGAGCCGGTGGATCACCGCTTCTTCGGTGGTCTGGGGGTTTCAGGGGTCAAACCAAGCCGCGACCTGGGCTTGGATCTGGGGTAGGCTGTTTGTCATGAGACAACGGAGCCAGTGAATCAATTGGACTGGGTTCAGTGCTGCCCACCCTGGCATTCCCGGACATGCACTCTGGTAGACTGGCCACATCCTGTCTGCGAACGCCTGCGGGGACTCCCCTGGGAGTTGCACCGTTCTTTCTACCCGGGCGAACGGACTACCATCATTGAGTCCCATGGCCTCCAATATCTCATTCCTCAGATCCTCATAATCCTTCTGCCCCCTTTTGCACTCGCCAGATAGGGCCTGGAGGAGATCACCACCCAGGGAAAACAGCAGCATTTTTGCTTGCTCTGCATCATCGCAGTCATTAACACAAGCTGCTTGTTCTATCTCCCTGAAGTGCAGTGAGGGGTCTCCCTTTTTAGTGAGCTTGGGGATGTGGCTAACCATGTCCCTGAGCTGGTGGGTGCCATACGGCACCACAAACTGATTCTGGATGGCCCCTGGGTCATCGTCATCAACGGGCGGGCTGTACCTCCATTGTCGGAGGGGGTACACTGGTCCTGGTCCCGGCCTATCTAGCAAGGCCTGCTGTGCTTCCTCTACCACCTCATCCTCCACTCCGCTTTGCTGCCAGAGCTCCTGAAAGCTCGGAGCTGTGGGTGGCGGTCGTGGGACCTCTGATTCCCTAACCAACCTTGTTCTGGGTGTTGCCTGGGGGACGGTTCTATTTGGTTTGCTGGTAAAATCCGACTGACCTGCCTTCGGGCTGATAAGACATATCATCCCCTTTGCCCTCTTTAAAGCCATATTCAAGCTTTCTATCTCTTCCCTACAGGGGCCATGATCTGCTTCCTCAAACCCTTGGTCGCAGGCCAGCTTATACGCTGCCTTTACATCCCTAACCTTTTCCTCTTGCTCTTCTACTACTTGTATGAGGCAGACGTTCTCCTCCCGCACCCTCATCTCATTGCTCTTAGCCTCTGCAACTAGGCACTTCAGATACTCTCATTCGTACCTCGTGTGGCTTTTGCCCTCACTAAGCTGGTCCACCAGGCGCACTATCTTGGCCTGGTATTCTTCAATCTCCACTTCCTTACCCCAACTCTCTGCTTTAACTTCCCTAAGCCTGCGGGAACCTAACCACAAACAGATCAGTTGGATAAAAAGAAAACCAATAACTGCTGCTCTCTCCAGACCCAGACCACCGTCTGCTACATTGCATACTGTTGCCGATGGTCCTGACGCGGTCGCCATTTTGTCGAAAAGGTGGAAGGGGGAGTTAGGTGTGATTTTGGTTGTCCCTGGGGTTTGTCTCTGGCCAGTCAGAAGTATCTGAGCTGCTCCAGGCCCCGTGTGGTTTCGAATCACTCCCCTTTCTGGTTCTGACCACCAGACTTATTTCAGTAGCGATGTAGACAAAACGAGACTCGTGGTTGGGTGCAAAGAAGACCAGTATTTATTGAAATAAAGAATAAATTGAAAATAATGATGAATACAGCACACTTTTACTTAATACAGCACACCTTTGCTTAATGCAGCACACCTTTACCTAATACAGCACACCTTTGCTTAATACAGCCACCTTTGCTTAATACAGCGCACCTTTGCTTAATACAGCATACCTTTGCTTAATGCAGCGCACTTTTACTTAATAGGGGAGGAGAAACGGACACATCGAGGGAAAATTGACTAAAATTACAATTTAACAAAATTCCCCTTTAATTCCCACCCCTAATACCTATCTAGGTTGCCTTGTAAAGGGCCAGAAAGCTTATGCTCACCAGTGAATGCCCGCTCCGTGCCCCTGCAGTCTGTCTTAGATTCTTCACCGCCCCGAAGTAGAGATACCCCAGTAATTCAAAAGTAAGTGCTGGTATTCCACTTCTTTGGGCGGGCTGTTGAGCTGTTCCTCTTGTAGGCAGAGCATCGGAAGCAAGGTGGCAGAGATGGAGAGAATGGCTTCCTGAGGGGCTATCTTTATACCCCATTGGGAGCCGTTATCTTCGTGCCCAAATCTGGATGTATCTGGGCTATACAAAAGGGACCGATCTGTCCCCATTGACTGTAATGGGTTTGAATGTGTTTCCCATTGGTTTAAACTGGTTTGTGCTCAGTTTAAAATGTTTCAAGTGCTGGACAAACAAATCCTTAAGTGTTCAGTCAACAGCACTCAAGTGCTTTGTAAACAATCCATTGTCTTGTGGTCACCGCCCAACCGCAACTGATTGACAGCTTTAAGTACTTAAGCCCTTGAGTCAGCATTGCAGAGAGCTCGTGTAAACAAACAATCCTTTTGTTCCTCTGTTGAACTTCCTAAACCGCAGTTGACTGACAGTTTTAAGTACCTCAAGTACTTCAGTCAGTGATGGGAGATGTTCAACAGGCTGCCTTTGTCTTCTGCCACGAGGCCTGACAGCCATTTTTGATGCCCTGGGTTTTTAAGGTACATTCCAACCAGGTTTTTCTTTTAATCAAATAATCTTCGGGGGCTGCAGAAATTTCCGAAATTTTGCGAAACCTTACAATACCATCAAGTATCGTTAAAGGACTCTGACAAAATGTATACGGCCTTTGAGGCCAATGGTCGGCTTTATCAGTTCTGTCGCCTTCCATTTGGGGTCACCAATGGGGTAGCCGTCTTTCAACGGTCAATGGAGAGCCTAGTCAAACAGGAGAACTTAACGAACAGTTTTCCATATCTGGATAATATCACCATTGCTGGTAATGACCAGAAGAAGGATGATGCCAACCTCCAGAAATTTTTAACGTTCTCCGTCATCGCAACTTAACCTTAAATGAGTCCAAATCTGTGAAATCAATACCATCAGTCAACATCCTTGGCTACTGGGTGGGCAACGGTGTCATCAAACTGGATCCGGAGCGACTTCGTCCGCTTCAGGAGCTCCCTCCCCCTATGAATCTCGGCTCTCTTCGCCTATTATGCGAAGTGGATACCCCACTTTTCCGACAAGATCCAGCCCCTGCTTCACGCGAAGTCATTTCCGTTGGAGGCAACAGCTATTTCAGCTTTCAACCTTCTCAAGCGACAACTGGAAAAAGCTTTGTTCCATCGATGAAAATCTTCCTTTCGTGGTCGAGTGTGATGCATCAGAGGTGGCGATCTCGGCTACCTTGAATCAAGGTGGTCGACCCGTTGCATTTCTGTCCAGAACTTTGCAGGGTAGTGAGCTCCATTATCCTCCTGTCGAGAAGGAGGCTACGGCTATCATCGAAGCAGTACATAAATGGAGTTATTTTCTCGCTCGTCGCCATTTCACGCTTATAACCGATCAGCGCTCCGTGGCCTTTATGCTGGATAACCGGAAATGCACTAAGATCAAGAATAACAAAATTCAACTCTGGAGGATGGAATTGGCCGCCTTTGGCTACACCGTACATGTAGGAGGTTTTGCACAGGCGTCTTCGGGTCAGTCAGCTTTGCCTCTGACTCCCTTCCTTGAGCGGTTCAAATCGCTCGCCCCCTGGGTTATGGACACCGGACTTAGATACAGTCAACGATACAGAGAAGACTCGAGTAGACAGGTGGTTGGATGCAAACAAAACCAAGATTTTACTGAAGAGGAAAACTCGATACAATCTTATGGAAAATTATTAGTGTACACTTCTACAGGCAAAAATTACAAGAGAGTCATAATAATACTATACTTATACAGGGAATGGGGAACACATGGCACATCAAGGGAAAACAACTATCTTAACAATCCCCTTATCCTTATCCCACCCCCTATACCTAACTAGGTTAATCTATGAGGGGTCAGAATTCATGCTCACCAATCAAAAGGGTTTGTTAGACTCAAAACAGCGGTTGGGTTCGGGGTTCACTCTTGGTGCTCTCTGGAGCCTGCTGTCGTCACGTGGGCTACAGGTGCTGCAAGGGCGTTGCCCAGGTTCGAGTACCCCAAAGTTACAGCCTCTGTTTGGGTACTTTACCTTGCAGGGATGATTCTTCGCCGACAGCTTGCGTTTGCATGAAGATAGTCGCAGGCCGGCTGAGGCTGAAGGCCCGATGATTCAAAGCCTACCCTCAGTTGGCCTTCCCCGGGTGGTCTTCCCTCCTCCTCCCCTCGTCGTGTCCCGCTTCGCCTGGCCTGAATTGCCCGTGTTCGCCCAACCCGGTGTCGGGGCGAGTCCGGATGGAGTTGGAGAGGGCACGGGCAAAGGCCAGGGGTTAAGCGCGGGATGGGGGAAGAGCGGCAGCCACGAGGGCGAGGGGCCGAAGAACCGGGGCGCGCAGTACCAACAGCAGCAGAACAGGAGTTCCTTCTTCTTCTTCTACCCCGATTGCTACCTGGGGCCCTTCAATTATACCTTCGTCAAAAAACCCTTATCTGCCCGCCAAATCAGGTTAGTTCTTTGTTTTACTTTTGGCGGGCTAGTTAAAATAATGGTAGCAATCTATACTGATGGATTTTAGATGGCCGGTAATTGCATCTACTGGCCCGATAATTGACTCGTATTGTCCTGAAAGTCCTTGATGGGCTTGTCCAGCCTCGATGGATGTGTTTAATCTGTTTCCGATTATGTATGCAGACTGTTTGATGGCTGTAACTGTAAGCCTCATTGAATTCAGATCTGCCTCTAATTCGGCCTAATACATAATTCACAGTTTGTCTGGGTCCCAAACCACAAAGTTCTTTTCACAGGAAACCTGCAGCCTTAGTTTCGATTTACCTCAAACTGCCTGGGCTGCAGAATCCATTTTGGAGACCCGTAGGCTTTCTGCCACGAGGCACGGATGCCATCTTGGGTACCCTTTTTAATTTCAAAAGGAATGTCCACGCAGGGTCCCTTTTATCGATAATAACATTCGGGGAAATGCACAAATTTTGCAAATCTTACATTCCCCCCTGTGATTCTAAAGCTTGCTTGAAGTATCATACTTTTCAAGGTGAGCAAAATTTTTCTGACCCTCCCTAGTCAGCCTTCCCCTGTAATTATCTATCTAATATACCCACGACACATGCACTTCCCATTCCGTGAAAATGTAGTGCACATCAGCATACAAAGAGTAAAATTACAGGCTTTACACACACATCCAAGCATGGAGGGGTCCTACACCCCTGCACCACTTGGTACACATATCTTTATTAAACCGCATCGCAAAAGAAAACAACAGAAGAAAAACCTTTAATTGAAAATAACAAACACAAAGAAGCAACACTGCTTCAATCGAAATATAGGGAAAAAGACTTAAACCGGCGTATCTTCCTCCATCGTTACATAATGTTCTTTCCAAAAGCTCTGGTTTCTGAATTCTGACCACCAACCTTTTCCCTTACACTGGATGCAAACTAAATACAGCACTATTCCTAACGGGCAAACCACGAGAATGTGAGAAGCCAGTCTGATCCACGAAGGGACCTCTATATTATTGAAAAGGTTCCACCAGGGTGGAGTCACAATATCCAATATCTTAGTCCCTATCTCTACTGTTTTCTGCTCGAGAGTGTAGAAATGTTTCTGTGAAACTATAACGGCTTTTAGAATTTTGGTCAAATGTTCAGGGAGAGGGGGAATTTCATAGCCAAAGTGCACTACGTACTTCTGCAAGTTCGTAAAATTCTCCTTCACAGTGAGGTGAACAGTGGAGGGTTCAGGAATGGGGACAATTCGCTCCTGGGCCACTCGAACTTCTGCCTTGGGTTTAAAACAGAAACTGCTGTCACTAACCGGGCACCAGCTGTGCTGTCCGTGCTGGTAGTGGGATGCACCGGTGGTGACACAATATGTCCCACCCCCTATATATGCTACCTGCGGGGGAACATGGTCTTGTGCCATTGCCTCCATGGTGCAATTTATAGGCTTTGCGTCAGCAGCTCTGAACCCACACTGTGGTCTTGAGAAGGCATTCAAGTGCTGGGGGCACAGGATTATGTGTGCTCCCCGGCTCCGGCACCCTGAGAGGTCAGTACCTGTCATAGCGTGCTCCCACTTAATGACGTAAGGCGGGACCGCTGTGAACCGAATGTGTGCACCCCCTGAATGACTCCAATGTTCTCAACCCTGTATACCGGGGCGGGTCGGGCTGTCCGACCCATGACCAGCATCCTAACTACTACTCCCATGATTGTGTGGTTGGACCGCCCACAATCCACAGGGACTGGATAGGCTTCGGAGGCTAGCCGGAGTTGGCATGGGCTCAATGTGTTCTCAAAAGGGTGGAGGGCTGCGAGGTGCTTGTTGCTAATCCAGGAGGGAACCAAACCTTGTTTTAAATCCTCCAGGTTGCTGTGGCCCTCGCCAAGTAACCACGCCCCGTATAACATGCACACCTCATTCTGCGCAGCTTGGTCAGAAGCATTTCTGTCCTCCCTTATGAGAGCATTTACCGTCTTTGCGTGCTTTTCCAACTCGGCTATGATCTCTTTTAAATGGACCGTCATGGCCTGGTCCTCATGCAACTCCGAGCCCACTACCTTGTTCTCATCCAGTAATATCTCTTTTAACTGTTTTTAAACCGTTTATCTGGGTCTGCAGCTCTATGTCATCCAAGTTGTTGATGACAGAGGACCCAGTGTTAAACGCAGTAAAAACATAATTCCATACTCCCCTTCTTTGTCTCCCTGGGTTACCCAAAAATTCTTGGCGTGTGGTGTAGAGTTCGGTCTTGTCCACGTGGACAAAATCAAACTCGTAAAAATTCTTGAACATGTCCTTTAATAGGGCCTGGTATAACTGTTCTGTTTCTTTGGGGCACCACTCCGGTAAATGTACCTCCGTGAGATTTAAAATCACGGAGGCTACCGCGTAGTGTACCCCCTGGTACAGCATCTGATCGGTGGGGACTAGTACCAATCCATTCCCTTGTTCCTTGGTGGTGGTGGGGCAATCTTCCCTGGATAACCTCGCCACCTGCGCCGTGGGCGGGGGCTTACGGGGGCGGGTTACCAGCTCAGTGGCGTTGACTAGGATCTGGGAATACGGGACCGCACACACCTTCCGGCTGGCATCTCACCTTACCCCCTTCCCGGTGTCGTGCCACTGCCGGTGGAACATAATGGATATGCCTGCGGGGCAGACCTTCTCTGACCCCCACATACCTTGGTCCGGTTCCCACCACTTGTCCCAACATACACTCAGTCCTCCATGGGTCCCGGTAATTGTCCGATGGGTGTTATTCCCCAAGCACTCCCATTCGACTTCGGGGTTCCTCATGTCCTTGCTCAACTTTCGGAGCCACCACCATCTGTCCAGTGGAATGTGTCCTTTGCATGTTAAACATATGCGCTTTCCAACGGTGACGCTGACCCTCGTGGAGACGACTCGCACCCGGGGGCACAGGAGGGAGGCTTCCCCGTACGTGAATCCGGTCTGGCTGGAGTACTGAGACAAATGGACCCCAACCATCCTGGCCACCTTCCCTCGTGGAAGTAGACAGCAGTCTCCTCCGCATCCCATTCGCCGCTCCCATCGATCGCCAGGGGCGCCTTGTCTCCCGAACACCCATAGATGTGGGAGTCTTGGACGTCTCCCCTCCTCTCCTTGCTCATCCCGATTAGGGCGAATAGGACCATGATCCAGTCCATCCCGAACATCCTTCTGCAAAAAGATGTAAAAACTTGCAGCCAGGCCCCAAAGAGATTCTCTGGCTTGGTGAGGCATGGTCGGGTCCCGCGACCTCGACCCAAATATATACATTCTCGGCAGATTTCTTATTCAAACTACCCATCACCTTATTTAACCTAAGCTAAACACCCAAGCTTAAGCTAAATAATTGCACCTACTTAAACTTAAACTTAAAACTATGACTATATACATCCGCCGCCCGTCTCCGGGCGGCCAGGCTAATCCCTGGTCGGACTGCGGCTCACCGCTACCCCCGGCGTGACCGCACCGTCCTTCACAGTTGGTCCCTCGCAGCCCGAGGCTGCTGGCTGAGGACCTCTGTCCTTGGACCTCTTCCTGGCTCAAGGGGCGGCCCTTGGGAACTGGAGGGCTGGTGACCATGGCTTTCTTGGCTGGGGCGTCCGTGGGGACCTTCTGGGGGCTTTGGCGGGTGGGGCTTTCTTGGCCGCTGGGCCTTTTACCCGAACTGCTGCTACCCCAGGCTTGACCCCTCCCGAACCTGGGCTGGGGGCAGGTAACTTTTCGCAGCCTGCTGCTGCGAGCTGAGAGTTTCTGCCCTCGGGTCCCATGGCTGGGTCCGGGGCGGGGTTTTCGACCTCAGGTCCCTCCCTCTCTACACATGGGTTAGGGGCGGGGTTTTTGCCCTCAAGTCCCTCCCTCTCGTCTGGATCCCAGAAGAGTGGGGGCGTGTCCCAATCGATGGCCCCTCCCTTCAAGCAAGCCACAGCGCCTACCTGTGTGGTCTGTGAACTCGCTCATACTGCAGGCTGAGGATTTTTCTCCTCAGACCTTACCCCAACTGGCTGTTTTCCCCTTTCAGGCGGAAACAGCTTGCACTGGTTGATGTAACCAGCGGCCTGTTTTAAAACCTGTGTGGAGGGCTCGCCCGCTGCCCCGAGCAGACCCTCCAGGGGCTGTCTTTTCTCACCGGGACGGTCTTACAGACGGGGTCTTGGATCCGGACCCGCTTCGGGTCCGGGGCCAAAACTACCCCCCGTGTGCCTCCCTTGTCCCGGACTGCGGCTTCTAGGCCTCCCCGATAGGGGTCCCGGGATTCTCCTTCCCCAGCCCTATCTATGGCCCTTTATCCAGCGCGCATGGTCAGACTGAGGAATTTCACCTCCTGCTGACCGATCTGCACCTTCTTGGGATTTACCTTGAAACTCTTCTGTTCTAACAGCTCCAGCAGTTCAGCCAATAGTGGGCCATGCTCCTCTTTCAAATCGATGAACAGGAGCAGGTCATCCACATATTGTACCAACTGTCCGGGCTGACTAAAATCCTTCAAACTGTCTGCCCATGCACTGATGGAAGATGCTGGGGCTATTATGGAAGCCCTGAGGCAAGCAGTTCCACGTGTACTGTTGCCCTTTAAACGTAAAGGCAAACTTGTACTGATCCTCCCTCCTTACAGGGATGGACCAAAACCCATTGGAAATATCCAGCACCGTGAAAGTGGTCGCGGATGCTCGAATACTCCCGATCAGGTCGGTAACTGCTGCCACTGTGGGTGCACAGGCTGGGATGTTACTATTGAGCACCCGATAGTCCGCCGTGGCCCTCCAGGAATTGTCCGGTTTTCTAACCGGCCACAACGGAGAGTTTACATGGGTGGCTATTGGCCTCAGAACTCCCTGCCGTACTAACGAGGACATGGCTGCTTCCATGTCTGGCTCTGCTTCCCTGGGGAAGTTATACTGTTTCTGTGATCGGGCCATGGGGTCCCCGTCTACTCTGACCTCAAACCCCATGACCCTCCCGCAGTCATGTTTGTGAGTGGCAAATGTGGCCAGGTGGGCCTGCACAAATGCCTGGAACTCTGGTGGGGTGTTGCTGACCATGAACCCGAGGTTATAATCCTCTTTGGGCTTCATGGTGCAGAGGGTCCCCTTCCCTTCCTTACCCGGGATAACTACGATCTCACCGTTCTTTACCTTTCCTGCCCCCCAGAGGCAGTGATTCCTTAAATCCACCAGGATCCCATGACCTACGACAAAATCGGCCCCCAGGACCTCTCTTCAACCCTCCACTTCCCAATTCATCAGGACGCACGTCCACGTGGAGCGGAGCGGTCCTATCTGAATGGCGAGCGGGATGGAAACCGAGCCAGCCTGTTCCTTACCCGTGAACCCCGATAGACTGTATGAGACCCCGCTAGAGAGAGGCGAGGTGGTGGGGTTAGCTGAGTAGATCACGGTGCGTGATGCCCCCGTGTCCAACAGGTAGGTCCCCTCTACCTTATCCACCTCCATCTCCATCATGGGTCTCCTCCACTCATCATATCAGAGCGAGCACAGATACACAGGCTGCGCCAGCTCTAGTCACTGTTGTGGGTGGGATGGGGCTGACTGGGTAAGAGCACCGGTGGTGGCTGCTACTCTCCCCTGGCCAGTCAGTAAGGACCTCATGGCATCCAAAAGCGACTCAACCTCTGCGGAAGGGGTCCCTACCCCCGCCTTTTGGGCTGGGGCTGTGGGATGCTTTCCCTTGTTATCCTTCCAAGGGTTCTTACACTCCTTCCGCCAGTGACCATCCTTCCCACACCCTTAACAATTGGTCTTTGTGCTGGGGGGGGTTACTCCCTTCCTGGTGCCACTCTTTCCTACCCGGTCCGGGTTTTACCTCATGCAGCTTACCCTTGGGTGGGTGTGCATCGGCTCCCCTACCGTTTTTATAGGCCAGAGTGAGCTGTCTAATTACCATGATTTCTGTGGTCTGGGGATCTTTGGGGTCGAACCAGGCTTCTGCCTTGGTCCGGATCTGTGGCAAGCTGTTCGCCACTAGACAACGGAGCCAATGCGTCAGAGGATCCCCGTTTAGGAATCCCCGGTCCCGCATCCCCGGGCAGGCTTTCCGGTATACCGGCCACAACCGGTCCGCAAAAGCCTGCGGGGTCTCCCCTGAGAGCTGTACCGTCTTCTCCACGCGGGAGAAAGGACTTCCCTCATCCATCCCCATGGCCTCCAGAACCGCGTCTCTAAGCTCCTCGTACCCAGTCTGTCCCCTCTTACACTCTTCAGAGAGGGATTGGAGGAGATTACTCTCCAGGGAGAATAGCAGCATCTTGGCCTTTTCAGCGTCTTCGCAATCGTTGACGCTGGCGGCCTGCTCTATTTCCCTGAAGTGGATCGAGGGGTCTCCCTTAGCAGAAAGCTTCGGGACATGGTTGACCATAACCCTAAGCTGTTGGGTGTTAAAGGGTAATACGTACTGGTTTTGGAGGGGTCCCTCATCTTCGCCATTAGCGGGTGGGCCAAACCTCCGATGCCATGCTGGGCACATCGGCTCCGGTTCCGACTTTTCGGGCGGGGGTTGCTCTACCTCCGCCTCCACCTCTGGCTCCATGCTGGGCTCCACCCCCCCTTGCTGCCAAACCTCGCTGAAACTCGGCGCTATGGGTGGTGGTCGTGAGGTCTCCTCTCCTTCAACCGGGTCGTCCCTAGACACTACCGATGACACTGGAACTGTTCTCCCCTCATTCCCCATAAAATCTGCCTGACCTGCTTTTGGGCTTATGAGGCATACCATGCCTTTTGCCTTCCGGAGGGCCCGGCTCAGATTTTCTATTTTCTCTTGGCAGGGGCCGTGGTCTGCCTCCTCAAACCCCTGTTCATTAGCTAGCTTGTAAGCGGCTTTTACCTCCTGCACTTTCTCTTCCTGTTCCCTAACCTGTCTTGCCATGTGGGCGTTTTTCTCCCGCAACTTTGATTCAGTTCCCTTGGCCTCGGTGACTTGACACCGTAGGTATTCCAACTGGGCCTTGTGTTCCCTTACTAGATGTACTCTTTCTTGGTTCAAAGCCTGCAGAGCTACTAACAACTTTTCCCCCGTGAGAGCCTTATCCTGGATCTCCAGGGCTGACTCCCTTAACTCGATTGCCTGTGCGGCAACAAGCCCGTCCAGAAGCTGGATCTGCTTTTTAAAGCACATCAGCCAAACTGCTTTCTCTAAGGACTTCTTGGGTTCCTTTCCCTCTAGCCACTTGGCTGCTGCATCTACCAGACGCCCAGCCTTTAACAGAGTGGTGATCCACTTCTTAGTGATATTCACCTTGCTAAAAACATAATCAGAAATCCTTTCCTCCATCACGGTTCACTCATCCGAACCACTGTCTACCGTATCGCAACCTTGTTGCCGGTTTCCTGCCGCGGTCGCCATTTCTGTAGGGGGTTTTGCACAGGCGTGTTCGGGTCAGTCAGCTTTGCCTCTGACTCCCTTCCTTGAGCGGTTCGAATCGCTCGTCCCTTGGGTTCTGGACACCGAACTTAGATACAGGCAGCGATACAGAGAAGACTCGAGTAGACAGGTGGTTGGATGCAAACAAAACCAAGATTTTATAGAAGAGGAAAACTCGATACAATCTTATGGAAAATTATTAGTGTACACTTCTACAGGCAAAAATTACAAGAGAGTCGTAATAATACTATACTTATACAGGGAATGGGGAACACACGGCACATCGAGGGGAAACAACTATCTTAACAATCCCCTTATCCTTATCCCACCCCCTATACCTAACTAGGTTAATCTATGAGGGGTCAGAATTCATGCTCACCAATCAAAAGGGTTTGTTAGACTCAAAACAGTGGTTGGGTTCGGGGTTCGCTCTTGGTGCTCTCTGGAGCCTGCTGTCGTCACGTGGGCTCCGGGTGCTGCAAGGGCGTTGTCCAGGTTCGAGTACCCCAAAGTTACAGCCTCTGTTTGGGTACTTTACCTTGCAGGGATGATTCTTCGCCGACAGCT
Source organism: Somniosus microcephalus (assembly GCF_052327205.1). Lineage (NCBI taxonomy): Eukaryota > Metazoa > Chordata > Chondrichthyes > Squaliformes > Somniosidae > Somniosus > Somniosus microcephalus. The sequence goes on from NC_140997.1 coordinate 134,960,927, forward strand.
TGAGTTTGCATGAAGATAGTCGCAGGCCGGCTGAGGCTGAAGACCTGATGATTCGAAGCCTACCCTCAGTTGGCCTTCCCCAGGTGTTCTTCCCTCCTCCTCCCCTCATCGCGTCCCGCTTCGCCTGGCCTGAATTGCCCGTGTTCGCCCGACCCGGTGTCGGGGCGAGTCCGGATGGAGTTGGAGAGGGCATGGGCAAAGGCCAGGGGGTAAGCGCGGGATGGGGGAAGAGCGGCAGCCACGAGGGCGAGGGGCCGAAGAACCGGGGAGTGGCAGTACCGACAGCAGCAGAACAGGAGTTCCTTCTTCGTCTTCTACCCCGATTGCTACCTGGGGGCCTTCAATTATACCTTCGTCGAAAAACCCTTATCTGCCCGCCAAATCAGGTTAGTTCTTTGTTTTACTTTTGGCGGGCTAGTTAAAATAATGGTAGCAATCTATACTGACGGGTTTTAGATGGCCGGTAATTGCATCTACCGGCCCGATAATTGACTCGTATTGTCCTGAAAGTCCTTGATGGGCTTGTCCAGCCTCGATGGATGTGTTTAATCTGTTTCCGATTATGTATGCAGACTGTTTGATGGCTTTAACTGTAGGACTCATTGAATTCAGATCCGCCTCTAATTCGGCCTAATACATAATTCACAGTTTGCCTGGGTCCCAAACCACTAAGTTCTTTTCACAGGAAACCTGCAGCCTTAGTTTCGATTTACCTCAAACTGCCTGGGCTGCAGAATCCATTTTGGAGACCCGTAGGCTTTCTGCCACGAGGCACGGACGCCATCTTGGGTACCCTTTTTAATTTCAAAAGAAATGTCCACGCAGGGTCCCTTTTATCGATAATAACCTTTGGGGAAATGCACAAATTTTGCAAATCTTACATTATCGATCCGTCAAAGAGAATGTGGCCCCGGATGCATGCATTCTGCTCTTCTATGTCAACTTCGACTCTTGCGGATCTTCATACTGACTTATGCCATCCTGGCGTTACCCATATGTTGCACTTTGTGCGATCTAAAAATCTCCCATTTTCTATGGAAGATGTGAAAAGAACTTGCTCCACCTGTAGAATCTGTGTGGAATTGAAACTGCAATTCTTCCGTCCATCGGATGGCTCGCTCATACACGCTATGCAGCCTATGCAGCGACTCAGCATTGACTTTAAAGGGCCATTGACTTCCTCAACGCGAAACACCTACTTACTTACTATGGTGGACGAATATTCACGCTTTCCCTTTGCTTTCCCCTGTCCCAATATGCTTACTTCCACAGTGATCAAATGCCTCGATCAAGACTTTTCCCTTTGCGGTACGGCCAATTTCATCCACTCTGATTGGGATCCCTCCTTCATGTCATCAAGCGAACTCAAAAGTTATCTTTCCCAATGGAGAATCGCCACAAGTAAAACAACACCGTATCATCCCATCGGTAAAGGACAGGTTGAGAGATACAACGCTATCATTTGGAACGCTGTTCGTCTTGCACTGAGGTCACGCAACCTACCGGACCAGCAGTGGGAAACTATGCTCCCTGACGCATTGCATTCCAAAAACGATCCCCACGTCGACGAGGTGGAACTAACAGACGTTAATCCCACATACGCGCACGTCCGGTACCCTGATGGCTGGGTGTCCACCGTTTCACTCCGAGATATGGCTCCCTGTCCAACCAGTCCCACGGACCCAACTGATAGAGGGACCCATATTAATGATGCCGACACTCTGCGCTCCCTTGAGGATGACACCCTACCTGGGACATCAAGGGATCTGCCGGCTACTCCACCGGATCAACTCGAGGAGCCAAGCGCTCCCCACGGGATGGCCACCCGAAGCCAGGACGCCAGTCAATCCCCAGCTACCAAGCAAGATGAAGCCAGCTCTGCGCCTGTGGTGATCCGCACTCGGAGTCACGATCTCCCCCGTCTCCCTCGGATTGATCAAGGCGACACGGGCCCTGTCGATCTACCAGTACGGACCAAGCGACCCAGGGACCAAGACACGGTCCGAGGAAGCGTGCCTTCCAGCCACAAACAAAGATCTAAAAAACTGCGGCTATTTGTGGTCCGCCTAATCCGCTAGAAGGAAGTCGTCGGACTTCCAAATCTTTCAGGCAGGAAGAATGTCATGAATCTTATCATTCATGGAGAAATGACTCATGAAATTACACTGTGCGGCCAGCTGGTGGAGCCGTCCAAGGAGTATAAATACTTGGGTGTGGGCCCAGCTTGTTCAGGACGTTTTTGTAACCAGGAACTAGTGATGTAACTAGAAACTCATGGTTGTGAAACAGTTGATTAAAGCCTTGTTTTATACTCAAACCAAGTGCTGAGTAGTCTTTTCACATCATGCCCCGATGATTTTTCTCGCGAATTACTCGCAGCAGTGCCCTGGAGATCAATGTTCAATTCCTGGAGACTCCAGGACAATCCTGGAGGGTTGGCAACCCCAAGCATGAATTTGCTGAGCCACTGTATGGACCTCCAGTATTTGGTCACTTATCATTGATCAGTACTACTAATGAGGCCATATGGGTAGAACTTAAAAACAAAAAGGGGGCAAGCACGTTGCTGGGAGTGTACTATAGGCCCCCAAACAGTCAGGGGGAGATAGAGGAACAGATATGTAGGCAAATCTCAGAGAAGTGCGAAAATAATAGGGTAATAATAGTGGGGGATTTCAACTTCCCCAATATAAATTGGGATAGTCAGAGTGTGAAAGGCTTAGAGGGTGCAGAATTCTTAAAGTGCATCCAGGAGAGCTTTTTGAGCCAACATGTAGAAAGTCCTACAAGAGAGGGGGCGGTACTGGACCTAATTCTGGGGAATGTAGCTGGGCAAGTGGTGGAAGTGTCAGTAGGAGAGCATTTTGGCGACAGTGACCATAATTCGGTGAGATTTAAGGTGGTCATGGAAAAAGACAAAGACGGCCCGGAAATAAGGGTTCTAAATTGGGGGAAGGCCGATTTTAATACGATAAGGCAGGATCTGGCCAAAGTGGACTGGGAGCAGCTACTTATAGGAAAATCCACATCAAAACAGTGGGAGACTTTCAGAAGGGAAATAGAGAGAGTACAACGCCAACATGTTCCTGTAAAGGTCAAGGGTGGGACCAACAAGCAAAGGGAACCTTGGATGACAAGGGATATACAAAAATGCATTAGGAAAAAAAGGGGGGCTTTTGGCAGTTACAAAAGACTAAAGACGGAAGAAGCCCTAGAGGAGTATAAAAAGTGCAGGGGCATACTTAAAAAAGAAATTAGGAGGGCGAGGAGGGGCCATGAAATAACACTGGCGAGCTAAATAAAGGAAAATCCTAAGATGTTTTATAAGTATATTAAGGGCAAGAGGATAACCAGGGAAAGGGTAGAGCCCATTAGGGACCAAAGTGGCAATCTGTGTGTGGAGCCAGATGATGTAGGCGGGGTTTTAAATGAATTTTTTGCATCTGTGTTCACTATGGAGAAAGACGATGTAGACATAGAAATCGGGCAAGGGGACTGTGACATACTTGAACATATTAGCATCGAGAGGGAGGAGGTGCTGGCGGTTTTAGCAGGCCAAAAAGTGGATAAATCCCCAGGCCCGGACGAGATGTATCCCAGGCTGCTGTGGGAGGCAAAGGAGGAGATTGCAGGGGCTCTGACAAATTTTCAGAACCTCTCTGGCCACAGGGGCTGTACCAGAGGACTGGAGAACAGCTAACGTAGTACCATTATACAAGAAGGGTAGCAGGGATAAACCAGGGAATTACAGGCCAGTGAGCCTAACATCTGTGGTAGGGAAATTATTGGAAAAAATTCTGAGGGACAAAATTAGTCTCCACTTGGAGAGGCAAGGATTAATCGGGGATAGTCAGCATGGCTTTGTCAAGGGTAAATCATGTCTGACAAATCTGATTGAATTTTTCGAGGGGGTGACTAGGGGGGTGGATGAGGGAAATGCTGTGGATGTGGTTTACATGGACTTCAGTAAAGCTTTTGACAAAGTCCCGCATAGGAGACTGGTCAAGAAGGTAAGAGCCCATGGGATCCAGGGTGCCTTGGCGCATTGGATCCTAAACTGGCTGAGTGGCAGGAGGCAGAGGGTGATGGTCGAAGGTTGCTTTTGTGACTGGAAGCCTGTGTCCAGTGGGGTACCTCAGGGATCGGTGCTGGGTCCCTTGTTGTTTGTGATCTAAATAAATGATTTGGATGAGAATGTAAAAGGTATGATCAGTAAGTTCGCAGATGACACGAAAATTGGTGGGGTGGTAAATTGCGAGGAGGAAAGCCTCAGGCTACAGGACGATATAAACGAGTTGGTCAGATGGGCGGAAAAGTGGCAAATGGAATTTAACCCTGAAAAGTGCGAGGTGATGCATTTTGGACGGACAAATAAGGCAAGGGAATACACAATGAGTGGTAGGACCCTAGGAAGTACAGAGGGTCAGAGGGACCTTGGTGTACATGTACATAGATCCCTGAAGGCAGCGGAACAGGTAGATAAGGTGGTTAAAAAGGCATATGGGATACTTGCCTTCATTAGCTGAGGCATAGAATATAAGAGCAGGGAGGTTATGATGGAGCTGTACAAAACGCTGGTGAGGCCACAGCTGGAGTACTGTGTGCAGTTCTGGTCGCCTCACTATAGGAAGGATGTGATTGCTTTGGAGAGGGTGCAGAGAAGATTCACCAGGATGTTACCTGGGATGGAGCGCCTCAGCTATGAAGAAAGACTAAACAGGCTGGGGTTGTTTTCCTTGGAGCAAAGAAGACTGAGGGGGGACCTGATTGAGGTGTACAAAATGATGAGGGGCATAGATAGGGTAGATAAAGAGGAACTTTTCCCCTTAGTAGGGGGGTCAATAACAAGGGGGCATAGATTCAGGGTAAGGGGCAGGAGATTTAGAGGGGATTTGAGGAGGAACTTTTTCACCCAGAGGGTGGTTGAAATCTGGAACTCACTGCCTGAAAGGGTGGTAGAGGCAGGAACCCTCACAACATTCAAGAAGCATTTGGATGAGCACTTGAAATGCCATAGCATACAAGGCTAAGGACCAAATGCTGGAAAATGGGATTAGACTGGACAGGGATTGATGGACGGCGCAGACACGATGGGCCAAAAGGGCCTCTTTCTGTGCTGTATAACTCTATGACTCTAGTAGTATCTTCCACCTGGTAAAACTCCAGTCCAGCACAAGAACTATGATCCCACAGACAAGGAATCCAAATAGTTGGACTCATGGGGGTCGACAAATGTTTGTCCAGGGAGTACTGCAAATAAGGATAGTTTTCCGCCTTATAAACTGGGCAGGATTCTCACTACTGGCACTTCCTAGATCTTGTCCAAGACAGCCATGGCACTTGTCAGGAAACCAACCCTCCAACAGATTGACTACCTCCTCTGGACTGCTTCAGTGTCCAATACATACAAAACCAGTACAGGAGCTGACATCAAGACATATACTACCAGATATGAGCAAAATGGTACATTTTACTATTAAATACAAAATGGGCAAGTCCAAAAGCTGACACTGTGATGTTCACCAGCAGCGATGCGAATGAATTTTCATTGTTGCTCTGATTTCTTGATGCTCACCTTCAAACCCTCACGGTTTTAAAACATAAGAGTTATTACCAGTTAGTAAGAAGGAATGTACAGCCTGCTAGGAGGCTGTGAATCTGATATTAAACTTGAGGTCAAAGTACTTTCAGTTTTTATCAAAGTAGTCTAATGGTCTGCTGTCCTGACTTCACAGGTACTGAAGTATACAGCTGGGGAGATTAATTACGGAGGTCGTGTGACGGATGACTGGGACAGACGGTGTATAATGAACATTTTGGCGGACTTTTATAGTCCAGTTGTCCTAGAAGAAGGTCATCTATACTCAGAGTCTGGAATCTACAGGCAGATCAATACTGACAATGAGCTTGAAGCAAGTGCAGAATTTTTTTTAAGCTACTGTTTTTATTCAATGCTTTTATTATTTTTATTGTACATTTCTAAGCAGATTTGTAAAGTTAACATATTAATGATCCTTGTTTTAAATTGACATACCAAAACTAAAGGGGTAACTTTACAACTTTGCACACTCAGCGGAAGTCTTGCCTGCCATTGTGATTGGAAAATTGTGCACAGCGCATGCTCAAATTTCCCATTTGCTCTTTTGAAGGCTAGGTTCCACGCTGGGAGTGCAAAGTCAGAAAACTATCCCTTAAGTACCAGGTTGCCTCAGTTGGTAGCACTCTCGATTCTAAGTCTGTAGGTTCAAGTCCCACTCCAGGATATGGTGTGCATAATCTAGACTTCGAGGTGCAACCCTTTCTATGATAGGAATGTAGGAGTAGGAGTTTGTTATTCATCCTCGGGCCTGCTCCACCATTCAATTAGATCATGACTGATCTGTACCTCAACTCCATTACCTGCCTTAGCTCCATAATCCCTTGATAACCTTACCTAACAAAATGTAATCTTTGATTTTTTTAATGGAAGCCTTGTGTACCTGTTCAGGTAGATATTGAAGATCTTATGCCACTATTTGAAGAGCAAGGAGTTCTCCCAGTGTCCTGGACAACCAAATGCCGGTCATTCATCTCATTGCTTAGTCCTTGTTGTGTGCAAAATGGCTGCTGTATTTCCCTATCTTACAACAATCATTACACATCAATGTATCTGAAGTGTTTTGAGGTGTTTTAGAGAGACATGAAATGGCACTACATAAAAGCAAGTCTTTCTCATACAGGCCACTGATCAGTTCTTTAATCTGACAACAGCACTTTAATCCATGTGGCAGCCTTTTGGTGTTTCACAATAACAATCAACTTTTTTTCATGGGATTGGAGGTTGCCACTGTCAACAATCAGGTTAGAAAGTGAGACTGGAGCCTGTCAGAGACCTGATTGATTGGAAGATGAGGCTAAAAGTTGTTACAACCAATCAGATGTTACTTTCTCCCCCTATTGGTTACACACGAACTTGAGGCAGAAAATGTTTAAGATGATCTGATGGTTTCTGCGCGTCACAGTTACAGCTATGTATATTAGTGTTTGTCCCCAAAGAAGTTACATATAGCAAGTAAGCTGTTAAAGTGCAGCTTTTAAAACTTTTCATTTTCCTCTAAAGAACTTTTAGGGCTTATACAACTGTTATCTAATATGAAGGTTTGGAGCTGTCTTTTTTAGATAAAGAGAATATTTCTTGGTGTAAACTAGCTTTATTTGAGCATTTTTGCCATAGCACTTGCATAAATTGCCAAGAATTCGAAATAAAATTACACCTTTAACATAAAAAAGTTACAAGGCGCTTAAAGAATCTGCATAGATTACAAGCACTAAGTCAGGAAAGGGGAAATTAGAAGGGTTAACCAAAAGCCTAGTGAAGAGATGGGTTTTGAGCAGGTTTTTGAAGGAGGAGCGAGAAGTGATGAAGTGAAAAATTTCAGAGAGTAAGCCTTAGTGATCAAAGGCCTTTCCAGAATAAATTATTTTGGCTTGATAGGCATAATTACAGTAGGCTCCAAAATGCCAGAAAAAGACAAATTCAAAAGTTTGTATGCTAGAAAAATAAATCTCACAACCCCTTTCAGAAATTTACAAATCTATCACTGCTGTGAACTCTGTTTTTGTGTACTTTTTGTTTTTTACCTTTGCAACAAAAGTAATGGAATTTTGGCGATACCTGAAATTATGACAAATCAATGCCCTACTGCATGAAAGGAACACTTATTAGAGATAACTGTAGAAAAAAAATTGGCTCTGATAAAAATAGCAGAATTCAAGGTGGACATGGCACCGAGTTTTGATGGCTTGCACCATAAGCTGTTGAAATAAGCCTGGAAGGAGAAAGGGGTCAAAAACCAGGGGGCACAGATTTAAAGTAATTGGGGGAAGGTTTAGAGGGGATTTGAGGGGAAATTTCTTCACCCAGAGGGTTGTGGGGGTCTGGAACTCACTGCCTGAAAGGGTGGTAGAGGCAGGAACCCTAACCACATGTAAAAAGTACTTGGATGTGCACTTGGGATGCTCTAACCTGCAGGGCTACGGACCAAGAGCTGGGAAGTGGGATTAGACTGGATAGCTCTTTGTTGGCCGGCGTGGACACGATGGGCCGAAATGGCCTCCTTCCGTGCTGTCACTTTCTATGAAAGCAGAGGCCACTGCCACAAATTTTCAATTTCCTTAGCTTTGCAGGTTATGTTGGGGACTGGACGGTTATCAATGTAACACCTCTGTTTAAGAAGGGAGAGAAGGATAAACTGGGTGACTATAGACCAGTTAGTCGAAAGTTGTGGGAAAGCTTTTAGCGTCTATAATTCAAGATTAAATTAGTGAGCATTCAGAGGTACATGGGATAATCAAGTGCAACCAGCATTGATTTGTTAAAAGCAAGCCAGGTTTGACAAATTTAACCTTTTTTTAAATAAGTGATTGGATAGAGAAAGGGATTGCAATTGATGTAGTGTATAGGAATTTTCAAAAGGTATTTAATAAACTATATCACAGAAAGCTTGTTGCAAAAATTCAGTCATATAGTATAAGAGAAAAGGTAGCAGCATGGATAGAATTGCCCGATAGGTAGAACACAGGGTTGAGGTTAATGCGTGTTGCTTGAATTGGTGAAGGGTTGCAAGTGGTATACCCTGGGATCATTGTTCTTGATATATATAGATTTAGGCATAGGGAGCATGATATCAGATTTTGCAACACAAAATTAAGAGGTTTGGCAAACAGTGATAAGGACTGTAAAATAAACTTTAAGAAGGCATAAATAGGTCAGTGGAATGTGAAGACAGTTGGCAGATAAAATTTAATATGGAAAAGTGTCAAGCAATGCATTTTGGAAGGGCAAACAAGGAATGGTAGTATGCACTCAATGTAAAGATTCTGGAGGGTGTGGAGGAACAAAGACCCAGGTGAGTAAATACACAATTTCCTGAAAGTACGAATGCAGGTAAAAGAAGCCATGACAAAGGTAAACAGCAATTTGGGGGTTTATAAATAGAAGCATAGAATACAAGAGTAAAGAATAATGATAAATTTATACAAGGTAATAGGACACAGTTCTCTAGAGTACTGTGTGCAGTTTTGGGCACCTCATTATCCTCATTATGGAAAGGACATTAAAGTCATAGAGAGCACAGAGTGTAGAATCACCAGAATGATGCCAGGAATGAGAAACTATAGTTACGAGGGCATAATTGAGATAGTGGAACCCACTGGATCAGAGAAGGCTGAGGCGATCGAATAGAGGCTTTCAAAATTAGGAGTGGTTTTAATAGGTGACTAAAGAAAGGCTATTTCCTCTGTCGGGAGTCAGTGAAGAGGGTCGTCAATATAAAATGTCACTAAGAGAATGATGAGAGAGGTTGGGAGAAAAGTCTTTCCACAGAGTTCCCAAGATACTTACAGCTGAGGACGACCATTCGCCCCATCTTAATTCATCCATCCAGAATCCTACACTGCCCCCATTGCTGTGTCTAATTGTTTCTTAAATTATTGCAGAGGTTCTTGCCCCCACGACTCTGCCCAGAAGTTCATTCCAGTGTTGACCACACTGTGTGAAGGACATATCAGTCTTAAAGTTACTTTTTACTAGTTTGAACCTGTGTCCCCTTGTCCTTGTTACAGCATGGGATGCATTGCCATAGGGAGTGGTTGAGGCAGAGACCATTGTACCTTTTAAGGGAAAAGTAGATAAAGTAGAAGATGATACAGGGCTATTGGGAGAGAGCAGGGCAATGGATTTGTTTTGGATTGCACCTCATTACACCTTGGAACGTCCCAAAGCACTTCACAACCAATGGATTATTTTTTAGACTGTTGTTATGTAGGCAAATGTGGTAGCCAATTTGCACACAGCAATGTCCCACAAATAGCTACTGAGATGAATGACCAGGTAATCTGGTTTTTGCTGGTGTTGGTTGAGAGAGGAATGAAGTCCAGGACACTGGGAGAACTTCATGCTGTACTTCGAATGATGGAATAGTTTACATCTACCTGAACAGGAAGACCTTATCCAAAAGGGTGGGCTAAACTCACAACCTTCTTACTCTGAGGCAAGAGTGCCAACATTGAGCCAAGCTAGCACTCTTTATGTGGGCCTTCCTTTGTTTGAGGATTGCTATGTAAATGTAACTTGTCATTATAAAAATTATGTTTCCTGATTTTTTTACGTGCTTCAGTTTAATATCAGTCACCCATCTACAAGACAAACCAACAAATGATTGTAGATTAATTGTGATATTTTAGTTTGTAAAACTTTAACCATAGGTACCAGGAGTTGGTGCTGTGTGTGTATATGTGTGTGTTTACACAGACTTAGACTACATGCACAAAAAAGCATAAATGTGCAGTTGATGTTTCTTAACCTGCATCTGATTCAATTCTCCAACAGGGTTACCTGGAGTACATTAGGACTCTCCCAATTAATGACACCCCAGAAATATTTGGACTACATGATAATGCAAATATCACATTTGCCCAGAATGAAACTTTTGTGTTGTTAAACTGCCTCATCCTGCTTCAGCCTAAAACATCAGCCAGTGGGGGCAAAGGAGTAGAAGAGGTTTGTGTCAATTAACTGCTTGTTACTCATCACAGAGTGTTAGAATGAAACTCTTTACTTTTATATATCTGGTTGAATTGTGATGTGGAATGGAATATTTTTCACTTTTGTCACCCTATGTCAACATCAACCACTCCTCGGCCAACTATAGCACAGACTAGTGGGAAGTTAAAGCTGCCTATGCAATGTACCTTAGCTCTATCTTCAGTCAAGTGTTATCCACTGCACCAGTGAGTGTCCCCATTTCTCATACCAGTCATCATTGTGTCCTTTCTGAGTAAGTTTGCCAGTTTAGTGCTTAATTATGGACAATGCTGTGTTGTGTCTGAATTTAGATTGGCCTAAATTCAGTACACCTTGAGTGAGGCGAATTCCATTTCCAATGTGCAGAAATCTAAATTTGTATTTGGTCTGCGGGAAATGCTATTTGCACAGACACAACTTTGAATAAATGCAAAACTTTACTGCAGCTTTTACTTTGCCACATATGTCCTTCAACAAGCTTCATGTAGGGGGCCACGGAGGTCATTTTCTTTTGGCCCCCAATCAAAGCCACGGTGCCTTGTGCATGAGAAGAATCCATTCACTAAATTTAAAACTAGCAAAAAGCAGCTAACCTTCCCAAGACCAAGCTGGCAAGATGATCTGAAGAATTAATACATTCTCTGGACATCACCCCACAAACCTTGTAAACTGACATTTTTATTCAGTGAATTAAATGGCTTACATGTTGTGGACAGAATGTGTTCCATGGCCCCAGTGGTTGCTTACTGGGTAAATGCACTGCCTGATGTGGTACTGAGCCATACAGACCAGAAAGGTCCCAGGTTTGAACATTGATCTGTGGTGAGTTAACTGATCTCAGCTGCCCAGCAGTTTAGCCAATACAATTGGCCTCAAGGCCACAATAGTTGGCCTCTGGGCGACAATTGGCCTTCGTGCCCCTAAGCTAGACAGTAGAAAGAAAAACAGCCAGGACTCCTGCTCCTGATCACCATTCAGTGACTTCTGCTGGAAAGCCCACACATGTGGACATTGGATAAGAATAGGATTGGGCTTGCTGCAATGCTCCTAGTGGTTGAATAGCCTATCAACACTAACTATCTAAGCTCATAAATGAGAATATACCTCTAGGGTGAGGTACTGGGGAACCACTAGTCCCCATGGAATTGTACCCCAGCAAAGGTTAGCGCCTTTGGGGGTAAAAGACATGTTTCAGACAGAGAACTGCTGTCAACACTGATCTTTTTCACTCGTGGACCTATAGCTTGACGTGACCACCGCCCCCCCCCCCCCCACCCCGCCCCATAGAAGCTTAAGCAGTCCCCCTAAAACTAGAAATATAGTTGTCCCATATTTGCCTTGTATTTTAACTTCAAGGAAGGGATTTTCATTGGAATGGCAGGGTTGCCCACCCACCAAATGTACCCAGGATCTATGCTACCATTACTCAGTCATCAGAGCCATTTTAAATTTCTTGCTCCTGATATTCAGGAGCTTTTTGTGGCTGAAATGAGGAATTAACTCTGGCAGGTAAAAGGAAAAAGCAACAGGGCCCAGCAGGCAAGTAGAAGCAGTGTAGTGTGTTTACAAAAAAATATATATACAAAAATTTCCCAATTGTCCTGAATGCATACAGCTGGAATATTCCCAGGGTAAGTGCACACCTCCGGCTATTTCAAAAGGGAAAAGTTATCTTAAAAATCTTTATTTTTTCTACTCTTATTACTACACCAGTTTCTAAAGTGATACAGTTACTTTGATCTGCCCCGTTACCATCTCCTAGGGATTGCCAACTCTGGTTGGACACATTCCTGGAGGTTTCGTCACATGACCCCCCCCCACTCCAACATCCCTGCCCCCACACTCCTGCTATTGGTCTCCCGACACGTCCATCCACACAGGATTCTCACACAAATTGGAAAGCGAACACACTCTTTGTTACCCAGTTGGGTGATTCTTGACTCAAACAGCCTTTTTTTCCCCCCATCTCCTATACTGTTACAGCTATAACTAATAAACACAATTTTTTTATACCCCTTATGATTTTTCTCCCGAGTTGCTTGCAGCAGTGTCCTGAAGATTAATCTTTAATTCCTGGAGACTTTATAACAATCCTGGAGGGTTGGTAACCCTACCATCAACCCAGACGGGTGGTTAGCTAGGAATAGCCTCGTGGTGCTTAGCTGGAACTGGAGCGCACAGAGGCCAAGAAAATTATACAGCACTGAAATCACTCAGTAAGTTTGATTTAAAATGCAACCGATGTTCATTTTGTTTTTTAGATGGTAGAGGAGATATGTGGGAATATCCTGGATAAAGTTCCTAATCTAATCGACATTAAGGCAGTGATGGAGAAGTATCCAGTTATGTACGAGGAATCCATGAACACTGTCCTGATACAGGAAGTGATTAGGTACAGAACCATTCTGCCATCTGCTGGTTACAAACACAGCAGCACCAGCAAGCTCACACTAAAGTGAATATTCCCCTCCCAGCCCTCAAGTAGCGGGACCTTGGAACAGCAGGCTTAGCATTCACCAAAACTACACTGGCTCGATCAAATCATCAGGCCCATTACATATTGCTGTCAGAGTTCCCAGCCTGGATTGGGCACATATTCCTGGAGGTTTCGTCACATGACCTCCCAACTCCAACATCCCTGCCCCCTCAAGCTCTGAAAGTTGTGGGTTCAAGACCCTCTCCAGGGACTTCAGCACAAAAATACAGACTGACACTCCATTGCAATACTGAGGGAGTGCTGCACTGTCAGAGGTGCCATCTTTCAGATGAGATGTTAAACGAGCCCCATCTGCCCTCTCAGATGGATGTAAAAGATGGCAGATGGGGCACTATTTTTAAGAAGAGCAGGGGAGTTCTTCCCGGTGTCCCGGCCAATATTTATACCTCAACTAAAATATTTTATCTGGTCATTACCACATTGCTGTTTGTGGGAGCTTGCTGTGCACAAATTGACCACCAAATTTCCTACATTACAACAGTGACTACACTTCAAAAGTCCTTCATTGGCTGTAAAGCACTTTGTAATATCCTGAGATTGTGACAGGCGCTATAGAAATGCAAGTTTTTTTCTGTTGTTTATAGGAGTGACACAAAAAGGAGCAGGTCAGCTCAATTTACTGATGGAAATTTAGACTTTATTTGCACAAAATGCACCAAAGGAAAGTTCCACTCTTTGACCTCGTAGGGCACCCTCCTCTGCAAAGAAATGTGCTAGCTGATTGGCTAGAGGTGGATGATGGAATGAATGTGGTCTCAAACATACAGAGGCAGGTGACAAAAAAGTTAATAGCCTCAGGAAATCTGCCAAAGTAAGGCTAGCCAGCACTGCACTATACCAAGTAGATGGGAAAAGCATATAGGGTACCACAAGTCTCTTCTCACCCAGCTACACCCTAACTGAAGCTCGCAGGAAAAGCCCTCAGAAACAGCTCTGAGCTTCACATGCAGGCCTATGCTGCAGCAGGGCATACTTCATCACAGTCATATAAAACTTAACTGTTGTTCTATGACCATTTCAAAACACATCCCCACAAAAGAAACTTATAGCATAGCTATCCTGCATGGTGCATGTTCACTCATTGACACAAACTGCAGTGCAGGGTGGCAGAGAGTTGTCACTTATTCATGTACTCCTAGAAACCTCCAGCATCTCAGCTATGTTTCTTTGCTGGACAAAGCGGTGCATAGCAGGAGGGTGCAGACACCCAGAGATCTCTCTCAGTTTGGATCTATCATTCTGTATGAACATGTCATGTTTGACATGGTCACACTGGAAAACTGGAGAGATTGGGCATGGGTGAAGCTGGAGGTCTCTCTGAAGAGCTAAGCTGATACCATCCTTTTCTTGTTATTCTTCCAAACACTCACTCGCTTACTGCAGCAAACCTTCATGATGCACACTATTAGCTACGTAAGCTCTGGCTGAGGGAATGCTTTTCAGGCACCATTCTCCTGCTTCTATAGATGGCCCTAAAGAAAAAGCTGCAAGCCCAAGTGGCAGCCAGGAAGCCAATGCCTCACAACACTCAACATCACTCACTCAACCCTAGCAAGCACCAGCATAGGTACATCCACTCCAGGAGGTTCAGGTGATCAGTTTGAGCTGGGTGCACTGATAGGAGCAAAAAGCCTGCATGAGCAAGAGCAGGTGGTGGAGGCAGAGGAATCAGCTGTCTGGAAGGCCTGGGATCTGGACCTCATGGGGCCTGTGTAAGCACAAACATTTTCTGCAGTCATTAGAGAGTGTGCCATGTACCCTGTAAAGACTGATGGCTAATGCAGAGAAGTTCACAAGTTGCATCCATACAGTTGTGCACAAAGGAAGCACTACAGTTCAGTATGGATCATGTGACAACTCTAGGGCCATCTTCAGCAGAACCCCCAGTGACCAAGCTCCCAAACCAAGTCCAAATATCTCTTGTGAACACTGAGACTGCAGCTATAGGGACCCTTGGCTTCAGTCTCTGACTGGGGCTCAGAAGGAGAGAACCATTATGTAGGGCTTCACTGCTCTTATTGCTGCTCAGATGTTTGCTTCCACACAGATCACTGTGCTTGCTGAGTGAAAAACCAGCAGCAGTGACAGATGAAGCTGGTGCCTCTCAGGGTGATGTAACATCAAGTCCCTCTAGCCACAAATGATAGCAGATGCACTAGTAAGTAAGTAGCCGCTGTTGCAGTGGATATAGCAGAAACTGCAGGGTCAACTCATGACCCAGCACAAGGAAGAATAAGGCCACACCCATCCCAAGAGACTCCCACTGAAACACCACAGCCAGCCACCTCGTTTACTCCTGCCATTGAGGGAGCACCAAGAAGGATCATTAGGTTAGGTTCTAGAGTACACAGATTGCCCACTGTCACCCAGGCAAAGTACCAGGATAAAAAATAGTAGCCACATACACTAATTATTTTTAGAGAATTAAATTTTATTGCAATTTATTTCAACAATGGCCAAAGAATTCCTTGTAGAGTAAGAATTAGCAGACGAAAGGAATGGGATCCATGGTATTGAGTCAGTGACCAGGCATGATGTATTTGGCTCCTGCGTGATGCAGATGTGCAAAGGACTCAAAAGATAAATAATTTTTGGCAGTTAACAAAGCGTGCATTGGGCAGATGGGTCACTTAGGTGTAGGTCTCATCTTTTAGAATTTGCTGTATGGCTGTAGCTGCCGGTAAAGCTGGTTCAGCAGAAATATCTTCTGGCTCCTCGACTTCCTCTTGCTTGGCTCTCGGCTGCGGGTAATTGTCTTCCCCCTCCACCTCCTTTGTATTTATGCCTCTTTGGGTGGATGTTGTAGGACACTATGATGATCTTGGAGATTTTGGTGGGACTGATCTGTCCAGGCATCTTAAGCACTGATTCAAGATGCCTATAGTGTGTTTGATTACGATCCATATGTTTGATTATAGGCCTTATTGTATCTGTGTTTGCTGTTGTTCATAGCTGTCACAGATCCCTTTGCTCCTCCACAGTCAAGCGTAGGTCCCTTGCAGTCAGAATCAGGGGAATTTATAATGGGGAACAAAGAAATGGCAGACCAATTAAATACATATTTTGGTTCTGTCTTCACAAAGGAGGACACAAATAACCTCCCAGAGATGTCGGGGAACATAGGGTCTGATGAAAGGGAGGAACTGAAAGAAATCAGTATTTGTAGGGAAATGGTGTTAGTGTAGGAATGTCTAGTTCCTATCCAAAGACTGAGGTCCACTCAGGCGCTTAAACAAAACGAAGTTTAAAGGAAACTAACAGGTTTAAACAAGTAACTGCAGTAGAACATCGAGTGTAGGTCTATTCAGTTCAGAGGCTCCATGAGGACTGCTGGCTGGTCCCGTGGTTGACGTCATGACGTCATCACGTTCTTCCCGCCAGTGGGGGATCACGTGATGTACGGCGTGACATCATCGCGTTTACCCGCGCTGTTAAAGTGATCACGCTCTATACAAGTAAACAGTATACATAAAGATACAGACTCAGGCTGTAGCTAACATGTTGTTAAAGGGAATTATATACAAACGGTCTGAGTCCTTTAGTGGCTCCGCCACAAACCTCTCTTTACCTTTCAAATGCTGACCGAGCTGCTCTACAATTCCACAGAAGTACAAGTCTTCAGTGGTGTTAGATTCAAAGACTGCTGCTTATTTCATATGTTTCCTCGTCTGATGCTGTTCAATAGACCAGTTCATTTAGTAGATCCAGCAGCCTAACAACTTTCAGCTTGGCTTATGCTGGATTAGTAGCTCACAGAAGTATCCAGGAATGACTTATTTTCCAACTGTTTGCAATAACATTGTCCATTTGTTGTTGTGTAGGTACAATCGACTGTTGGAGACTATTGTGCAAAGTCTTAATGGCCTTCTGAAAGCACTGAAGGGTCTAGTTGTTATGTCCTTGCAGCTGGAGTTGATGGCAGAAAGTCTGTACAACAATAGTGTCCCAGAGCACTGGAATTCCAAGGTAATAGCTACGCCATTTCATTATTATAGGAATAAATGAACTGGGTTGACGTTAAAGCATGGTATAGGGAACAAGAGTTCTTCCTCACTCATTCAACAGTTACAAATCAAATATTCCTATCATCCCATGGAGAAACAACGTTCTGGGGAGATGGTCCCCTAAAAGAAATCTGTCTCCTGTGTGATCAGGTGATCTTTGCCTTCTCTGTGATAAAGCAGACATGGGCCTGGAGTAACCACATGATTTCCACCCAGATACCAACGTAATCTGTGCGGAATTGAATGAAATAGCGTTAACTTTCGCGGAATTTTAAATGCCCAAAGCAGTTCCCGCCCACAAATCTAGCCATGCTCCCAGGTCAGAATAGTGGGTTTCTGCCGATTACGCCCATTCGGGTATGTTCACATTATGCACAGAAGCACAGGCACCCATGGTCACATGAATCTAGTGTTATTCACCTGACTTGCAGTGACCAGCAGTCAATTGAAGCCTGACCTTGTTGTGTTTCTTCTGCTGTTGCTGCAACGACTTTAAATTCCTTTAAATTAGTCTAAATGCAGTCATTACAGCAGAGCGGCTTTGAGTGTCTGCTGGTTGCAGGTCTTATGTACCAAGGGAAGATCAAAGCAGTCAATTTAAGCCAATTAAAAAGTAAGACCAAGAGCATTAAATCAGTCAGTTGAAGAATGGCTCATTTCCTGGCAATCCCACTCCTCTTTGTGATGCTGGGGAATGCCCTGTGCTAGTTACAAATCGATGCTCGATTGTGCTGATTCATGGGAGATTTTACATTTGGGTTTATGCTAATGAGTTAGCACGGAAACTTCAGTCTACCTTCACCTCGGCAAAACAGGCACAGTGTGCAGCACATTCTGGCCGCATTTTGCCGATTGCACCCCTAGCGGAAACTCCATGCCCTTGTCTGGGACTCATACTTAATTTTTTTTTCTCACTGGCAACAGCCGATGTCTGTCCTGGCCACATCAGAAAAAGTTTTCATATCACTGTTTATCAATTATTTGTCTTATGTTAAACTGTTCAGTTTTCCTCCTCACAGTCTCAATCGCAAAATGTACACAGGTTAATTCAAAGATTGTGTCAGATAATTTGTACTACAAAACAGTTCAACAGAATCAGGGTTCAGAGGTAATTGCAATCAAAGAAATACGATAACACTGAGGGATTCCACAGCACACACTGCAGACGAGCATAACACTAGGGTCTAGAAATTGGGCCACGACCATTTGCACACAGGAAGATTACTTTGCGCCCCCCACACCTGAATGGTGCGGTCTGAGGAGCTCCAGATATTGGGTCACGGGGCCCATTTCAATTGAGCCGTTGAAACGTCAAAAGCCCGCCGATGAAGAGGACTCTAAGTTTGGGCCATTGCTAGAGTCACAGCAGCCCTCAGGTAAAGTGTTGCCAGGGTTAGGGGACAGGGTTGGGGATCTGGATGAGGGCCTGCGCTGGGGACTGGACTGGAATCCTTGGTTGGGGATCGGGATGGAGGTCTGGGAGCGGGACTGGAGCCGGCCCTGGGTCGGGGATCAGGACCTGATTCAGGGGTGGGAGCCAGGATCAGGGATCAGGATGGGGGCTTCAATGACCAATCCCTAATGATTGGACTTGGCCCAGTGGATAATGCATCAACGTAGAGTGAGATGTCCTGACCCCATGGGATACATGCAAGCTTTGGCTGTGAACTGTTCAAAATATTTTGTACATACCAATAATGTGAAGCTGAACCAATAAGGCTGATATATCAATAAATGGGAACACCATGCCTACACCAACGAGGAACACCATACCCACAATAATGAAAAATGAGAGTCGTCAGGGACACTGTACCTACTGCATTTTGAGAACATCGGCCTAGAAATTCGGTGGCGCCCCATTTGGGGCGCCAGTCTCACCAGGGCGCCGGAAGTACTGCCCCGGAAGGAGTCACGAGCGCCCGCCGGAAATTCAGTTTGAGCGCCCCAAATGGAAGCGCGGCGTTACTCGAGGTGCCCCGCGTCCGTCTTGGGGCACTGCAACTGAAAATCGCAGCGCAACGTGCGGCAGCACCACACGCTGCGGCACGGCGCGCTGCGGTACTGCAGGCCTTCCTCCCCTTCTTAAAGGGGAGGGGCCTGCTGCAGCGCGATCTGAGATCACGAGTGCCGGCAAAAGAGCCCGGCACCGAGGAGAAGTGCCGGGCTCTTGGGAGACAGCCGGCACAACGTGGGGGTGGGGGCTCAGGAGCCCGGGGACGGCGGCGCGAAGAGGTGCTGACAGACGGCCAGCAAAAAAAAAGGCCACCCCGCACCTCAGCCGCCGCAAATTGCGACCGGCGTTACAGCGGGGGGCGCTACCAAAATTTGCGATCGGAGCGGTAGTGGGGCGCTGCGCACACCGCTGACGTCATCAGTGGCGGGGCAGCGCTACCGGCTAACGCCGTCATTAGCGCCCCGCTAAATGTCGCGGGAGGCGTGGCCAGTGGCGCTAAACCCACTAAGTGCCCTCTTTGGGCGCTAATTGGTGGCGCAGCCCACCGAATTTCTAGGCCAATGTCTAAAGCGGTTAGGAACACTTTAACTGGACCAGTTAGGAACACCATACCTGGAACAGTTGGGAACATCATACCTGGAACAGTTGGGAACACCATACCTGCAACAGTTTGGAACACCATACCTGGAACAGTTAGGAACACCATACCTGGAACAGTTGGGAACAACATACCTAGAACACTTGGGAACACCATACCTAGAACAGTTGGAAACACCATACCTGGAACAGTTACGAATACCATACCTGGAACAGTAAGGAATTCCATACCTGGAACATTTCGGAACACCATGCCTGGAACAGTTAGGAACACCCTACGTGGAACAGTTAGGAACAACATAACTGGAGCATTTAGAAACACCATACCTGGAACAGTTAGGAACACCATACAAGGAACAGTTAGGAACACCATACCTAGAACAGTTAGGAACACCATACCTGAAACAGTTGTGAACACCATACCTGGGACAGTTGGGAACACCATACCTGGAACAGTTAGTAATCCCATACCTAGATCAGTTAGGAACACCATACATAGAACAGTTAGGAACACCATACCTAGAACAGTTGGGAACACCATCCCTAGAACAGTTAGGAACACCATACCTGGAACAGTTGGGAACAACATACCTGAAACAGTTAGAAGCACAATATCTGGATCAGTTAGGAACACCATACCTGGAACAGTTAGGAACACCATACCTGGAACAGTTAGGAACACCATACCTGGAACAGTTGGGAACAACATACCTGAAACAGTTAGGAGCACAATATCTGGATCAGTTCGGAACACCATACATAGAACAGTTAGGAACACCATACCTAGAACAGTTGGGAACACCATCCCTAGAACAGTTAGGAACACCATACCTGGAACAGTTGGGAACAACATACCTGAAACAGTTAGAAGCACAATATCTGGATCAGTTAGGAACACCATACCTGGAACAGTTAGGAACACCATACCTGGAACAGTTAGGAACACCATACCTGGAACAGTTGGGAACAACATACCTGAAACAGTTAGGAGCACAATATCTGGATCAGTTAGGAACACCATACCTGGAACAGTTAGGAACACCATACCTGGAACAGTTAGGAACACCATACCTGGAACAGTTGGGAACAACATACCTGAAACAGTTAGGAGCACAATATCTGGATCAGTTAGGAACACCATACCTGTAACAGTTAGGAACGCAATACCAAGAACAATTCGTAACACCATACCTGGAACAGCGAACACCATACCTGGAACAGTTAGGGACACCATACCTGGAACAGTTAGGAACACAATACCTGGAACAGTTGGGAACACCATACCTGGAACAGTTGGGAACACCATACCTGGAACGATTAGCAACACCATGCCTGGAACAGTTAGGAACACCATACCTGGAGCAGTTAGGAACACTATACTTGGAGCAGTTAGGAACACCATAATGGAACAGATAGAAACACCTTACCTGGAACAGTTGGGAACACCATAACTGAAACAGTTAGGAGCACCATACCTGGAACAGTTGGGAACACCATACATGAAACAGTAAGGAACACCAAATCTGGAACAGTTGGGAACACCATACCTGGAACAGTTGGGAGCATCATACCTGGAACAGTTAGGACCCCATACCTAGAACAGTTAGGAACACCATACATAGAACATTTAGCAACACCACATTTGGAACAGTTAGGAACTCCATACCTGGAACAGTTGGGAACACCATACCTGGAACAGTTACAAACAACATACCTGGAACAGGTGGGAACACCATACCTGGAACAGTTAGGAACACCATACCGGGTACAGGTAGGAATACCATACCTGGAACAGTTGGGAACACCATACCTGGAAAAGTTAGGACCCCGTACCTAGAACAGTTAGGAACACCATATATAGAACAGTTAGCAACACCATACCTGGAACAATTAGGAACTCCATACCTGGAACAGTTAGGAACACCATACCTGGAACAGTTACGAACACCAATCCTAGAACAGTTGGGAGCACCATACCTGGAACAGTTAGGAACACCATACCAGGAACAGTTAGGAACACCATACCTGGAACAGTTAGGTACACCATATCTGGAACAGTTATGAAAACCATACCTGGAACAGTTAGGAACAACATACATGGAACAGTTAGGTACTACATATCCGGAACAGTGAGGAACACCAGACCTGGAACAGTTAGGAACACCATACCTGGTACATTTAGCAAAACCATACCTGGAACAGTTAGAAACACCATACCTGCACCAGTTAGGAACAGCATACATAGAACAGTTAGGAACACCATACCTGGAACAGTTCGGAACTCCATACCTGGAACAGTTGGGAACACCATACCTGGAACAGTTACGAACACCATTCCTAGAACAGTTGGGAACACCATAATTGGATCAGTTAGGAACACCATATCTGGAACAGTAAGGAACACCATACCTGGAACAGTTAGGTACACCATATCTGGAACAGTTAGGAAAACCATACCTGGAACAGTTAGGAACACCATACATGGAACAGTTAGGTACTCCATATCCGGAATAGTTAGGAACACCATACCTGGAACAGTTAGGAACACCATACCTAGAACAGTTAGGAACACCATACCTGGAATGGTTGGGAACACCATACCTGGAACTGTTAGGAACACCATACCTGGAGCAGTTAGAAACACCATACCTGGAACAGTTAAGAACACCATACCTAGAACAGTTAGAAACACCATACCTGGAACAGTTAGGAACACCATACCTAGAACAGTTAGCAACACCATACCTGAAACAGTTGGGAACACCATACTTGGAACAGTTAGAAACACCATACCTGGAACAGTTAGGAACACCATACCTAGAACAGTTAGCAACACCATACCTGAAACAGTTGGGAACACCATACCTGGAACAGTTAGGAATTCCGTACCTGTAACAGTTAGAAACATCATCCCTGAAAAAGTTGTAAACGCCATACCTGGAACAGTTAGGAACAGCACACATAGAACCGTTTGGAACACCATACATTGAACAGATACGAACACCATACCTGGAGCAGTTGGGAACAACATACCTAGAACAATTAGGAACACCCTATCTAGAACAGTTAGGAACGCTATACCTGGGACAGTTGGGAACACCATACCTGGTACAGTTAGGAACACCATACCTGGAGTAGTTAGGAACACCATACCTGGAAAAGATAGCAACCCCATACCTGGAACAGTTCGGAACACCATAACTGGAACAGTTATGTACACCATATCTGGAACAGGTATGAAACCCATACCTGGAACAGATAGGAACAACATACATGGAACAGTTAGGTACTACATATCCGGAACAGTTAGTAACACCATACCGGGAACAGTTAGGAACACCATACCTGGAACATTTAGCAACACCATGCCTGGAGCAGTTACAAACAACATACCTGCACCAGTTAGGAACACCATACATAGAACAGTTGGGAACACCATACCTGGAACAGTTGGGCACACCATACCTGGAACTGTTAGGCACACCATACCTGGAGCAGTTAAAAACCCCATACCTGGAACAGTTAGGACCACCATACCTAGAACAGTTAGGAACACCATACCTGGAACAGTTGGGAGCACCATACATAGAACAGTTAGGAACACCTTACCTGGAACAGTTAGGAACACCATACCTGGGACAGTTAGGAACACCATACCTGGATTACTTAGGAACACCACACCTGGAACAGATAGCAACACCATACCTGCAACAGTTGGGAACACCATACCTGGAACAGTTGCAAACACCATTCCTAGAACACGTAGGACCCAATACCTAGAACAGCTGGGAACACAATACAAAAAAGTTACCAACACCATACCTGGAACAGTTAGGAACTCCACACCTGGAACAGTTGGGAACACCATACCTGGAACAGTTATGAACACCATTCCTAGAACAGTTGGGAACACCATACCTGGAACTGTTAGGAACACCATCCCTGGAGCAGTTAAAAACCCCATACCTGGAACAGTTAGTCCCACCATGCCTAGAACAGTTAGGAACACCATACCTGGAACAGTTGGGAGCACCATACATAGAACAGTTAGGAACACCTTACCTGGAACAGTTAGGAACACCATACCTGGGACAGTTGGGAACACCATACCTGGAACAGTTAGGAACGCCATACATAGAACAGTTAGGAACACCATACCTGGAGCAGTTAGGAACACCATACCTGGAACAGTTGGGATCACCAAACCTGGAACAGTTACGAACACCATATCTGGGACAGTTAGGAACACCATAACTGGAGCAGTTGGGAACACGATACATAGAACAATTAGGAACACCATACCTGGGACACTTGGGAACACCATACCTGAAGTAGTTGGGAACACCAAACCAAGAACAGTTAGGAACACCAAACCTGGAAAAGTTGGGAACACCATACCTGAAACTGTTACGAACACCATATCTAGAACAGTTGGGAACACCATACCTGAAACAGTTAGGAACACCATATCTGGAACAGTTAGGAACAGCATACCTGGAACAGTTAGGAACACCATAACTGAAACAGTTAGGAACGCCATATCTGGAACAGTTAGGAACTTCTCACCTGGAACAGTTAGGAACACCATACCTGGAGCAGTTAGAAACACCATACCTGGAAAAGATAGGAACACCATACCTGGAACAGTTAGGAACACCATACCTAGAACAGTTAGCAACACCATACCTGGAACAGTTGGGAACACCATACATTGAACATTTAGGAACACCATACCTGGAACAGTCAGGAGCAGCATACCTGGAACAGTTAGGACCCCATACCTAGAACAGTTTGGAACACAATACATAGAACATTTAGCAACACCATACCTGGAACAGTTAGGAACTCCATACCTGGAACAGTTGGGAAAACCATACCTGGAACAGTTACAAACACCATTCCTAGAACACTTGGGAATACCATACCTGGAACAGTTAGGAACACCACACCTGGAACAGTTAGGAACACCATACCTGGAATAGTTAGGAACACCATCCCTAGAATGGTTAGGAACACCATTCCTGGACCAGATGGGAAAACCACACCTGGAACAGTTGGAAACACCATACCTGGAACAGTTAGGACCCCATACCTAGAACAGCTGGGAACACCATACATAGAACAGTTAGCAACACCATACCTGGAACAGTTAGGAACTCCATACCTGGAACATTTGGGAACACCATACCTGGAACAGTTACGAACACCATTCCTAGAACAGTTGGGAACACCATACCTGGAACAGTTAGGAACACCTTATGTGGAACGGTTAGGAACACCATACCTGGAACAGTTAGGAAAACCATACCTGGAACAGTTAGGAAAAGCATACCTGGAACAGTTAGGAACACCATACCTAGAACAGTTAGGAACACCATACCTGGAATGGTTGGGAACACCATACTTGGAACAGTTATGAACACCATACCTAGAACAGTTAGGAACACCATACCTGGAATGGTTGGGAACACCATACTTGGAACAGTTATGAACACCATACCTGGAACAGTTAGGAATTCCGTACCTGTAACATTTAGAAACACCATACCTGAAAGAGTTGAGAACACCATATCTGGAACAGTTAGGAACAGCACACATAGAACAGTTTGGAACACCATACCTTGAACAGATAGGGACAACACACCTGGACCGGTTGGGAACACCATACCTGAAATAGTTAAGAACACCATAGCTAGAACAGTTAGAAGCACCATACCTGGAGCAGTTGGGAACAACATACCTAGAACAATTAGGAACACCCTACCTAGAACAGTTAGGAAC
This sequence comes from Somniosus microcephalus, assembly GCF_052327205.1. Classification (NCBI taxonomy): domain Eukaryota; kingdom Metazoa; phylum Chordata; class Chondrichthyes; order Squaliformes; family Somniosidae; genus Somniosus; species Somniosus microcephalus. The sequence goes on from NC_140997.1 coordinate 134,986,324, forward strand.
ACCATACCTGGAATAGTTAGGAACATCATACTGGGAACACTTATGAATACCATACCTGGAACAGTTGGGAACACCATACCTGGAACAGTTAGGACCCCATACCTAGAACAGCTGGGAACACCATACATAGAACAGTTAGCAACACCATACCTGGAACAGTTAGGAACTCCATACCTGGAACAGTTGGGAACACCATACCTGCAACAGTTATGAACACCATTCCTAGAACAGTTGGGAACACCATACCTGGAAAAGTTAGGAACAGCATACCTGGAAGAGTTAGCAACACCATACCTGGAACAGTTAGGTACACCATATCTGGAAAAGTTAGGAAACCATACCTGGAACAGTTAGGAACGCCATACCTGGAACAGTTAGGTACTCCATATCTGGAACAGTTAGGACCCCATACCTAGCACAGTTAGGAACACATTACATAGAACATTTAGCAACAACATACTTGGAACAGTTAGGAACTCCATACCTGGAACAGTTAGGTACGCCATATCTCGAACAGTTAGGAAAACCATACCTGGAACAGTTAGGAACAACATACCTGGAACAGTTAGGATGCCATCCCTAGAACAGTTAGGAACACAATACATAGAACATTTAGCAACACCATACTTGGAACAGTTAGGAACTCCATACCTGGAACAGTTGGGAACACCATACCTGGAACAGCTACAAACACCAATCCTAGAACACGTGGGAACACTATACCTGGAACAATTAGGAACACCATACCTGTAACAGTTAGGAACACCAAACCTAGAACAGTTAGGAACACCATACCTGGAACAGTTGGGAACACCATACCTGGAACAGTTAGGACCCCATACCTAGAACAGTTTGGAACACAATACATAGAACATTTAGCTAAACCATACTTGGAACAGTTAGGAATTCCATACCTGGAACAGTTGGGAACACCATACCTGGAACAGTTACAAACACCATTCCTAGAACACTTGGGAATACCATACCTGGAACAGTTAGGAACACCACACCTGGAACAGTTAGGAACACCATACCTGGAATAGTTAGGAACACCATCCCTAGAACAGTTAGGAACACCATACCTGGACCAGATGGGAAAACCATACCTGGAACAGTTAGGAACACCATACCGGAAACAGTTAGGAATACCATACATGGAACAGTTGGGAACACCATACCTGGAACAGTTAGGACCCCATACCTAGAACAGTTAGCAACACCATACCTGGAACAGTTAGGAACTCCATTCCTAGAACAGTTGGGAACACCATACCTGGAACCGTTACAAACACCACTCCTAGAACACTTGGGAATACCATACCTGGAACAGTTAGGAACACCACACCTGGAACAGTTAGGAACACCAATCCTGGAATAGTTAGGAACACCATCCCTCGAACAGTTAGGAACACCATTCCTGGACCAGATGGGAAAAACACACCTGGAACAGTTGGAAACACCATACCTGGAACAGTTAGGACCCCATACCTAGAACAGCCGGGAACACCATACATAGAACAGTTAGCAACACCATACCTGGAACAGTTAGGTACCCCATACCTGAAACATTTGGGAACACCATACCTGGAACAGTTACGAACACCATTCCTACAACAGTTGCGAACACCATACCTGGAACAGTTAGGAACACCATATCTGGAACAGTTAGGAACACCATAACTGGAACAGTTAGGTACACCATATCTGGAACAGTTAGGAAAACCATACCTGGAACAGTTAGGAAAAGCATACCTGGAACAGTTAGGAACACCATACCTAGAACAGTTAGGAACACCATACCTGGAATGGTTGGGAACACCATACCTGGAACTGTTAGGAACACCATACCTGGAGCAGTTAGAAACACCATACATGGAATAGTTAGGAACACCATACCTAGAACAGTTAAGAACACCACACCTGGAACAGTTGGGAACACCATACCTGAAACAGTTGGGAACACCATACTTGGAACAGTTACGAACACCATACCTGGAACAGTTCGGAATTCCGTACCTGTAACAGTTAGAAACACCATACCTGAAAGAGTTGGGAACACCATATCTGGAACAGTTAGGAACAGCACACATAGAACAGTTTGGAACACCATACCTTGAACAGATAGGAACAATATACCTGGACCAGTTAGGAATACCATACATGGAACAGTTGGGAGCACCATACCTGGAACAGTTAGGACCCCATACCTAGAACAGCTGGGAACACCATACATAGAACAGTTAGCAACACCATACCTGGAACAGTTAGGAACTCCATACCTGGAACATTTGGGAACACCATACCTGGAACAGTTACGAACACCATTCCTAGAACAGTTGGGAACACCATACCTGGAACAGTTAGGAACACCATATCTGGAACAGTTAGGAACACCATACCTGGAACAGTTAGGTACACCATATCAGGAACAGTTAGGAAAACCATACCTGGAACAGTTAGGAAAAGCATACCTGGAACAGTTATGAACACCATACCTGGAACAGTTAGGAATTCCGTACCTGTAACAGTTAGAAACACCATACCTGAAAGAGTTGGGAACACAATATCTGGAACAGTTAGGAACAGCACACATAGAACAGTTTGGAACACCATACCTTGAACAGATAGGAACAACATACCTGGACCGGTTGGGAACACTGTACCTGAAATAGTTAAGAACACCATAGCTAGAACACTTAGAAACACCATACCTGGAGCAGTTGGGAACAACATACCTAGAACAATTAGGAACACCCTACCTAGAACAGTTAGGAACACCATACCTGGAATAGTTAGGAACACCATACCGGGAACAGTTATGAATACCATACCTGGAACAGTTGGGAACACCATACCTGGAACAGTTAGGACCCCATACCTAGAACAGCTGGGAACACCATACATAGAACAGTTAGCAACACCATACCTGGAACAGTTAGGAACTCCATACCTGGAACAGTTGGGAACACCATCCCTGCAACAGTTATGAACACCATTCCTAGAACAGTTGGGAACACCATACCTGGAACAGTTATGAACAGCGTACCTGGAAGAGTTAGCAACACCATCCCTGGAACAGTTAGGTACACCATATCTGGAAAAGTTAGGAAAACCATACCTGGAACAGTTAGGAACGCCATACCTGGAACAGTTAGGTACTCCATATCTGGAACAGTTAGGACCCCATACCTAGCACAGTTAGGAACACAATACATGGAACATTTAGCAACAACATACTTGGAACAGTTAGGAACTCCAAACCTGGAAAAGTTAGGTACACCATATCTGGAACAGTTAGGAAAACCACACCTGGAACAGTTAGGAACACCATACCGGGAAAAGTTAGGAATACCATATCTGGAACAGTTGGGAACACCATACCTGGAACAGTTAGGACCCCACACCTAGAACAGCTGGGAACACCATACATAGAACAGTTAGCAACACCATACCTGGAACAGTTAGGAACTCCACACCTGGATCAGTTGGGAACACCATACCTGGAACAGTTATGAACACCATTCCTAGAACAGTTGGGAACACCATACCTGGAACAGTTAGGAACACCATACCTGGAAGAGTTAGGTACACCATACCTGGAACAGTTAGATGCACCATACCTGGAACAGTTAGGAAAACCATACCTGGAACAGTTAGGAACACGATATCTGGAACAGTTAGCAACAGCATACCTGGAACATTTAGGAACACCATAACTGAAACAGTTAGGAACGTCATGTCTGGAACAGTTAGGAACATCATACCTGGAACAGTTAGGAACACCATACATGGAAAAGTTAGGAACACCATACCTGGAGCAGTTAGAAACACCATACGTGGAACAGTTAGGAACACCATACCTGGAACAGTTAGGAACACCATACCTCAAACAGTGAGGAACACCATACCTGGAATAGTTGGGAACACCATATCTAGAACAGTTAGGAACAGCACACATAGAACATTTTGGAACACCATACCTTGAACAGATAGGAACAACATACCGGAACAGTTAGGAACACCATACCTGGAATAGTTAAGAACACCATAGCTAGAACAGTTAGCAACACCATACCTGGAGCAGTTGGGAACAACATACCTAGAACAATTAGGAACACCCTACCTAGAACAGTTAGGAACACCATACCTGGGACAGTTGGGAACACCATACCTGGATCAGTTAGGAACACCATACCTGGAGTAGTTAGGAACACCATACATGGAACAGATAGCAACACCATACCTGGAACAGTTGGGAACACCATACCTGGAACAGTTAGGACCCCATACATACAACAGTTAGGAACACAATACATAGAACATTTAGCAACACCATACTTGGAACAGTTAGGAATACCATACCTGGAACAGTTAGGATCACCATACCTAGAATAGTTAGGAACACCATACCTAGAACAGTTAGGAACACCATACCTGGAATTGATGGGAAAACCATACCTGGAACGGTTAGGAACACCATACCGGGAACAGTTAGGAATACCATACCTGGAACAGTTGGGAACACCATACCTGGAACAGTTAGGACCCCATACCTAGAACAGCCGGGAACACCATACATACAACAGTTAGCAACACCAAACCTGGAACAGTTAGGAACTCCATACCTGGAACAGTTGGGAACACCATACCTGGAACAGTTAGGAACACCATTCATAGAACAGTTGGGAACACCATACCTGGAACAGTTAGGAACACCACACCTGGAAGAGTTAGGAACACCATACCTGGAACAGTTAAGAACACGATATCTGGAACAGTTCGTAACACCATATCTGGAACAGTTAGGAACAGCATACCTGGAACAGTTAGGTACACCATATCTGGAACAGTTAGGAAAACCATACCTGGAACAGTTAGGAACACCATACCTGGAACAGCTGGGAACACCATACCTGGACCAGTTAGGACCCCATACCTAGAACAGTTTGGAACACAATACATAGAACAATTAGCAACACCATACGTGTAACAGTTAGGAACTCCATACCTGGAACAGTTGGGAATTCCATACCTGGAACAGCTACAAACACCATTCCTAGAACACGTGGGAACACCATACCTGGAACAGTTAGGAACACCATACCGGGAACAGTTAGGAACACCATACCTGGAACAGTTAGGACCCCATACCTAGAACAGCTGGGAACACCATACATAGAACAGTTAGCAACACCATACCTGGAACAGTTAGGAACACCATACCTCAAACAGTGAGGAACACCATACCTGGAATAGTTGGGAACACCATATCTAGAACAGTTATAAACAGCACACATAGAACATTTTGGAACACCATACCTTGAACAGATAGGAACAACATACCGGAACAGTTGGGAACACCATACCTGGAATAGTTAAGAACACCATAGCTAGAACAGTTAGCAACACCATACCTGGAGCAGTTGGGAACAACATACCTAGAACAATTAGGAACACCCTACCTAGAACAGTTAGGAACACCATACCTGGGACAGTTGGGAACACCATACCTGGATCAGTTAGGAACACCATACCTGGAGTAGTTAGGAACACCATACATGGAACAGATAGCAACACCATACCTGGAACAGTTGGGAACACCATACCTGGAACAGTTAGGACCCCATACATACAACAGTTAGGAACACAATACATAGAACATTTAGCAACACCATACTTGGAACAGTTAGGAATACCATACCTGGAACAGTTAGGATCACCATACCTAGAATAGTTAGGAACACCATACCTAGAACAGTTAGGAACACCATACCTGGAATTGATGGGAAAACCATACCTGGAACGGTTAGGAACACCATACCGGGAACAGTTAGGAATACCATACCTGGAACAGTTGGGAACACCATACCTGGAACAGTTAGGACCCCATACCTAGAACAGCCGGGAACACCATACATACAACAGTTAGCAACACCAAACCTGGAACAGTTAGGAACTCCATACCTGGAACAGTTGGGAACACCATACCTGGAACAGTTAGGAACACCATTCATAGAACAGTTGGGAACACCATACCTGGAACAGTTAGGAACACCACACCTGGAAGAGTTAGGAACACCATACCTGGAACAGTTAGGTACACCATATCTGGAACCGTTAGGAAAACCATACCTGGAACAGTTAAGAACACGATATCTGGAACAGTTCGTAACACCATATCTGGAACAGTTAGGAACAGCATACCTGGAACAGTTAGGTACACCATATCTGGAACAGTTAGGAAAACCATACCTGGAACAGTTAGGAACACCATACCTGGAACAGCTGGGAACACCATACCTGGACCAGTTAGGACCCCATACCTAGAACAGTTTGGAACACAATACATAGAACAATTAGCAACACCATACGTGTAACAGTTAGGAACTCCATACCTGGAACAGTTGGGAATACCATACCTGGAACAGCTACAAACACCATTCCTAGAACACGTGGGAACACCATACCTGGAACAGTTAGGAACACCATACCGGGAACAGTTAGGAATACCATACCTGGAACAGTTGGGAACACCATACCTGGAACAGTTAGGACCCCATACCTAGAACAGCTGGGAACACCATACATAGAACAGTTAGCAACACCATACCTGGAACAGTTAGGAACACCATACCTGGAAGAGATAGGAACACCATACCTGGAACAGTTAGCAACACCATATCTGGAACAGTTAGGAAAACTATACCTGGAACAGTTAGGAACACGATATCTGGATCTGTTAGAAACACCATACATGGAACAGTTGGGAACACCATACCTGGAACAGTTGGGAACACCATACCGGGAACAGTCACGAACACCATTCCTAGAACACGTGGGGACACCATACCTGGAACAGTTAGGAACACAATATCAGGATCTGTTATAAGCACCATACCTGGAAAAGTTGGGAACACCATACCTGAAACAGTTAGGAACACCATACCTGGAACAGTAAGGAACACAATATCAGGATCTGTTATAAGCACCATACCTGGAAAAGTTGGGAACACCATACCTGAAACAGTTAGGAACACCATGACTGAAACAGTTAGGAACGTCATATCTGGAGCAGTTAGGAACTTCATACCTGGAACAGTTAGGAACACCATCCTTGGAACAGTTAGGAACACCATACCTGGAGCAGTTAGAAACACCATACCTGGAACAGTTAGGAACACCATACCTGGAACAGTTAGGAACACCATACCTAGAACAGTGAGGAACACCATACCTGGAACAGTTGGGAACACCATACATGGAACAGTTAGGAACACCATACCTGGAACAGTTGGGAGCACCATACATGGAACAGTTAGGACCCCATACCTGGAACAGTTGCGAACACCATACCTGGAACAGTTAGGAACACCATTCCTAGAACACTTGGGAACACCATACCTGGAACAGTTAGGAACACCATACCTGGAACAGTTAGGAACAACATACCTGGAATAGTTAGGAACACCATACATATAACAGTTAGGAACACCATACCTGGAACTGATGGGAAAACCATACATTGAAAAGTTAGGACCACCATACTTGGAACAGTTACGAACACCATACCTGGAACAGTTAGGAATTCCGTACCTAGAACAGTTAGAAACACCGTACCTGAAAGAGTTCGGAACACCATATCTGGAACAGTTAGGAACAGCACACATAGAACAGTTTGGAACACCATACATTGAACAGATAGGAACAACATACGGGGAACAGTTGGGAACACCATACCTGGAACAGTTAAGAACAACTTAGCTGGAACAGTTAAGAACAACTTAGCTGGAACAGATAAGAACACCATACCTGGAACAGTGAGGAACTCCATGCCTAGAACATTTAGAAACACCATACCTGGAACAGTTAGAAACACCATACCTGGAGCAGTTGGGAACAACATACATAGAACAATTAGGAACATCCTACCTGGAGTAGTTAGGAACACCATACCTGGAACAGATAGCAACACCATACCTCGAACAGTTGGAAACACCATACCTGGAAAAGTAGGAACACCTTACCTAGAACTGTTCGGAAAATCATACCTGGAACAATTAGGAACACCACACCTGGAACAGTTGGGAACACCATACCTGGAACAGTTACAAACACCATTCCTAGAACACTTGGGAACACCATACCTGGAACAGTTAGGAACACCATACCTGGAATAGTTAGGAACAGCAAACCTAGAACAGTTAGGAACACCATACCTGGAACAGATGGGAAAACCTTACCTGGAACATTTAGGAACACCATACCGGGAACAGTTATGAATACCATACCTGGAACAGTTGCGAACACCATACCTGGAACAGTTAGGACCCCATACCTAGAACAGCTGGGAACACCATACATAGAACAGTTAGTAACACCATATCTGGAACAGTTAGGAACTCCATACCTGGAAAATTTGGGGACACCATACCTGGAACAGCTATGAACACCATTCCTAGAACAGTTGGGAACACCATACCTGGAACAATTAGAAAGACCATACCTGGAAGTGTTAGGAAAATCTTACCTGGAACAGTTAGGTACACCATATCTGGAACAGTTAGGAAAACCATACCTGGAACAGTTAGGAACGCCATACCTGGAACAGTTAGGTACTCCATATCTGGAACAGTTAGGACCCCATACCTGGAACAGTTAGGAACACAATACATAGAACATTTAGCAACAACATACTTGGAACAGTTAGGAACTCCATACCTGGGAAAGTTAGGTACACCATATCTGGAACAGTTAGGAAAACCATACCTGGAACAGTTAGGAACACCATACATGGAACAGTTGGGAGCACCATACCTAGAACAGCTGGGAACACCATACCTGGAAGAGTTAGGAACACCATACCTGGAACAGTTAGGAACACGATATCTGGATCTGTTAGGAACACCATACCTGGAACAGTTGGGAACACCATACCTGAAACAGTTAGGAACACCATACCTGGAACAGTTAGGAACACCATACCTCGAGCAGTGAGGAACACCATACCTGGAACAGTTGGGAACACCATACAGGGAACAGTTAGGAACAACATACCTGGAACAGTTGGGAGCACCATACCTGGAATAGTTAGGAACAGCAAACCTAGAACAGTTAGGAACACCATACCTGGAACAGATGGGAAAACCTTACCTGGAACATTTAGGAACACCATACCGGGAACAGTTATGAATACCATACCTGGAACAGTTGCGAACACCATACCTGGATCAGTTAGGACCCCATACCTAGAACAGCTGGGAACACCATACATAGAACAGTTAGCAACACCATACCTGGAACAGTTAGGAACTCCATACCTGGAACAGTTGGGAACACCATACCTGCAACAGTTATGAACACCATTCCTAGAACAGTTTGGAGCACCATACCTGGAAAAGTTAGGAACAGCATACCTGGAAGAGTTAGCAACACCATACCTGGAACAGTTAGGTACACCATATCTGGAAAAGTTAGGAAAACCACACCTGGAACAGTTAGGAACGCCATACCTGGAACAGTTAGGTACTCCATATCTGGAACAGTTAGGACCCCATACATAGCACAGTTAGGAACACATTACATAGAACATTTAGCAACAACATACTTGGAACAGTTAGGAACTCTATACCTGGAACAGTTAGGTACACCATATCTGGAACAGTTAGGAAAACCATACATGTAACAGTTGGGAACACCATACCTAGAACTGTTAGGGACACCATACCTGGAACAGTTGGGAACACCATACAATGAACATTTAGGAACACCATACCTGGAACAGTTGGGAGCACCATACCTGGAACAGTTAGGACCCCATACCTAGAACAGTTTGGAACACAATACATAGAACATTTAGCAACACCATACTTGGAACAGTTAGGAATTCCATACCTGGAACAGTTGGGAACACCATACCTGGAACAGTTACAAACACCATTCCTAGAACACTTGGGAATACCATACCAGGAACAGTTAGGAACACCACACCTGGAACAGTTAGGAACACCATACCTGGAATAGTTTGGAACACCATCCCTAGAACAGTTAGGAACACCATACCGGCAACAGTTAGGAATACCATACATGGAACAGTTGGGAACACCATACCTGGAACAGTTAGGACCCCATACCTAGAACAGCCGGGAACACCATACATAGAACAGTTAGCAACACCATACCTGGAACAGTTAGGAACACCATACCTGGAACAGTTAGGTACACCATATCTGGAACAGTTAGGAAAACCATACCTGGAAGAGTTAGGAAAAGCATACCTGGAACAGTTGGGAACACCATACCTGAAACAGTTAGGAACACCATAACTGAAACAGTTAGGAACGTCATATCTGGAGCAGTTAGGAACTTCATACCTGGAACAGTTAGGAACACCATCCTTGGAACAGTTAGGAACACCATACCTGGAGCAGTTAGAAACACCATACCTGGAACAGTTAGGAACACCATACCTGGAACAGTTAGGAACACCATACCTAGAACAGTGAGGAACACCATACCTGGAACAGTTGGGAACACCATACATGGAACAGTTAGGAACACCATACCTGGAACAGTTGGGAGCACCATACATGGAACAGTTAGGACCCCATACCTGGAACAGTTGCAAACACCATACCTGGAACAGTTAGGAACACCATTCCTAGAACACTTGGGAACACCATACCTGGAACAGTTAGGAACACCATACCTGGAACAGTTAGGAACAACATACCTGGAATAGTTAGGAACACCATACATATAACAGTTAGGAACACCATACCTGGAACTGATGGGAAAACCATACCTTGAAAAGTTAGGACCACCATACTTGGAACAGTTACGAACACCATACCTGGAACAGTTAGGAATTCCATACCTAGAACAGTTAGAAACACCGTACCTGAAAGAGTTCGGAACACCATATCTGGAACAGTTAGGAACAGCACACATAGAACAGTTTGGAACACCATACATTGAACAGATAGGAACAACATACCGGGAACAGTTGGGAACACCATACCTGGAACAGTTAAGAACAACTTAGCTGGAACAGTTAAGAACAACTTAGCTGGAACAGTTAAGAACACCATACCTGGAACAGTGAGGAACTCCATGCCTAGAACATTTGGAAGCACCATACCTGGAACAGTTATGAACACCATTCCTAGAACAGTTGGGAACACCATTCCTAGAACAGTTGGAAACACCATAACTGGAACAGTAGGAACACCATACCTAGAACTGTTCGGAAAATCATACCTGGAACAATTAGGAACACCACACCTGGAACAGTTGGGAACAACATACCTGGAACAGTTACAAACATCATTCCTAGAACACTTGGGAACACCATACCTGGAACAGTTAGGAACACCATACCTGGAATAGTTAGGAACAGCAAACCTAGAACAGTTAGGAACACCATACCTGGAACAGTTGGGAACACCATACCTGCAACAGTTATGAACACCATTCCTAGAACAGTTGGAAACACCATAACTGGAACAGTAGGAACACCATACATAGAACTGTTCGGAAAATCATACCTGGAACAATTAGGAACACCACACCTGGAACAGTTGGGAACAACATACCTGGAACAGTTACAAACATCATTCCTAGAACACTTGGGAACACCATACCTGGAACAGTTAGGAACACCATACCTGGAATAGTTAGGAACAGCAAACCTAGAACAGTTAGGAACACCATACCTGGAACAGATGGGAAAACCTTACCTGGAACATTTAGGAACACCATACCGGGAACAGTTATGAATACCATACCTGGAACAGTTGCGAACACCATACCTGGATCAGTTAGGACCCGATACCTAGAACAGCTGGGAACACCATACATAGAACAGTTAGCAACACCGTACCTGGAACAGTTAGGAACTCCATACCTGGAACAGTTGGGAACACCATACCTGCAACAGTTATGAACACCATTCCTAGAACAGTTGGGAACACAATACATAGAACATTTAGCAACAACATACTTGGAACAGTTAGGAACTCCATACCTGGAAACGTTAGGTACACCATATCTGGAACAGTTAGGAAAACCATACCTGGAACAGTTAGGAACACCATACATGGAACAGTTGGGAACACCATACCTAGAACAGCTGGGAACACCATACCTGAAAGAGTTAGGAACACCATACCTGGAACAGTTAGGAACACGATATCTGGATCTGTTAGGAACACCATACCTGGAACAGTTGGGAACACCATACCTGAAACAGTTAGGAACACCATACCTGGAACAGTTAGGAACACCATACCTCGAGCAGTGAGGAACACCATACCTGGAACAGTTGGGAACACCATACATGGAACAGTTAGGAACAACATACCTGGAACAGTTGGGAGCACCATACCTGGAATAGTTAGGAACAGCAAACCTAGAACAGTTAGGAACACCATACCTGGAACAGATGGGGAAACCTTACCTGGAACATTTAGGAACACCATACCGGGAACAGTTATGAATACCATACCTGGAACAGTTGCGAACACCATACCTGGATCAGTTAGGACCCGATACCTAGAACAGCTGGGAACACCATACATAGAACAGTTAGCAACACCGTACCTGGAACAGTTAGGAACTCCATACCTGGAACAGTTGGGAACACCATACCTGCAACAGTTATGAACACCATTCCTAGAACAGTTGGGAACACCATACCTGGAAAAGTTAGGAACAGCATACCTGGAAGAGTTAGCAACACCATACCTGGAACAGTTGGTACACCGTATCTGGAAAAGTTAGGAAAACCATACCTGGAACAGTTAGGTATTCCATATCTGGAACAGTTAGGACCCCATACATAGCACAGTTAGGAACACATTACATAGAACATTTAGCAACAACATACTTGGAACAGTTAGGAACTCCATACCTGGAACAGTTAGGTACACCATATCTGGAACAATTAGGAAAACCATACATGTAACAGTTGGGAACACCATACCTAGAACTGTTAGGGACACCATACCTGGAACAGTTGGGAACACCATACAATGAACATTTAGGAACACCATACCTGGAACAGTTGGGAGCACCATACCTGGAACAGATAGGACCCCATACCTAGAACAGTTTGGAACACAATACATAGAACATTTAGCAACACCATACTTGGAACAGTTAGGAATTCCATACCTGGAACAGTTGGGAACACCATACCTGGAACAGTTACAAACACCATTCCTAGAACACTTGGGAATACCATACCAGGAACAGTTAGGAACGCCACACCTGGAACAGTTAGGAACACCAAACCTGGAATAGTTAGGAACACCATCCCTAGAACAGTTAGGAACACCATACCGGGAACAGTTAGGAATACCATACATGGAACAGTTGGGAACACCATACCTGGAACAGTTAGGACCCCATACCTAGAACAGCCGGGAACACCATACATAGAACAGTTAGCAACACCATACCTGGAACAGTTAGGAACTCCATACCTGGAACATTTGGGAACACCATACCTGGAACAGTTACGAACACCATTCCTAGAACAGTTGGGAACACCATACCTGGAACAGTTAGGAACACCATATCTGGAACAGTTAGGAACACCATACCTGGAACAGTTAGGTACACCATATCTGGAACAGTTAGGAAAACCATACCTGGAACAGTTAGGAAAAGCATACCTGGAACAGTTGGGAACACCATACCTGAAACAGTTAGGAACACCATAACTGAAACAGTTAGGAACGTCATATCTGGAGCAGTTAGGAACTTCATACCTGGAACAGTTAGGAACACCATCCTTGGAACAGTTAGGAACACCATACCTGGAGCAGTTAGAAACACCATACCTGGAACAGTTAGGAACACCATACCTGGAGCAGTTGGGAACAACATACATAGAACAATTAGGAACATCCTACCTGGAGTAGTTAGGAACACCATACCCGGAACAGATAGCAACACCATACCTCGAACAGTTGGAAACACCATACCTGGAACAGTAGGAACACCATACCTAGAACTGTTCGGAAAATCATACCTGGAACAATTAGGAACACCACACCTGGAACAGTTGGGAACACCATACCTGGAACAGTTACAAACATCATTCCTAGAACACTTGGGAACACCATACCTGGAACAGTTAGGAACACCATACCTGGAATAGTTAGGAACAGCAAACCTGGAACAGTTAGGAACACCATACCTGGAACAGATGGGAAAATCTTACCTGGAACATCTAGGAACACCATACCGGGAACAGTTATGAATACCATACCTGGAACAGTTGCGAACACCATACCTGGAACAGTTAGGACCCCATACCTAGAACAGCTGGGAACACCATACATAGAACAGTTAGTAACACCATATCTGGAACAGTTAGGAACTCCATACCTGGAACATTTGGGAACACCATACCTGGAACAGTTACGAACACCATTCCTAGAACAGTTGGGAACACCATACCTGGAACAGTTAGGAACACCATATCTGGAACAGTTAGGAACACCATACCTGGAACAGTTAGGTACACCATATCTGGAACAGTTAGGAAAACCATACCTGGAAGAGTTAGGAAAAGCATACCTGGAACAGTTGGGAACACCATACCTGAAACAGTTAGGAACACCATAACTGAAACAGTTAGGAACGTCATATCTGGAGCAGTTAGGAACTTCATACCTGGAACAGTTAGGAACACCATCCTTGGAACAGTTAGGAACACCATACCTGGAGCAGTTAGAAACACCATACCTGGAACAGTTAGGAACACCATACCTGGAACAGTTAGGAACACCATACCTAGAACAGTGAGGAACACCATACCTGGAACAGTTGGGAACACCATACATGGAACAGTTAGGAACACCATACCTGGAACAGTTGGGAGCACCATACATGGAACAGTTAGGACCCCATACCTGGAACAGTTGCAAACACCATAACTGGAACAGTAGGAACACCATACCTAGAACTGTTCGGAAAATCATACCTGGAACAATTAGGAACACCACACCTGGAACAGTTGGGAACAACATACCTGGAACAGTTACAAACATCATTCCTAGAACACTTGGGAACACCATACCTGGAACAGTTAGGAACACCATACCTGGAATAGTTAGGAACAGCAAACCTAGAACAGTTAGGAACACCATACCTGGAACAGTTGGGAACACCATACCTGCAACAGTTATGAACACCATTCCTAGAACAGTTGGAAACACCATAACTGGAACAGTAGGAACACCATACATAGAACTGTTCGGAAAATCATACCTGGAACAATTAGGAACACCACACCTGGAACAGTTGGGAACAACATACCTGGAACAGTTACAAACATCATTCCTAGAACACTTGGGAACACCATACCTGGAACAGTTAGGAACACCATACCTGGAATAGTTAGGAACAGCAAACCTAGAACAGTTAGGAACACCATACCTGGAACAGATGGGAAAACCTTACCTGGAACATTTAGGAACACCATACCGGGAACAGTTATGAATACCATACCTGGAACAGTTGCGAACACCATACCTGGATCAGTTAGGACCCGATACCTAGAACAGCTGGGAACACCATACATAGAACAGTTAGCAACACCGTACCTGGAACAGTTAGGAACTCCATACCTGGAACAGTTGGGAACACCATACCTGCAACAGTTATGAACACCATTCCTAGAACAGTTGGGAACACAATACATAGAACATTTAGCAACAACATACTTGGAACAGTTAGGAACTCCATACCTGGAAACGTTAGGTACACCATATCTGGAACAGTTAGGAAAACCATACCTGGAACAGTTAGGAACACCATACATGGAACAGTTGGGAACACCATACCTAGAACAGCTGGGAACACCATACCTGAAAGAGTTAGGAACACCATACCTGGAACAGTTAGGAACACGATATCTGGATCTGTTAGGAACACCATACCTGGAACAGTTGGGAACACCATACCTGAAACAGTTAGGAACACCATACCTGGAACAGTTAGGAACACCATACCTCGAGCAGTGAGGAACACCATACCTGGAACAGTTGGGAACACCATACATGGAACAGTTAGGAACAACATACCTGGAACAGTTGGGAGCACCATACCTGGAATAGTTAGGAACAGCAAACCTAGAACAGTTAGGAACACCATACCTGGAACAGATGGGGAAACCTTACCTGGAACATTTAGGAACACCATACCGGGAACAGTTATGAATACCATACCTGGAACAGTTGCGAACACCATACCTGGATCAGTTAGGACCCGATACCTAGAACAGCTGGGAACACCATACATAGAACAGTTAGCAACACCGTACCTGGAACAGTTAGGAACTCCATACCTGGAACAGTTGGGAACACCATACCTGCAACAGTTATGAACACCATTCCTAGAACAGTTGGGAACACCATACCTGGAAAAGTTAGGAACAGCATACCTGGAAGAGTTAGCAACACCATACCTGGAACAGTTGGTACACCGTATCTGGAAAAGTTAGGAAAACCATACCTGGAACAGTTAGGTATTCCATATCTGGAACAGTTAGGACCCCATACATAGCACAGTTAGGAACACATTACATAGAACATTTAGCAACAACATACTTGGAACAGTTAGGAACTCCATACCTGGAACAGTTAGGTACACCATATCTGGAACAATTAGGAAAACCATACATGTAACAGTTGGGAACACCATACCTAGAACTGTTAGGGACACCATACCTGGAACAGTTGGGAACACCATACAATGAACATTTAGGAACACCATACCTGGAACAGTTGGGAGCACCATACCTGGAACAGATAGGACCCCATACCTAGAACAGTTTGGAACACAATACATAGAACATTTAGCAACACCATACTTGGAACAGTTAGGAATTCCATACCTGGAACAGTTGGGAACACCATACCTGGAACAGTTACAAACACCATTCCTAGAACACTTGGGAATACCATACCAGGAACAGTTAGGAACGCCACACCTGGAACAGTTAGGAACACCAAACCTGGAATAGTTAGGAACACCATCCCTAGAACAGTTAGGAACACCATACCGGGAACAGTTAGGAATACCATACATGGAACAGTTGGGAACACCATACCTGGAACAGTTAGGACCCCATACCTAGAACAGCCGGGAACACCATACATAGAACAGTTAGCAACACCATACCTGGAACAGTTAGGAACTCCATACCTGGAACATTTGGGAACACCATACCTGGAACAGTTACGAACACCATTCCTAGAACAGTTGGGAACACCATACCTGGAACAGTTAGGAACACCATATCTGGAACAGTTAGGAACACCATACCTGGAACAGTTAGGTACACCATATCTGGAACAGTTAGGAAAACCATACCTGGAACAGTTAGGAAAAGCATACCTGGAACAGTTGGGAACACCATACCTGAAACAGTTAGGAACACCATAACTGAAACAGTTAAGAACGTCATATCTGGAGCAGTTAGGAACTTCATACCTGGAACAGTTAGGAACACCATCCTTGGAACAGTTAGGAACACCATACCTGGAGCAGTTAGAAACACCATACCTGGAACAGTTAGGAACACCATACCTGGAGCAGTTGGGAACAACATACATAGAACAATTAGGAACATCCTACCTGGAGTAGTTAGGAACACCATACCCGGAACAGATAGCAACACCATACCTCGAACAGTTGGAAACACCATACCTGGAACAGTAGGAACACCATACCTAGAACTGTTCGGAAAATCATACCTGGAACAATTAGGAACACCACACCTGGAACAGTTGGGAACACCATACCTGGAACAGTTACAAACATCATTCCTAGAACACTTGGGAACACCATACCTGGAACAGTTAGGAACACCATACCTGGAATAGTTAGGAACAGCAAACCTGGAACAGTTAGGAACACCATACCTGGAACAGATGGGAAAATCTTACCTGGAACATCTAGGAACACCATACCGGGAACAGTTATGAATACCATACCTGGAACAGTTGCGAACACCATACCTGGAACAGTTAGGACCCCATACCTAGAACAGCTGGGAACACCATACATAGAACAGTTAGTAACACCATATCTGGAACAGTTAGGAACTCCATACCTGGAACATTTGGGAACACCATACCTGGAACAGTTACGAACACCATTCCTAGAACAGTTGGGAACACCATACCTGGAACAGTTAGGAACACCATATCTGGAACAGTTAGGAACACCATACCTGGAACAGTTAGGTACACCATATCTGGAACAGTTAGGAAAACCATACCTGGAAGAGTTAGGAAAAGCATACCTGGAACAGTTGGGAACACCATACCTGAAACAGTTAGGAACACCATAACTGAAACAGTTAGGAACGTCATATCTGGAGCAGTTAGGAACTTCATACCTGGAACAGTTAGGAACACCATCCTTGGAACAGTTAGGAACACCATACCTGGAGCAGTTAGAAACACCATACCTGGAACAGTTAGGAACACCATACCTGGAACAGTTAGGAACACCATACCTAGAACAGTGAGGAACACCATACCTGGAACAGTTGGGAACACCATACATGGAACAGTTAGGAACACCATACCTGGAACAGTTGGGAGCACCATACATGGAACAGTTAGGACCCCATACCTGGAACAGTTGCAAACACCATACCTGGAACAGTTAGGAACACCATTCCTAGAACACTTGGGAACACCATACCTGGAACAGTTAGGAACACCATACCTGGAACAGTTAGGAACAACATACCTGGAATAGTTAGGAACACCATACATATAACAGTTAGGAACACCATACCTGGAACTGATGGGAAAACCATACCTTGAAAAGTTAGGACCACCATACTTGGAACAGTTACGAACACCATACCTGGAACAGTTAGGAATTCCATACCTAGAACAGTTAGAAACACCGTACCTGAAAGAGTTCGGAACACCATATCTGGAACAGTTAGGAACAGCACACATAGAACAGTTTGGAACACCATACATTGAACAGATAGGAACAACATACCGGGAACAGTTGGGAACACCATACCTGGAACAGTTAAGAACAACTTAGCTGGAACAGTTAAGAACAACTTAGCTGGAACAGTTAAGAACACCATACCTGGAACAGTGAGGAACTCCATGCCTAGAACATTTGGATGCACCATACCTGGAACAGTTATGAACACCATTCCTAGAACAGTTGGGAACACCATTCCTAGAACAGTTGGAAACACCATAACTGGAACAGTAGGAACACCATACCTAGAACTGTTCGGAAAATCATACCTGGAACAATTAGGAACACCACACCTGGAACAGTTAGGAACACCATACCGGGAACAGTTAGGAATACCATACCTGGAACAGTTGCGAACACCATACCTGGAACAGTTAGGACCCCATACCTAGAACAGCTGGGAACACCATACATAGAACAGTTAGTAACACCATATCTGGAACAGTTAGGAACTCCATACCTGGAAAAGTTGGGGACACCATACCTGGAACAGCTATGAACACCATTCCTAGAACAGTTGGGAACACCATACCTGGAACAATTAGAAAGACCATACCTGGAAGTGTTAGGAAAATCTTACCTGGAACAGTTAGGTACACCATATCTGGAACAGTTAGGAAAACCATACCTGGAACAGTTAGGAACGCCATACCTGGAACAGTTAGGTACTCCATATCTGGAACAGTTAGGACCCCATACCTGGAACAGTTAGGAACACAATACATAGAACATTTAGCAACAACATACTTGGAACAGTTAGGAACTCCATACCTGGGAAAGTTAGGTACACCATATCTGGAACAGTTAGGAAAACCATACCTGGAACAGTTAGGAACACCATACATGGAACAGTTGGGAGCACCATACCTAGAACAGCTGGGAACACCATACCTGGAAGAGTTAGGAACACCATACCTGGAACAGTTAGGAACACGATATCTGGATCTGTTAGGAACACCATACCTGGAACAGTTGGGAACACCATACCTGAAACAGTTAGGAACACCATACCTGGAACAGTTAGGAACACCATACCTCGAGCAGTGAGGAACACCATACCTGGAACAGTTGGGAACACCATACATGGAACAGTTAGGAACAACATACCTGGAACAGTTGGGAGCACCATACCTGGAATAGTTAGGAACAGCAAACCTAGAACAGTTAGGAACACCATACCTGGAACAGATGGGGGAACCTTACCTGGAACATTTAGGAACACCATACCGGGAACAGTTATGAATACCATACCTGGAACAGTTGCGAACACCATACCTGGATCAGTTAGGACCCGATACCTAGAACAGCTGGGAACACCATACATAGAACAGTTAGCAACACCGTACCTGGAACAGTTAGGAACTCCATACCTGGAACAGTTGGGAACACCATACCTGCAACAGTTATGAACACCATTCCTAGAACAGTTGGGAACACCATACCTGGAAAAGTTAGGAACAGCATACCTGGAAGAGTTAGCAACACCATACCTGGAACAGTTGGTACACCGTATCTGGAAAAGTTAGGAAAACCATACCTGGAACAGTTAGGTATTCCATATCTGGAACAGTTAGGACCCCATACATAGCACAGTTAGGAACACATTACATAGAACATTTAGCAACAACATACTTGGAACAGTTAGGAACTCCATACCTGGAACAGTTAGGTACACCATATCTGGAACAATTAGGAAAACCATACATGTAACAGTTGGGAACACCATACCTAGAACTGTTAGGGACACCATACCTGGAACAGTTGGGAACACCATACAATGAACATTTAGGAACACCATACCTGGAACAGTTGGGAGCACCATACCTGGAACAGATAGGACCCCATACCTAGAACAGTTTGGAACACAATACATAGAACATTTAGCAACACCATACTTGGAACAGTTAGGAATTCCATACCTGGAACAGTTGGGAACACCATACCTGGAACAGTTACAAACACCATTCCTAGAACACTTGGGAATACCATACCAGGAACAGTTAGGAACGCCACACCTGGAACAGTTAGGAACACCATACCTGGAATAGTTAGGAACACCATCCCTAGAACAGTTAGGAACACCATACCGGGAACAGTTAGGAATACCATACATGGAACAGTTGGGAACACCATACCTGGAACAGTTAGGACCCCATACCTAGAACAGCCGGGAACACCATACATAGAACAGTTAGCAACACCATACCTGGAACAGTTAGGAACTCCATACCTGGAACATTTGGGAACACCATACCTGGAACAGTTACGAACACCATTCCTAGAACAGTTGGGAACACCATACCTGGAACAGTTAGGAACACCATATCTGGAACAGTTAGGAACACCATACCTGGAACAGTTAGGTACACCATATCTGGAACAGTTAGGAAAACCATACCTGGAACAGTTAGGAAAAGCATACCTGGAACAGTTGGGAACACCATACCTGAAACAGTTAGGAACACCATAACTGAAACAGTTAGGAACGTCATATCTGGAGCAGTTAGGAACTTCATACCTGGAACAGTTAGGAACACCATCCTTGGAACAGTTAGGAACACCATACCTGGAGCAGTTAGAAACACCATACCTGGAACAGTTAGGAACACCATACCTGGAGCAGTTGGGAACAACATACATAGAACAATTAGGAACATCCTACCTGGAGTAGTTAGGAACACCATACCTGGAACAGATAGCAACACCATACCTCGAACAGTTGGAAACACCATACCTGGAACAGTAGGAACACCATACCTAGAACTGTTCGGAAAATCATACCTGGAACAATTAGGAACACCACACCTGGAACAGTTGGGAACACCATACCTGGAACAGTTACAAACATCATTCCTAGAACACTTGGGAACACCATACCTGGAACAGTTAGGAACACCATACCTGGAATAGTTAGGAACAGCAAACCTGGAACAGTTAGGAACACCATACCTGGAACAGATGGGAAAACCTTACCTGGAACATCTAGGAACACCATACCGGGAACAGTTATGAATACCATACCTGGAACAGTTGCGAACACCATACCTGGAACAGTTAGGACCCCATACCTAGAACAGCTGGGAACACCATACATAGAACAGTTAGTAACACCATATCTGGAACAGTTAGGAACTCCATACCTGGAAAAGTTGGGGACACCATACCTGGAACAGCTATGAACACCATTCCTAGAACAGTTGGGAACACCATACCTGGAACAATTAGAAAGACCATACCTGGAAGTGTTAGGAAAATCTTACCTGGAACAGTTAGGTACACCATATCTGGAACAGTTAGGAAAACCATACCTGGAACAGTTAGGAACGCCATACCTGGAACAGTTAGGTACTCCATATCTGGAACAGTTAGGACCCCATACCTGGAACAGTTAGGAACACAATACATAGAACATTTAGCAACAACATACTTGGAACAGTTAGGAACTCCATACCTGGAACAGTTAGGTACTCCATATCTGGAACAGTTAGGACCCCATACATAGCACAGTTAGGAACACATTACATCGAACATTTAGCAACAACATACTTGGAACAGTTAGGAACTCCATACCTGGAACAGTTAGGTACACCATATCTGGAACAGTTAGGAAAACCATACATGTAACAGTTGGGAACACCATACCTAGAACTGTTAGGGACACCATACCTGGAACAGTTGGGAACACCATACAATGAACATTTAGGAACACCATACCTGGAACAGTTGGGAGCACCATACCTGGAACAGTTAGGACCCCATAGCTAGAACAGTTTGGAACACAATACATAGAACATTTAGCAACACCATACTTGGAACAGTTAGGAATTCCATACCTGGAACAGTTGGGAACACCATACCTGGAACAGTTACAAACACCATTCCTAGAACACTTGGGAATACCATACCAGGAACAGTTAGGAACACCACACCTGGAACAGTTAGGAACACCATACCTGGAATCGTTTGGAACACCATCCCTAGAACAGTTAGGAACACCATACCGGCAACAGTTAGGAATACCATACATGGAACAGTTGGGAACACCATACCTGGAACAGTTAGGACCCCATACCTAGAACAGCCGGGAACACCATACATAGAACAGTTAGCAACACCATACCTGGAACAGTTAGGAACTCCATACCTGGAACATTTGGGAACACCATACCTGGAACAGTTACGAACACCATTCCTAGAACAGTTGGGAACACCATACCTGGAACAGTTAGGAACACCATATCTGGAACAGTTAGGAACACCATACCTGGAACAGTTAGGTACACCATATCTGGAACAGTTAGGAAAACCATACCTGGAAGAGTTAGGAAAAGCATACCTAGAACAGTTGGGAACACCATACCTGAAACAGTTAGGAACACCATAACTGAAACAGTTAGGAACGTCATATCTGGAGCAGTTAGGAACTTCATACCTGGAACAGTTAGGAACACCATCCTTGGAACAGTTAGGAACACCATACCTGGAGCAGTTAGAAACACCATACCTGGAACAGTTAGGAACACCATACCTGGAACAGTTAGGAACACCATACCTAGAACAGTGAGGAACACCATACCTGGAACAGTTGGGAACACCATACATGGAACAGTTAGGAACACCATACCTGGAACAGTTGGGAGCACCATACATGGAACAGTTAGGACCCCATACCTGGAACAGTTGCAAACACCATACCTGGAACAGTTAGGAACACCATTCCTAGAACACTTGGGAACACCATACCTGGAACAGTTAGGAACACCATACCTGGAACAGTTAGGAACAACATACCTGGAATAGTTAGGAACACCATACATATAACAGTTAGGAACACCATACCTGGAACTGATGGGAAAACCATACCTTGAAAAGTTAGGACCACCATACTTGGAACAGTTACGAACACCATACCTGGAACAGTTAGGAATTCCATACCTAGAACAGTTAGAAACACCGTACCTGAAAGAGTTCGGAACACCATATCTGGAACAGTTAGGAACAGCACACATAGAACAGTTTGGAACACCATACATTGAACAGATAGGAACAACATACCGGGAACAGTTGGGAACACCATACCTGGAACAGTTAAGAACAACTTAGCTGGAACAGTTAAGAACAACTTAGCTGGAACAGTTAAGAACACCATACCTGGAACAGTGAGGAACTCCATGCCTAGAACATTTGGAAGCACCATACCTGGAACAGTTATGAACACCATTCCTAGAACAGTTGGGAACACCATTCCTAGAACAGTTGGAAACACCATAACTGGAACAGTAGGAACACCATACCTAGAACTGTTCGGAAAATCATACCTGGAACAATTAGGAACACCACACCTGGAACAGTTGGGAACAACATACCTGGAACAGTTACAAACATCATTCCTAGAACACTTGGGAACACCATACCTGGAACAGTTAGGAACACCATAACTGGAATAGTTAGGAACAGCAAACCTAGAACAGTTAGGAACACCATACCTGGAACAGTTGGGAACACCATACCTGCAACAGTTATGAACACCATTCCTAGAACAGTTGGAAACACCATAACTGGAACAGTAGGAACACCATACCTAGAACTGTTCGGAAAATCATACCTGGAACAATTAGGAACACCACACCTGGAACAGTTGGGAACAACATACCTGGAACAGTTACAAACATCATTCCTAGAACACTTGGGAACACCATACCTGGAACAGTTAGGAACACCATACCTGGAATAGTTAGGAACAGCAAACCTAGAACAGTTAGGAACACCATACCTGGAACAGATGGGAAAACCTTACCTGGAACATTTAGGAACACCATACCGGGAACAGTTATGAATACCATACCTGGAACAGTTGCGAACACCATACCTGGAACAGTTAGGACCCCATACCTAGAGCAGCTGGGAACACCATACATAGAACAGTTAGTAACACCATATCTGGAACAGTTAGGAACTCCATACCTGGAAAAGTTGGGGACACCATACCTGGAACAGCTATGAACACCATTCCTAGAACAGTTGGGAACACCATACCTGGAACAATTAGAAAGACCAGACCTGGAAGTGTTAGGAAAATCTTACCTGGAACAGTTAGGTACACCATATCTGGAACAGTTAGGAAAACCATACCTGGAACAGTTAGGAACGCCATACCTGGAACAGTTAGGTACTCCATATCTGGAACAGTTAGGACCCCATACCTAGAACAGTTAGGAACACAATACATAGAACATTTAGCAACAACATACTTGGAACAGTTAGGAACTCCATACCTGGAAACGTTAGGTACACCATATCTGGAACAGTTAGGAAAACCATACCTGGAACAGTTAGGAACACCATACATGGAACAGTTGGGAACACCATACCTAGAACAGCTGGGAACACCATACCTGGAAGAGTTAGGAACACCATACCTGGAACAGTTAGGAACACGATATCTGGATCTGTTAGGAACACCATACCTGGAACAGTTGGGAACACCATACCTGAAACAGTTAGGAACACCATACCTGGAACAGTTAGGAACACCATACCTCGAGCAGTGAGGAACACCATACCTGGAACAGTTGGGAACACCATACATGGAACAGTTAGGAACAACATACCTGGAACAGTTGGGAGCACCATACCTGGAATAGTTAGGAACAGCAAACCTAGAACAGTTAGGAACACCATACCTGGAACAGATGGGGAAACCTTACCTGGAACATTTAGGAACACCATACCGGGAACAGTTATGAATACCATACCTGGAACAGTTGCGAACACCATACCTGGATCAGTTAGGACCCGATACCTAGAACAGCTGGGAACACCATACATAGAACAGTTAGCAACACCATACCTGGAACAGTTAGGAACTCCATACCTGGAACAGTTGGGAACACCATACCTGCAACAGTTATGAACACCATTCCTAGAACAGTTGGGAACACCATACCTGGAAAAGTTAGGAACAGCATACCTGGAAGAGTTAGCAACACCATACCTGGAACAGTTGGTACACCGTATCTGGAAAAGTTAGGAAAACCATACCTGGAACAGTTAGGTATTCCATATCTGGAACAGTTAGGACCCCATACATAGCACAGTTAGGAACACATTACATAGAACATTTAGCAACAACATACTTGGAACAGTTAGGAACTCCATACCTGGAACAGTTAGGTACACCATATATGGAACAGTTAGGAAAACCATACATGTAACAGTTGGGAACACCATACCTAGAACTGTTAGGGACACCATACCTGGAACAGTTGGGAACACCATACAATGAACATTTAGGAACACCATACCTGGAACAGTTGGGAGCACCATACCTGGAACAGATAGGACCCCATACCTAGAACAGTTTGGAACACAATACATAGAACATTTAGCAACACCATACTTGGAACAGTTAGGAATTCCATACCTGGAACAGTTGGGAACACCATACCTGGAACAGTTACAAACACCATTCCTAGAACACTTGGGAATACCATACCAGGAACAGTTAGGAACGCCACACCTGGAACAGTTAGGAACACCATACCTGGAATAGTTAGGAACACCATCCCTAGAACAGTTAGGAACACCATACCGGGAACAGTTAGGAATACCATACATGGAACAGTTGGGAACACCATACCTGGAACAGTTAGGACCCCATACCTAGAACAGCCGGGAAGAACCATACATAGAACAGTTAGCAACACCATACCTGGAACAGTTAGGAACTCCATACCTGGAACATTTGGGAACACCATACCTGGAACAGTTACGAACACCATTCCTAGAACAGTTGGGAACACCATACCTGGAACAGTTAGGAACACCATATCTGGAACAGTTAGGAACACCATACCTGGAACAGTTAGGTACACCATATCTGGAACAGTTAGGAAAACCATACCTGGAACAGTTAGGAAAAGCATACCTGGAACAGTTGGGAACACCATACCTGAAACAGTTAGGAACACCATAACTGAAACAGTTAGGAACGTCATATCTGGAGCAGTTAGGAACTTCATACCTGGAACAGTTAGGAACACCATCCTTGGAACAGTTAGGAACACCATACCTGGAGCAATTAGAAACACCATACCTGGAACAGTTAGGAACACCATACCTGGAGCAGTTGGGAACAACATACATAGAACAATTAGGAACATCCTACCTGGAGTAGTTAGGAACACCATACCTGGAACAGATAGCAACACCATACCTCGAACAGTTGGAAACACCATACCTGGAACAGTAGGAACACCATACCTAGAACTGTTCGGAAAATCATACCTGGAACAATTAGGAACACCACACCTGGAACAGTTGGGAACACCATACCTGGAACAGTTACAAACATCATTCCTAGAACACTTGGGAACACCATACCTGGAACAGTTAGGAACACCATACCTGGAATAGTTAGGAACAGCAAACCTGGAACAGTTAGGAACACCATACCTGGAACAGATGGGAAAACCTTACCTGGAACATCTAGGAACACCATACCGGGAACAGTTATGAATACCATACCTGGAACAGTTGCGAACACCATACCTGGAACAGTTAGGACCCCATACCTAGAACAGCTGGGAACACCATACATAGAACAGTTAGTAACACCATATCTGGAACAGTTAGGAACTCCATACCTGGAACATTTGGGAACACCATACCTGGAACAGTTACGAACACCATTCCTAGAACAGTTGGGAACACCATACCTGGAACAGTTAGGAACACCATATCTGGAACACTTAGGAACACCATACCTGGAACAGTTAGGTACACCATATCTGGAACAGTTAGGAACACCATACCTGGAAGAGTTAGGAAAAGCATACCTGGAACAGTTGGGAACACCATACCTGAAACAGTTAGGAACACCATAACTGAAACAGTTAGGAACGTCATATCTGGAGCAGTTAGGAACTTCATACCTGGAACAGTTAGGAACACCATCCTTGG
Organism: Somniosus microcephalus; assembly: GCF_052327205.1. Classification (NCBI taxonomy): domain Eukaryota; kingdom Metazoa; phylum Chordata; class Chondrichthyes; order Squaliformes; family Somniosidae; genus Somniosus; species Somniosus microcephalus. Next base: position 135,014,314 of record NC_140997.1, read on the forward strand.
AACAATTAGGAACACCATACCTGGAGCAGTTAGAAACACCATACCTGGAACAGTTAGGAACACCATACCTGGAACAGTTAGGAACACCATACCTAGAACAGTGAGGAACACCATACCTGGAACAGTTGGGAACACCATACATGGAACAGTTAGGAACACCATACCTGGAACAGTTGGGAGCACCATACATGGAACAGTTAGGACCCCATACCTGGAACAGTTGCAAACACCATACCTGGAACAGTTAGGAACACCATTCCTAGAACACTTGGGAACACCATACCTGGAACAGTTAGGAACACCATACCTGGAACAGTTAGGAACAACATACCTGGAATAGTTAGGAACACCATACATATAACAGTTAGGAACACCATACCTGGAACTGATGGGAAAACCATACCTTGAAAAGTTAGGACCACCATACTTGGAACAGTTACGAACACCATACCTGGAACAGTTAGGAATTCCATCCCTAGAACAGTTAGAAACACCGTACCTGAAAGAGTTCGGAACACCATATCTGGAACAGTTAGGAACAGCACACATAGAACAGTTTGGAACACCATACATTGAACAGATAGGAACAACATACCGGGAACAGTTGGGAACACCATACCTGGAACAGTTAAGAACAACTTAGCTGGAACAGTTAAGAACAACTTAGCTGGAACAGTTAAGAACACCATACCTGGAACAGTGAGGAACTCCATGCCTAGAACATTTGGAAGCACCATACCTGGAACAGTTATGAACACCATTCCTAGAACAGTTGGGAACACCATTCCTAGAACAGTTGGAAACACCATAACTGGAACAGTAGGAACACCATACCTAGAACTGTTCGGAAAATCATACCTGGAACAATTAGGAACACCACACCTGGAACAGTTGGGAACAACATACCTGGAACAGTTACAAACATCATTCCTAGAACACTTGGGAACACCATACCTGGAACAGTTAGGAACACCATACCTGGAATAGTTAGGAACAGCAAACCTAGAACAGTTAGGAACACCATACCTGGAACAGTTGGGAACACCATACCTGCAACAGTTATGAACACCATTCCTAGAACAGTTGGAAACACCATAACTGGAACAGTAGGAACACCATACCTAGAACTGTTCGGAAAATCATACCTGGAACAATTAGGAACACCACACCTGGAACAGTTGGGAACAACATACCTGGAACAGTTACAAACATCATTCCTAGAACACTTGGGAACACCATACCTGGAACAGTTAGGAACACCATACCTGGAATAGTTAGGAACAGCAAACCTAGAACAGTTAGGAACACCATACCTGGAACAGATGGGAAAACCTTACCTGGAACATTTAGGAACACCATACCGGGAACAGTTATGAATACCATACCTGGAACAGTTGCGAACACCATACCTGGAACAGTTAGGACCCCATACCTAGAGCAGCTGGGAACACCATACATAGAACAGTTAGTAACACCATATCTGGAACAGTTAGGAACTCCATACCTGGAAAAGTTGGGGACACCATACCTGGAACAGCTATGAACACCATTCCTAGAACAGTTGGGAACACCATACCTGGAACAATTAGAAAGACCAGACCTGGAAGTGTTAGGAAAATCTTACCTGGAACAGTTAGGTACACCATATCTGGAACAGTTAGGAAAACCATACCTGGAACAGTTAGGAACGCCATACCTGGAACAGTTAGGTACTCCATATCTGGAACAGTTAGGACCCCATACCTAGAACAGTTAGGAACACAATACATAGAACATTTAGCAACAACATACTTGGAACAGTTAGGAACTCCATACCTGGAAACATTAGGTACACCATATCTGGAACAGTTAGGAAAACCATACCTGGAACAGTTAGGAACACCATACATGGAACAGTTGGGAACACCATACCTAGAACAGCTGGGAACACCATACCTGGAAGAGTTAGGAACACCATACCTGGAACAGTTAGGAACACGATATCTGGATCTGTTAGGAACACCATACCTGGAACAGTTGGGAACACCATACCTGAAACAGTTAGGAACACCATACCTGGAACAGTTAGGAACACCATACCTCGAGCAGTGAGGAACACCATACCTGGAACAGTTGGGAACACCATACATGGAACAGTTAGGAACAACATACCTGGAACAGTTGGGAGCACCATACCTGGAATAGTTAGGAACAGCAAACCTAGAACAGTTAGGAACACCATACCTGGAACAGATGGGGAAACCTTACCTGGAACATTTAGGAACACCATACCGGGAACAGTTATGAATACCATACCTGGAACAGTTGCGAACACCATACCTGGATCAGTTAGGACCCGATACCTAGAACAGCTGGGAACACCATACATAGAACAGTTAGCAACACCATACCTGGAACAGTTAGGAACTCCATACCTGGAACAGTTGGGAACACCATACCTGCAACAGTTATGAACACCATTCCTAGAACAGTTGGGAACACCATACCTGGAAAAGTTAGGAACAGCATACCTGGAAGAGTTAGCAACACCATACCTGGAACAGTTGGTACACCGTATCTGGAAAAGTTAGGAAAACCATACCTGGAACAGTTAGGTATTCCATATCTGGAACAGTTAGGACCCCATACATAGCACAGTTAGGAACACATTACATAGAACATTTAGCAACAACATACTTGGAACAGTTAGGAACTCCATACCTGGAACAGTTAGGTACACCATATATGGAACAGTTAGGAAAACCATACATGTAACAGTTGGGAACACCATACCTAGAACTGTTAGGGACACCATACCTGGAACAGTTGGGAACACCATACAATGAACATTTAGGAACACCATACCTGGAACAGTTGGGAGCACCATACCTGGAACAGATAGGACCCCATACCTAGAACAGTTTGGAACACAATACATAGAACATTTAGCAACACCATACTTGGAACAGTTAGGAATTCCATACCTGGAACAGTTGGGAACACCATACCTGGAACAGTTACAAACACCATTCCTAGAACACTTGGGAATACCATACCAGGAACAGTTAGGAACGCCACACCTGGAACAGTTAGGAACACCATACCGGGAACAGTTAGGAATACCATACATGGAACAGTTGGGAACACCATACCTGGAACAGTTAGGACCCCATACTTAGAACAGCCGGGAAGAACCATACATAGAACAGTTAGCAACACCATACCTGGAACAGTTAGGAACTCCATACCTGGAACATTTGGGAACACCATACCTGGAACAGTTACGAACACCATTCCTAGAACAGTTGGGAACACCATACCTGGAACAGTTAGGAACACCATATCTGGAACAGTTAGGAACACCATACCTGGAACAGTTAGGTACACCATATCTGGAACAGTTAGGAAAACCATACCTGGAACAGTTAGGAAAAGCATACCTGGAACAGTTGGGAACACCATACCTGAAACAGTTAGGAACACCATAACTGAAACAGTTAGGAACGTCATATCTGGAGCAGTTAGGAACTTCATACCTGGAACAGTTAGGAACACCATCCTTGGAACAGTTAGGAACACCATACCTGGAGCAATTAGAAACACCATACCTGGAACAGTTAGGAACACCATACCTGGAGCAGTTGGGAACAACATACATAGAACAATTAGGAACATCCTACCTGGAGTAGTTAGGAACACCATACCTGGAACAGATAGCAACACCATACCTCGAACAGTTGGAAACACCATACCTGGAACAGTAGGAACACCATACCTAGAACTGTTCGGAAAATCATACCTGGAACAATTAGGAACACCACACCTGGAACAGTTGGGAACACCATACCTGGAACAGTTACAAACATCATTCCTAGAACACTTGGGAACACCATACCTGGAACAGTTAGGAACACCATACCTGGAATAGTTAGGAACAGCAAACCTGGAACAGTTAGGAACACCATACCTGGAACAGATGGGAAAACCTTACCTGGAACATCTAGGAACACCATACCGGGAACAGTTATGAATACCATACCTGGAACAGTTGCGAACACCATACCTGGAACAGTTAGGACCCCATACCTAGAACAGCTGGGAACACCATACATAGAACAGTTAGTAACACCATATCTGGAACAGTTAGGAACTCCATACCTGGAACATTTGGGAACACCATACCTGGAACAGTTACGAACACCATTCCTAGAACAGTTGGGAACACCATACCTGGAACAGTTAGGAACACCATATCTGGAACACTTAGGAACACCATACCTGGAACAGTTAGGTACACCATATCTGGAACAGTTAGGAACACCATACCTGGAAGAGTTAGGAAAAGCATACCTGGAACAGTTGGGAACACCATACCTGAAACAGTTAGGAACACCATAACTGAAACAGTTAGGAACGTCATATCTGGAGCAGTTAGGAACTTCATACCTGGAACAGTTAGGAACACCATCCTTGGAACAATTAGGAACACCATACCTGGAGCAGTTAGAAACACCATACCTGGAACAGTTAGGAACACCATACCTGGAACAGTTAGGAACACCATACCTAGAACAGTGAGGAACACCATACCTGGAACAGTTGGGAACACCATACATGGAACAGTTAGGAACACCATACCTGGAACAGTTGGGAGCACCATACATGGAACAGTTAGGACCCCATACCTGGAACAGTTGCAAACACCATACCTGGAACAGTTAGGAACACCATTCCTAGAACACTTGGGAACACCATACCTGGAACAGTTAGGAACACCATACCTGGAACAGTTAGGAACAACATACCTGGAATAGTTAGGAACACCATACATATAACAGTTAGGAACACCATACCTGGAACTGATGGGAAAACCATACCTTGAAAAGTTAGGACCACCATACTTGGAACAGTTACGAACACCATACCTGGAACAGTTAGGAATTCCATCCCTAGAACAGTTAGAAACACCGTACCTGAAAGAGTTCGGAACACCATATCTGGAACAGTTAGGAACAGCACACATAGAACAGTTTGGAACACCATACATTGAACAGATAGGAACAACATACCGGGAACAGTTGGGAACACCATACCTGGAACAGTTAAGAACAACTTAGCTGGAACAGTTAAGAACAACTTAGCTGGAACAGTTAAGAACACCATACCTGGAACAGTGAGGAACTCCATGCCTAGAACATTTGGAAGCACCATACCTGGAACAGTTATGAACACCATTCCTAGAACAGTTGGGAACACCATTCCTAGAACAGTTGGAAACACCATAACTGGAACAGTAGGAACACCATACCTAGAACTGTTCGGAAAATCATACCTGGAACAATTAGGAACACCACACCTGGAACAGTTGGGAACAACATACCTGGAACAGTTACAAACATCATTCCTAGAACACTTGGGAACACCATACCTGGAACAGTTAGGAACACCATACCTGGAATAGTTAGGAACAGCAAACCTAGAACAGTTAGGAACACCATACCTGGAACAGTTGGGAACACCATACCTGCAACAGTTATGAACACCATTCCTAGAACAGTTGGAAACACCATAACTGGAACAGTAGGAACACCATACCTAGAACTGTTCGGAAAATCATACCTGGAACAATTAGGAACACCACACCTGGAACAGTTGGGAACAACATACCTGGAACAGTTACAAACATCATTCCTAGAACACTTGGGAACACCATACCTGGAACAGTTAGGAACACCATACCTGGAATAGTTAGGAACAGCAAAGCTAGAACAGTTAGGAACACCATACCTGGAACAGATGGGAAAACCTTACCTGGAACATTTAGGAACACCATACCGGGAACAGTTATGAATACCATACCTGGAACAGTTGCGAACACCATACCTGGAACAGTTAGGACCCCATACCTAGAGCAGCTGGGAACACCATACATAGAACAGTTAGTAACACCATATCTGGAACAGTTAGGAACTCCATACCTGGAAAAGTTGGGGACACCATACCTGGAACAGCTATGAACACCATTCCTAGAACAGTTGGGAACACCATACCTGGAACAATTAGAAAGACCAGACCTGGAAGTGTTAGGAAAATCTTACCTGGAACAGTTAGGTACACCATATCTGGAACAGTTAGGAAAACCATACCTGGAACAGTTAGGAACGCCATACCTGGAACAGTTAGGTACTCCATATCTGGAACAGTTAGGACCCCATACCTAGAACAGTTAGGAACACAATACATAGAACATTTAGCAACAACATACTTGGAACAGTTAGGAACTCCATACCTGGAAACATTAGGTACACCATATCTGGAACAGTTAGGAAAACCATACCTGGAACAGTTAGGAACACCATACATGGAACAGTTGGGAACACCATACCTAGAACAGCTGGGAACACCATACCTGGAAGAGTTAGGAACACCATACCTGGAACAGTTAGGAACACGATATCTGGATCTGTTAGGAACACCATACCTGGAACAGTTGGGAACACCATACCTGAAACAGTTAGGAACACCATACCTGGAACAGTTAGGAACACCATACCTCGAGCAGTGAGGAACACCATACCTGGAACAGTTGGGAACACCATACATGGAACAGTTAGGAACAACATACCTGGAACAGTTGGGAGCACCATACCTGGAATAGTTAGGAACAGCAAACCTAGAACAGTTAGGAACACCATACCTGGAACAGATGGGGAAACCTTACCTGGAACATTTAGGAACACCATACCGGGAACAGTTATGAATACCATACCTGGAACAGTTGCGAACACCATACCTGGATCAGTTAGGACCCGATACCTAGAACAGCTGGGAACACCATACAGAGAACAGTTAGCAACACCATACCTGGAACAGTTAGGAACTCCATACCTGGAACAGTTGGGAACACCATACCTGCAACAGTTATGAACACCATTCCTAGAACAGTTGGGAACACCATACCTGGAAAAGTTAGGAACAGCATACCTGGAAGAGTTAGCAACACCATACCTGGAACAGTTGGTACACCGTATCTGGAAAAGTTAGGAAAACCATACCTGGAACAGTTAGGTATTCCATATCTGGAACAGTTAGGACCCCATACATAGCACAGTTAGGAACACATTACATAGAACATTTAGCAACAACATACTTGGAACAGTTAGGAACTCCATACCTGGAACAGTTAGGTACACCATATCTGGAACAGTTAGGAAAACCATACATGTAACAGTTGGGAACACCATACCTAGAACTGTTAGGGACACCATACCTGGAACAGTTGGGAACACCATACAATGAACATTTAGGAACACCATACCTGGAACAGTTGGGAGCACCATACCTGGAACAGTTTGGAACACAATACATAGAACATTTAGCAACACCATACTTGGAACAGTTAGGAATTCCATACCTGGAACAGTTGGGAACACCATACCTGGAACAGTTACAAACACCATTCCTAGAACACTTGGGAATACCATACCAGGAACAGTTAGGAACGCCACACCTGGAACAGTTAGGAACACCATACCTGGAATAGTTAGGAACACCATCCCTAGAACAGTTAGGAACACCATACCGGGAACAGTTAGGAATACCATACATGGAACAGTTGGGAACACCATACCTGGAACAGTTAGGACCCCATACCTAGAACAGCCGGGAACACCATACATAGAACAGTTAGCAACACCATACCTGGAACAGTTAGGAACTCCATACCTGGAACATTTGGGAACACCATACCTGGAACAGTTACGAACACCATTCCTAGAACAGTTGGGAACACCATACCTGGAACAGTTAGGAACACCATACCTGGAACAGTTAGGAAAAGCATACCTGGAACAGTTGGGAACACCATACCTGAAACAGTTAGGAACACCATAACTGAAACAGTTAGGAACGTCATATCTGGAGCAGTTAGGAACTTCATACCTGGAACAGTTAGGAACACCATCCTTGGAACAGTTAGGAACACCATACCTGGAGCAGTTAGAAACACCATACCTGGAACAGTTAGGAACACCATACCTGGAGCAGTTGGGAACAACATACATAGAACAATTAGGAACATCCTACCTGGAGTAGTTAGGAACACCATACCTGGAACAGATAGCAACACCATACCTCGAACAGTTGGAAACACCATACCTGGAACAGTAGGAACACCATACCTAGAACTGTTCGGAAAATCATACCTGGAACAATTAGGAACACCACACCTGGAACAGTTGGGAACACCATACCTGGAACAGTTACAAACATCATTCCTAGAACACTTGGGAACACCATACCTGGAACAGTTAGGAACACCATACCTGGAATAGTTAGGAACAGCAAACCTGGAACAGTTAGGAACACCATACCTGGAACAGATGGGAAAACCTTACCTGGAACATCTAGGAACACCATACCGGGAACAGTTATGAATACCATACCTGGAACAGTTGCGAACACCATACCTGGAACAGTTAGGACCCCCTACCTAGAACAGCTGGGAACACCATACATAGAACAGTTAGTAATACCATATCTGGAACAGTTAGGAACTCCATACCTGGAAAAGTTGGGGACACCATACCTGGAACAGCTATGAACACCATTCCTAGAACAGTTGGGAAAACCATACCTGGAACAATTAGAAAGACCATACCTGGAAGTGTTAGGAAAATCTTACCTGGAACAGTTAGGTACACCATATCTGGAACAGTTAGGAAAACCATACCTGGAACAGTTAGGAACGCCATACCTGGAACAGTTAGGTACTCCATATCTGGAACAGTTAGGACCCCATACCTAGAATAGTTAGATACACAATACATAGAACATTTAGCAACAACATACTTGGAACAGTTAGGAACTCCATACCTGGAAAAGTTAGGTACACCATATCTGGAACAGTTAGGAAAACCATACCTGGAACAGTTAGGAACACCATACATGAAACAGTTGGGAACACCATACCTAGAACAGCTGGGAACACCATACCTGGAAGAGTTAGGAACACCATACCTGGAACAGTTAGGAACACGATATCTGGATCTGTTAGGAACACCATACCTGGAACAGTTGGGAACACCATAGCTGAAACAGTTAGGAACACCATACCTGGAACAGTTAGGAACACCATACCTCGAGCAGTGAGGAACACCATACCTGGAACAGTTGGGAACACCATACATGGAACAGTTAGGAACAACATACCTGGTACAGTTGGGAGCACCATACCTGGAATAGTTAGGAACAGCAAACCTAGAACAGTTAGGAACACCATACCTGGAACAGATGGGAAAACCTTACCTGGAACATTTAGGAACACCATACCGGGAACAGTTATGAATACCATACCTGGAACAGTTGCGAACACCATACCTGGATCTGTTAGGACCCCATACCTAGAACAGCTGGGAACACCATACATAGAACAGTTAGCAACACCATACCTGGAACAGTTCGGAACTCCATACCTGGAACAGTTGGGAACACCATACCTGCAAGTTATGAACACCATTCCTAGAACAGTTGGGAACACCATACCTGGAAAAGTTAGGAACAGCATACCTGGAAGAGTTAGCAACACCATACCTGGAAGAGTTAGGTACACCATATCTGGAAAAGTTAGGAAAACCATACCTGGAACAGTTAGGAACGCCATACCTGGAACAGTTAGGTACTCCATATCTGGAACAGTTAGGACCCCATACATAGCACAGTTAGGAACACATTACATAGAACATTTAGCAACAACATACTTGGAACAGTTAGGAACTCCATACCTGGAACAGTTACGTACACCATATCTGGAACAGTTAGGAAAACCATACATGTAACAGTTGGGAACACCATAACTAGAACTGTTAGGGACACCATACCTGGAACAGTTGGAAACAACATACAATGAACATTTAGGAACACCATACCTGGAACAGTTGGGAGCACCATACCTGGAACAGTTAGGACCCCATACCTAGAACAGTTTGGAACACAATACATAGAACATTTAGCAACACCATACTTGGAACAGTTAGGAATTCCATACCTGGAACAGTTGGGAACACCATACCTGGAACAGTTACAAACACCATTCCTAGAACACTTGGGAATACCATACCAGGAACAGTTAGGAACACCACACCTGGAACAGTTAGGAACACCATACCTGGAATAGTTAGGAACACCATCCCTAGAACAGTTAGGAACACCATACCGGGAACAGTTAGGAATATCATACATGGAACAGTTGGGAACACCATACCTGGAACAGTTAGGACCCCATACCTAGAACAGCCGGGAACACCATACATAGAACAGTTAGCAACACCATACCTGGAACAGTTCGGAACTCCATACCTGGAACATTTGGGAACACCATACCTGGAACAGTTACGAACACCATTCCTAGAACAGTTGGGAACACCATACCTGGAACAGTTAGGAACAACATATCTGGAGCAGTTAGGAACACCATACCTGGAACAGTTAGGTACACCATATCTGGAACAGTTAGGAAAACCATACCTGGACCAGTTAGGAAAAGCATACCTGGAACAGTTGGGAACACCATACCTGAAACAGTTAGGAACACCATAACTGAAACAGTTAGGAACGTCATATCTGGAGTAGTTAGGAACTTCATACCTGGAACAGTTAGGAACACCATCCTTGGAACAGTTAGGAACACCATACCTGGAGCAGTTAGAAACACCATACCTGGAACAGTTAGGAACACCATACCTGGAACAGTTAGGAACACCATACCTAGAACAGTGAGGAACACCATACCTGGAACAGTTGGGAACACCATACATGGAACAGTTAGGAACACCATACCTGGAACAGTTGGGAGCACCATACATGGAACAGTTAGGACCCCATACCTGGAACAGTTAGGAACACCATTCCTAGAACACTTGGGAACACCATACCTGGAACAGTTAGGAACACCATACCTGGAACAGTTTGGAACAACATACCTGGAATAGTTAGGAACACCATACATATAACAGTTAGGAACACCATATCTGGAACTGATGGGAAAACCATACCTTGAAAAGTTAGGACCACCATACTTGGAACAGTTACGAACACCATACCTGGAACAGTTAGGAATTCCGTACCTAGAACAGTTAGAAACACCGTACCTGAAAGAGTTCGGAACACCATATCTGGAACTGTTAGGAACAGCACACATAGAACAGTTTGGAACACCATACATTGAACAGATAGGAACAACATACCGGGAACAGTTGGGAACACCATACCTGGAACAGTTAAGAACAACTTAGCTGGAACAGTTAAGAACAACTTAGCTGGAACAGTTAAGAACACCACACCTGGAACAGTGAGGAACTCCATGCCTAGAACATTTGGAAACACCATACCTGGAACAGTTAGAAACACCATACCTGGAGCAGTTGGGAACAACATACATAGAACAATTAGGAACATCCTACCTGGAGTAGTTAGGAACACCATACCTGGAACAGATAGCAACACCATACCTCGAACAGTTGGAAACACCATACCTGGAACAGTAGGAACACCATACCTAGAACTGTTCGGAAAATCATACCTGGAACAATTAGGAACACCACACCTGGAACAGTTGGGAACACCATACCTGGAACAGTTACAAACACCATTCCTAGAACACTTGGGAACACCATACCTGGAACAGTTAGGAACACCATACCTGGAATAGTTAGGAACAGCAAACCTAGAACAGTTAGGAACACCATACCTGGAACAGATGGGAAAACCTTACCTGGAACATTTAGGAACACCATACCGGGAACAGTTATGAATACCATACCTGGAACAGTTGCGAACACCATACCTGGAACAGTTAGGACCCCATACCTAGAACAGCTGGGAACACCATACATAGAACAGTTAGTAACACCATATCTGGAACAGTTAGGAACTCCATACCTGGAAAAGTTGGGGACACCATACCTGGAACAGCTATGAACACCATTCCTAGAACAGTTGGGAACACCATACCTGGAACAATTAGAAAGACCATACCTGGAAGTGTTAGGAAAATCTTACCTGCAACAGTTAGGTACACCATATCTGGAACAGTTAGGAAAAACATACCTGGAACAGTTAGGAACGCCATACCTGGAATAGTTAGGTACTCCATATCTGGAACAGTTAGGACCCCATACCTAGAACAGTTAGGAACACAATACATAGAACATTTAGCAACAACATACTTGGAACAGTTAGGAACTCCATACCTGGAAAAGTTAGGTACACCATATCTGGAACAGTTAGGAAAACCATACCTGGAACAGTTAGGAACACCATACATGGAACAGTTGGGAACACCATACCTAGAACAGCTGGGAACACCATACCTGGAAGAGTTAGGAACACCATACCTGGAACAGTTAGGAACACGATATCTGGATCTGTTAGGAACACCATACCTGGAACAGTTGGGAACACCATAGCTGAAACAGTTAGGAACACCATACCTGGAACAGTTAGGAACACCATACCTCGAGCAGTGAGGAACACCATACCTGGAACAGTTGGGAACACCATACATGGAACAGTTAGGAACAACATACCTGGAACAGTTGGGAGCACCATACCTTGAACAGTTAGGATCCCATACCTAGAACAGTTAGGAACACAATACATAGAACATTTAGCAACACCATACTTGGAACAGTTAGGAACTCCATACCTGAAACAGTTGGGAACACCATACCTGGAACAGTTACAAACACCATTCCTGGAACACTTGGGAACACCATACCTGGAACAGTTAGGAACACCATACCTGGAACAGTTAGGAAACCATACCTGGAATAGTTAGGAACACCATACCTAGAATAGTTAGGAACACCATACCTGGAACAGATGGGAAACCCATACCTGGAACAGTTAGGAACACCATACCGGGAACAATTAGGAATACCATACCTAGAAGAGCTGGGAACACCATACATAGAACAATTCGCAAAACCATACCTGGAACAGTTAGAAACTCCATAAATGGAACAGTTGGGAACACCATTCCTGGAACAGTTGGCAACTCCATACCTGGAACAGTTGGGAAAACCATACCTGGAACAGTGACAAACACCATTCCTAGAACACGTGGGAACACTATACCTGGAACAGTTAGGTCCCCCATATCTGGAACAGTTAGGAAAACCACACCTGGAACAGTTAGGAACAACATACCTGGAACAGTTAGGTACTCCATATCTGGAACAGTTAGGAACACCATACCTGGAACAGTTAGGAACACCATACCTGGAACAGTTAGGAACACCATACCTGGAGCCGTTAGAAGCACCATACCTGGACCAGTTTGGAACACCATACATAGAACAGTTAGGAACACTATACCTGGAATGGTTGGGAACACCATACCTGGAAAAGTTAGGTACACCATATCTGGAACAGTTAGGAAAACCATACCTGGAACAGTTAGGAACACCATACCTGGAACTGTTAGGTACTCCATATCCGGAACAGTTAGGAACACCAGATCTGGAACAGTTAGGAACACCATACCTAGAACAGTTAGGAACACCATACCTGGAATGGTTGGGAACACCATACCTGAAACTGTTAGGAACACCATACCTGGAGCAGTTAGAAACACCATACCTGGAACAGTTAGGAACACCATACCTAGAACAGTTAGGAACACTACACCTGGAACAGTTGGGAACACCATACCTGAAACAGTTGGGAACACCATACTTGTAACAGTTACGAACACCATACCTGGAACAGTTAGGAATTCCGTACCTGGAACAGTTAGAAACACCATACCTGAAAGTGTTGTAACACCATATCTAGAACAGTTAGAAACAGCACACATAGAACAGTTTGGAACACCATACCTGGAACAGTTAGCACCCCATACCTAGAACAGTTAGGAACACCATACATAGAACAGTTAGCAACACCATACCTGGAACAGTTAGGAACTCCATACCTTGAACAGTTTGGAACACCATACCTGGCACAGTTAGCACCCCATACCTAGAACAGTTAGGAACACCATACATAGAACAGTTAGCAACACCATACCTGGAACAGTTAGGAACTCCATACCTGGAACAGTTGGGAACACCATACCTGGAACAGTTACGAACACCATTCCTAGAACAGTTGGGAACACCATACCTGGAACAGTTAGGAACACCATACCTGGAACAGTTAGGAACACCATACCTGGAACTGTTAGGTACATCATATCTGGAACAGTTAGGAACACCATACCTGGAACAGTTACGTACACCATATCTGGAACAGTTAGGAAAACCATACCTGGAACAGTTAGGAACACCATACCTGGAGCCGTTAGAAGCACCATACCTGGACCAGTTAGGAACACCATACATAGAACAGTTAGGAACACCATACCTGGAATGGTTGGGAACACCATACCTGGAACAGTTAGGTACACCATATCTGGAACAGTTAGGAAAACCATACCTGGAACAGTTAGGAAAAGCATACCTGGAACAGTTAGGAACACCATACCTAGAACAGTTAGGAACACCATACCTGGAATGATTGGGAACACCATACCTGGAACTGTTAGGAACACCATACCTGGAGCAGTTAGAAACACCATACCTGGAACGGTTAGGAACACCATACCTAGAACAGTTAGGAACACCACACCTGGAACAGTTGGGAACACCATACCTGAAACAGTTGGGAACACCATACTTGGAACAGTTACGAACACCATACCTGGAACAGCTAGGAATTCCGTACCTGTAACAGTTAGAAACACCATATCTGAAAGATTTGAGAACACCCTACCTAGAACAGTTAGGAACACCATACCTGGAATAGTTAGGAACACCATACCGGGAACAGTTATGAATACCATACCTGCAACAGTTGGGAACACCATACCTGGAACAGTTAGGAACCCATACCTAGAACAGCTGGGAACACCATACATAGAACAGTTAGCAACACCATACCTGGAACAGTTAGGAACTCCATACCTGGAACAGTTGGGAACACCATACCTGGAACAGTTAGGAACCCATACCTAGAACAGCTGGGAACACCATACATAGAACAGTTAGCAACACCATACCTGGAACAGTTATGAATACCATACCTGCAACAGTTGGGTACACCATACCTGGAACAGTTAGGAACCCGTACCTAGAACAGCTGGGAACACCATACATAGAACAGTTAGCAACACCATACCTGGAACAGTTACGAACACCATTCCTAGAACAGTTGGGAACACCATACCTGGAACAGTTAGGAACACCATATCTGGAACAGTTAGGAACACCATACCTGGAACAGTTAGGTACACCATATCTGGAACAGTTAGGAAAACCATACCTGGAACAGTTAGGAAAAGCATACCTGGAACAGTTGGGAACACCATACCTGAAACAGTTAGGAACACCATAACTGAAACAGTTAGGAACGTCATATCTGGAGCAGTTAGGAACTTCATACCTGGAACAGTTAGGAACACCATCCTTGGAACAGTTAGGAACACCATACCTGGAGCAGTTAGAAACACCATACCTGGAACAGTTAGGAACACCATACCTGGAACAGTTAGGAACACCATACCTAGAACAGTGAGGAACACCATACCTGGAACAGTTGGGAACACCATACATGGAACAGTTAGGAACACCATACCTGGAACAGTTGGGAGCACCATACATGGAACAGTTAGGACCCCATACCTGGAACAGTTGCGAACACCATACCTGGAACAGTTGGGAACACCATTCCTAGAACACTTGGGAACACCATACCTGGAACAGTTAGGAACACCATACCTGGAACAGTTAGGAACAACATACCTGGAATAGTTAGGAACACCATACATATAACAGTTAGGAACACCATACCTGGAACTGATGGGAAAACCATACCTTGAAAAGTTAGGACCACCATACTTGGAACAGTTACGAACACCATACCTGGAACAGTTAGGAATTCCGTACCTAGAACAGTTAGAAACACCGTACCTGAAAGAGTTCGGAACACCATATCTGGAACAGTTAGGAACAGCACACATAGAACAGTTTGGAACACCATACATTGAACAGATAGGAACAACATACCGGGAACAGGTGGGAACACCATACCTGGAACAGTTAAGAACAACATAGCTGGAACAGTTAAGAACACCATACCTGGAACAGTGAGGAACTCCATGCCTAGAACATTTAGAAACACCATACCTGGAACAGTTAGAAACACCATACCTGGAGCAGTTGGGAACAACATACATAGAACAATTAGGAACATCCTACCTGGAGTAGTTAGGAACACCATACCTGGAACAGATAGCAACACCATACCTTGAACAGTTGGAAACACCATACCTGGAACAGTAGGAACACCATACCTAGAACTGTTCAGAAAATGATACCTGGAACAATTAGGAACACCACACCTGGAACAGTTGGGAACACCATACCTGGAACAGTTACAAACACCATTCCTAGAACACTTGGGAACACCATACCTGGAACAGTTAGGAACACCATACCTGGAACAGATGGGAAAACCTTACCTGGAACATTTAGGAACACCATACTGGGAACAGTTATGAATACCATACCTGGAACAGTTGCGAACACCATACCTGGAACAGTTAGGACCCCATACCTAGAACAGCTGGGAACACCATACATAGAACAGTTAGTAACACCATACCTGGAACAGTTAGGAACTCCATACCTGGAACAGTTGGGGACACCATACCTGGAACAGCTATGAACACCATTCCTTGAACAGTTGGGAACACCATACCTGGAACAGTTAGAAAGACCATACCTGGAAGTGTTAGGAAAATCTTACCTGGAACAGTTAGGTACACCATATCTGGAACAGTTAGGAAAACCATACCTGGAACAGTTAGGAACGCCATACCTGGAACAGTTAGGTACTCCAAATCTGGAACAGTTAGGACTCCATACCTAGAACAGTTAGGAACACAATACATAGAACATTTAGCAACAACATACTTGGAACAGTTAGGAACTCCATACCTGGAAAAGTTAGGTACACCATATCTGGAACAGTTAGGAAAACCATACCTGGAACAGTTAGGAACACCATTCATGGAACAGTTGGGAACACCATACCTAGAACAGCTGGGAACACCATACCTGGAACAGTTAGGAACACGATATCTGGATCTGTTAGGAACACCATACCTGGAACAGTTGGGAACACCATACCTGAAACAGTTAGGAACACCATACCTGGAACAGTTAGGAACACCATACCTCGAGCAGTGAGGAACACCATACCTGGAACAGTTGGGAACACCATACATGGAACAGTTAGGAACAACATACCTGGAACAGTTGGGAGCACCATACCTTGAACAGTTAGGATCCCATACCTAGAACAGTTAGGAACACAATACATAGAACATTTAGCAACACCATACTTGGAACAGTTAGGAACTCCATACCTGAAACAGTTGGGAACACCATACCTGGAACAGTTACAAACACCATTCCTGGAACACTTGGGAACACCCTACCTGGAACAGTTAGGAACACCATACCTGGAACAGTTAGGAACACCATACCTGGAATAGTTAGGAACACCATACCTAGAATAGTTAGGAACACCATACCTGGAACAGATGGGAAACCCATACCTGGAACAGTTAGGAACACCATACCGGGAACAATTAGGAATACCATACCTAGAAGAGCTGGGAACACCATACATAGAACGATTCGCAACACCATACCTGGAACAGTTAGAAACTCCATACATGGAACAGTTTGGAACACCATTCCTGGAACAGTTGGGAACTCCATACCGGGAACAGTTGGGAAAACCATACCTGGAACAGTGACAAACACCATTCCTAGAACACGTGGGAACACTATACCTGGAACAGTTAGGTACACCACATCTGGAACAGCTAGGAAAACCATACCTGGAACAGTTAGGAACACCATACCTGGAACAGTTAAGTACTCCATATCTGGAACAGTTAGGAACACCATACCTGGAACAGTTAGGAACACCATACCTGGAACAGTTGGGAACACCATACATTGAACAGTTAGGAATTCCATACCTGGAACAGTTGGGAGCACCATACCTGGAACAGATACAAACACCATTCCTAGAACACTTGGGAATACCATACCAGGAACAGTTAGGAACACCACACCTGGAACAGTTAGGAACACCATACCGGGAACAGTTAGGAATACCATACATGGAACAGTTGGGAACACCATACCTGGAACAGTTAGGACCCCATACCTAGAACAGCCGGGAACACCAAACATAGAACAGTTAGCAACGCCATACCTGGAACAGTTAGGAACTCCATACCTGGAACATTTGGGAACACCATACCTGGAACAGTTACGAACACCATTCCTAGAACAGTTGGGAACACCATACCTGGAACAGTTAGGAACACCATATCTGGAACAGTTAGGAACACCATACCTGGAACAGTTAGGAAAACCATACCTGGAACAGTTAGGAAAAGCATACCTGGAACAGTTACGAACACCATACCTGGAACAGTTAGGAATTCCGTACCTGTAACAGTTAGAAACACCATACCTGAAAGAGTTGGGAACACCATATCTGGAACAGTTAGGAACAGCACACATAGAACAGTTTGGAACACCATACCTTGAACAGATAGGAACAACATACCTGGACCGGTTGGGAACACCGTACCTGAAATAGTTAAGAACACCATAGCTGGAACACTTCAAAACACCATACCTGGAGCAGTTGGGAACAACATACCTAGAACAATTAGGAACACCCTACCTAGAACAGTTAGGAACACCATACCTGGAATAGTTAGGAACACCATACCGGGAACAGTTATGAATACCATACCTGGAACAGTTGGGAACACCATACCTGGAACAGTTAGGACCCCATACCTAGAACAGCTGGGAACACCATACATAGAACAGTTAGCAACACCATACCTGGAACAGTTAGGAACACCATACCTGGAACAGTTAGGAACACCATTCATAGAACAGTTGGGAACACCATACCTGGAACAGTTAGGAACACCACACCTGGAAGAGTTAGGAACACCATACCTGGAACAATTAGGACCCCATACCTAGAACAGCTGGGAACACCATACATAGAACAGTTAGCAACACCATACCTGGAACACTTGGGAACACCATACCTGGAACAGTTAGGAACACCATTCATAGAACAGTTGGGAACACCATACTTGGAACAGTTAGGAACACCACACCTGGAAGAGTTAGGAACACCATACCAGGAACAGTTAGGTACACCATATCTGGAACAGTTAGGAAAACCATACCTGGAACAGTTAAGAATACGATATCTGGAACAGTTCGTAACACAATACCTGGAACAGCTGGGAACACCATACCTGGACCAGTTAGGACCCCATACCTAGAACAGTTTGGAACACAATACATAGAACAATTAGCAACACTATACGTGGAACAGTTAGGAACTCCATACCTGGAACAGTTGGGAATACCATACCCGGAACAGCTACAAACACCATTCCTAGAACACGTGGGAACACCATACCTGGAACAGTTAGGAACACCATACCTGGAACAGTTAGGAACACCATACCGGAAACAGTTAGGAATGCCATACCTGGAACAGTTGGGAACACCATACCTGGAACAGTTAGGAGCCCATACCTAGAACAGCTGGGAACACCATACATAGAACAGTTAGCAACACCATACCTGGAACAGTTAGGAACACCATACCTGGAAGAGATAGAAACACCATACCTGGAACAGTTAGCAACACCATATCTGGAACAGTTAGGAAAACTATACCTGGAACAGTTAGGAACACGATATCTGGATCTGTTAGAAACACCATACATGGAACAGTTGGGAACACCATACCTGGAACAGTTGGGAACACCATACCTGGAACAGTCACGAACACCATTCCTGGAACACATGGGAACACCATACCTGGAACAGTTAGGAACACCATACCTGGAACAGTTAGGAACACCATACCTGGAAGAGTTAGGAACACCATACCTGGAACAGTTAGGAAAACCATACCTGGAACAGTTAGGAACACAATATCAGGATCTGTTATAAGCACCATACCTGGAGCAATTGGGAACACCATACCTGAAACAGTTAGGAACACCATAACTGAAACAGCTAGGAACACCATCCTTGGAACAGTTAGGAACACCATACCTGGAGCAGTTAGAAACACCATACCTGGAACAGTTAGGAACACCATACCTGGAACAGTTAGGAACACCATACCTGGAACAGTTGGTAACACCATACATGGAACAGTTAGGAACACCATACCTGGAACAGTTGGGAGCACCATACATGGAACAGTTAGGACCCCATACCTGGAACAGTTGCGAACACCATACCTGGAACAGTTAGGAACACCATTCCTAGAACACTTGGGAACACCATACCTGGAACAGTTAGGAACACCATACCTGGAACAGTTGGGAACAACATACCTGGAATAGTTCGGAACACCATACATATAACAGTTAGGAACACCATACCTGGAACTGATGGGAAAACCATACCTTGAAAAGTTAGGACCACCATACTTGGAACAGTTACGAACACCATACCTGGAACAGTTAGGAATTCCATACCTAGAACAGTTAGAAACACCGTACCTGAAAGAGTTCGGAACACCATATCTGGAACAGTTAGGAACAGCACACTTAGAACAGTTTGGAACACCATACATTGAACAGATAGGAACAACATACCGGGAACAGTTGGGAACACCATACCTGGAACAGTTAAGAACAACTTAGCTGGAACAGTTAAGAACAACTTAGCTGGAACAGTTAAGAACACCATACCTGGAACAGTGAGGAACTCCATGCCTAGAACATTTAGAAACACCATACCTGGAACAGTTAGAAACACCATACCTGGAGCAGTTGGGAACAACATACATAGAACAATTAGGAACATCCTACCTGGAGTAGTTAGGAACACCATACCTGGAACAGATAGCAACACCATACCTCGAACAGTTGGAAACACCATACCTGGAACAGTAGGAACACCATACCTGGAAGAGTTAGGAACACCATACCTGGAACAGTTAGGAACACGATATCTGGATCTGTTAGGAACACCATACCTGGAACAGTTGGGAACACCATACCTGAAACAGTTGGGAACACCATACATGGAACAGTTAGGAACAACATACCTGGAACAGTTGGGAGCACCATACCTTGAACAGTTAGGATCCCATACCTAGAACAGTTAGGAACACAATACATAGAACATTTAGCAACACCATACTTGGAACAGTTAGGATCTCCATACCTGAAACAGTTGGGAACACCATACCTGGAACAGTTACAAACACCATTCCTGGAACACTTGGGAACACCATACCTGGAACAGTTAGGAACACAATACCTGGAACAGTTAGGAACACCATACCTGGAATAGTTAGGAACACCATACCTAGAATAGTTAGGAACACCATACCTGGAACAGATGGGAAACCCATACCTGGAACAGTTAGGAACACCATACCGGGAACAATTAGGAATACCATACCTAGAAGAGCTGGGAACACCATACATAGAACAATTCGCAACACCATACCTGGAACAGTTAGAAACTCCATACATGGAACAGTTGGGAACACCATTCCTGGAACAGTTGGGAACTCCATACCTGGAACAGTTGGGAAAACCAGACCTAGAACAGTGACAAACACCATTCCTAGAACACGTGGGAACACTATACCTGGAACAGTTAGGTACACCTTATCTGGAACAGTTAGGAAAACGATACCTGGAACAGTTAGGAACACCATACCTACAACAGTTAGGTACTCCATATCTGGAACAGTTAGGAACACCATACCTGGAACAGTTAGGAACACCATACCTGGAACAGTTAGGAACACCATACCTGGAGCCGTTAGAAGCGCCATTCCTCGACCAGTTTGGAACACCATACATAGAACAGTTAGGAACACCATACCTGGAATGGTTGGGAACACCATACCTGGAACAGTTAGGTACACCATATCTGGAACAGTTAGGAAAACCATACCTGGAACAGTTAGGAACACCATACCTGGAACTGTTAGGTACTCCATATCCAGAGCAGTTAGGAACACCAGACCTGGAACAGTTAGGAACACCATACCTAGAACAGTTAGGAACACCATACCTGGAATGGTTGGGAACACCATACCTGAAACTGTTAGGAACACCATACCTGGAGCAGTTAGAAACACCATACCTGGAACAGTTAGGAACACCATACCTAGAACAGTTAGGAACACTACACCTGGAACAGTTGGGAACACCATACCTGAAACAGTTGGGAACACCATACTTGTAACAGTTACGAACAACATACCTGGAACAGTTAGGAATTCCGTACCTGGAACAGTTAGAAACACCATACCTGAAAGAGTTGTAACACCATATCTAGAACAGTTAGAAACAGCACACATAGAACAGTTTGGAACACCATACCTGGAACAGTTAGCACCCCATACCTAGAACAGTTAGGAACACCATACGTAGAACAGTTAGCAACACCATACCTGGAGCAGTTAGGAACTCCATACCTGGAACAGTTTGGAACACCATACCTGGAACAGTTAGCACCCCATACCTAGAACAGTTAGGAACACCATACATAGAACAGTTAGCAACATCATACCTGGAACAGTTAGGAACTCCATACCTGGAACAGTTGGGAACACCATACCTGGAACAGTTACGAACACCATTCCTAGAACAGTTGGGAACACCATACCTGGAACAGTAAGGAACACCATACCTGGAACAGTTAGGAACACCATACCTGGAACTGTTAGGTACATCATATCTGGAACAGTTAGGAACACCATACCTGGAACAGTTAGGTACACCATATCTGGAACAGTTAGGAAAACCATACCTGGAACAGTTAGGATCACCATACCTGGAGCCGTTAGAAGCACCATACCTGGACCAGTTAGGAACACCATACATAGAACAGTTAGGAACACCATACCTGGAATGGTTGGGAACACCATACCTGGAATAGTTAGGTACACCATATCTGGAACAGTTAGGAAAACCATACCTGGAACAGTTAGGAACACCATACCTAGAACAGTTAGGAACACCATACCTGGAATGGTTGGGAACACCATACCTGGAACTGTTAGGAACACCATACCTGGAGCTGTTAGAAACACCATACCTGGAACAGTTAGGAACACCATACCTAGAACAGTTAGGAACACCACACCTGGAACAGTTGGGAACACCATACCTGAAACAGTTGGGAACACCATACTTGGAACAGTTACGAACACCATACCTGGAACAGTTAGGAATTCCGTACCTGTAACAGTTAGAAACACCATACCTGAAAGATTTGGGAACACCATATCTGGAACAGTTAGGAACAGCACACATAGAACAGTTTGGAACAGCATACCTTGAACAGATAGGAACAACATACCTGGACCAGTTGGGAACACCGTACCTGAAATAGTTAAGAACACCATAGCTAGAACAGTTAGAAACACCATACCTGGAGCAGTTGGGAACAACATACCTAGAACAATTAGGAACACCCTACCTAGAACAATTAGGAACATCATACCTGGAATAGTTAGGAACACCATACCGGGAACAGTTATGAATACCATACCTGCAACAGTTGGGAACACCATACCTGGAACAGTTAGGAACACATACCTAGAACAGCTGGGAACACCATACATAGAACAGTTAGCAACACCATACCTGGAACAGTTAGGAACACCATACCTGGAGCCGTTAGAAGCACCATACCTGGACCAGTTTGGAACACCATACATAGAACAGTTAGGAACATCATACCTGGAATGGTTGGGAACACCATACCTGGAACAGTTAGGTACACCATATCTGGAACAGTTAGGAACACCATACCTGGAACTGTTAGGTACTCCATATCCGGAACAGTTAGGAACACCAGACCTGGAACAGTTAGGAACACCATACCTAGAACAGTTAGGAACACCATACCTGGAATGGTTGGGAACACCATACCTGAAACTGTTAGGAACACCATACCTGGAGCAGTTAGAAACACCATACCTGGAACAGTTAGGAACACCACACCTAGAACAGTTAGGAACACCATACCTGGAGCCGTTAGAAGCACCATACCTGGACCAGTTTGGAACACCATACATAGAACAGTTAGGAACACCATACCTGGAATGGTTGGGAACACCATACCTGGAACAGTTAGGTACACCATATCTGGAACAGTTAGGAAAACCATACCTGGAACAGTTAGGAACACCATACCTGGAACTGTTAGGTACTCCATATCCGGAACAGTTAGGAACACCATACCTAGAACAGTTAGGAACACCATACCTGGAATGGTTGGGAACACCATACCTGAAACTGTTAGGAACACCATACCTGGAGCAGTTAGAAACACCATACCTGGAACAGTTAGGAACACCATACCTAGAACAGTTAGGAACACTACACCTGGAACAGTTGGGAACACCATACCTGAAAAAGTTGGGAACACCATTCTTGTAACAGTTACGAACACCATACCTGGAACAGTTAGGAATTCCGTACCTGGAACAGTTAGAAACACCATACCTGAAAGAGTTGTAACACCATATCTAGAACAGTTAGAAACAGCACACATAGAACAGTTTGGAACACCATACCTGGAACAGTTAGCACCCCATACCTAGAACAGTTAGGAACACCATACATAGAACAGTTAGCAACACCATACCTGGAACAGTTAGGAACTCCATACCTGGAACAGTTTGGAACACCATACCTGGAACAGTTAGCACCCCATACCTAGAACAGTTAGGAACACCATACATAGAACAGTTAGCAACACCATACCTGGAACAGTTAGGAACTCCATACCTG
Source organism: Somniosus microcephalus (assembly GCF_052327205.1). NCBI lineage: Eukaryota > Metazoa > Chordata > Chondrichthyes > Squaliformes > Somniosidae > Somniosus > Somniosus microcephalus. The sequence goes on from NC_140997.1 coordinate 135,039,236, forward strand.
GAACAGTTGGGAACACCATACCTGGAACAGTTACGAACACCATTCCTAGAACAGTTGGGAACACCATACCTGGAACAGTTCGGAACACCATACCTGGAACAGTTAGGAACACCATACCTGGAACTGTTAGGTACATCATATCTGGAACAGTTAGGAACACCATACCTGGAACAGTTAGGTACACCATATCTGGAACAGTTAGGAAAACCATACCTGGAACAGTTAGGATGACCATACCTGGAGCTGTTAGAAGCACCATACCTGGACCAGTTAGGAACACCATACATAGAACAGTTAGGAACACCATACCTGGAATGGTTGGGAACACCATACCTGGAACAGTTAGGTACACCATATCTGGAACAGTTAGGAAAACCATACCTGGAACAGTTAGGAAAAGCATACCTGGAACAGTTAGGAACACCATACCTAGAACAGTTAGGAACACCATACCTGGAATGGTTGGGAACACCATACCTGGAACTGTTAGGAACACCATACCTGGAGCAGTTAGAAACACCATACCTGGAACAGTTAGGAACACCATACCTAGAACAGTTAGGAACACCACACCTGGAACATTTGGGAACACCATACCTGAAACAGTTGGGAACACCATACTTGGAACAGTTACGAACACCATACCTGGAACAGTTAGGAATTCCGTACCTGTAACAGTTAGAAACACCATACCTGAAAGATTTGGGAACACCATATCTGGAACAGTTAGGAACAGCACACATAGAACAGTTTGGAACAGCATACCTTGAACAGATAGGAACAACATACGTGGACCAGTTGGGAACACCGTACCTGAAATAGTTAAGAACACCATAGCTAGAACAGTTAGAAACACCATACCTGGAGCAGTTGGGAACAACATACCTAGAACAATTAGGAACACCCTACCTAGAACAGTTAGGAACATCATACCTGGAATAGTTAGGAACACCATACCGGGAACAGTTATGAATACCATACCTGCAACAGTTGGGAACTCCATACCTGGAACAGTTAGGAACCCATACCTAGAACAGCTGGGAACACCATACATAGAACAGTTAGCAACACCATACCTGGAACAGTTAGGAACACCATACCTGGAGCCGTTAGAAGCACCATACCTGGACCAGTTTGGAACACCATACATAGAACAGTAAGGAACACCATACCTGGAATGGTTGGGAACACCATACCTGGAACAGTTAGGTACACCATATCTGGAACAGTTAGGAAAACCATACCTGGAACAGTTAGGAACACCATACCTGGAACTGTTAGGTACTCCATATCCGGAACAGTTAGGAACACCAGACCTGGAACAGTTAGGAACACCATACCTAGAACAGTTAGGAACACCATACCTAGAACAGTTAGGAACACCATACCTGGAGCCGTTAGAAGCACCATACCTGGACCAGTTTGGAACACCATACATAGAACAGTTAGGAACACCATACCTGGAATGGTTGGGAACACCATACCTGGAACAGTTAGGTACACCATATCTGGAACAGTTAGGAAAACCATACCTGGAACAGTTAGGAACACCATACCTGGAACTGTTAGGTACTCCATATCCGGAACAGTTAGGAACACCAGACCTGGAACAGTTAGGAACCCCATACCTAGAACAGTTAGGAACACCACACCTGGAACAGTTGGGAACACCATACCTGAAACAGTTGGGAACACCATACATGGAACAGTTACGAACACCATACCTGGAACAGTTAGGAATTCCGTACCTGTAACAGTTAGAAACACCATACCTGAAAGATTTGGGAACACCATATCTGGAACAGTTAGGAACAGCACACATAGAACAGTTTGGAACACCATACCTTGAACAGATAGGAACAACATACCTGGACCGGTTGGGAACACCGTACCTGAAATAGTTAAGAACACCATAGCTGGAACACTTCAAAACACCATACCTGGAGCAGTTGGGAACAACATACCTAGAACAATTAGGAACACCCTACCTAGAACAGTTAGGAGCACCATACCTGGAATAGTTAGGAACACCATACCGGGAACAGTTATGAATACCATACCTGGAACAGTTGGGAACACCATACCTGGAACAGTTAGGACCCCATACCGTGAACAGCTGGGAACACCATACATAGAACAGTTAGCAACACCATACCTGGAACAGTTAGGAACACCATACCTGGAACAGTTAGGAACACCATTCATAGAACAGTTGGGAACACCATACCTGGAACAGTTAGGAACACCACACCTGGAAGAGTTAGGAACACCATACCTGGAACAGTTAGGACCCCATACCTAGAACAGCTGGGAACACCATACATAGAACAGTTAGCAACACCATACCTGGAACACTTGGGAACACCATACCTGGAACAGTTAGGAACACCATTCATAGAACAGTTGGGAACACCATACTTGGAATAGTTAGGAACACCACACCTGGAAGTGTTAGGAACACCATACCAGGAACAGTTAGGTACACCATATCTGGAACAGTTAGGAAAACCATACCTGGAACAGTTAAGAATACGATATCTGGAACAGTTCGTAACACAATACCTGGAACAGCTGGGAACACCATACCTGGACCAGTTAGGACACCATACCTAGAACAGTTTGGAACACAATACATAGAACAATTAGCAACACTATACGTGGAACAGTTAGGAACTCCATACCTGGAACAGTTGGGAATACCATACCTGGAACAGCTACAAACACCATTCCTAGAACACGTGGGAACACCATACCTGGAACAGTTAGGAACACCATACCGGGAACAGTTAGGAATACCATACCTGGAACAGTTGGGAACACCATACCTGGAACAGTTAGGACCCCATACCTAGAACAGCTGGGAACACCATACATAGAACAGTTAGCAACACCATACCTGGAACAGTTAGGAACACCATACCTGGAAGAGATAGAAACACCATACCTGGAACAGTTAGCAACACCATATCTGGAACAGTTAGGAAAACTATACCTGGAACAGTTAGGAACACGATATCTGGATCTGTTAGAAACACCATACATGGAACAGTTGGGAACACCATACCTGGAACAGTTGGGAACACCATACCTGGAACAGTCACGAACACCATTCCTGGAACACATGGGAACACCATACCTGGAACAGTTAGGAACACCATACCTGGAACAGTTTGGAACACCATACCTGGAAGAGTTAGGAACACCATACCTGGAACAGTTAGGAAAACCATACCTGGAACAGTTAGGAACACAATATCAGGATCTGTTATAAGCACCATACCTGGAGCAATTGGGAACACCATACCTGAAACAGTTAGGAACACCATAACTGAAACAGTTAGGAACACCATCCTTGGAACAGTTAGGAACACCATACCTGGAGCAGTTAGAAACACCATACCTGGAACAGTTAGGAACACCATACCTGGAACAGTTAGGAACACCATACCTAGAACAGTGAGGAACACCATACCTGGAACAGTTGGGAACACCATACATGGAACAGTTAGGAACACCATACCTGGAACAGTTGGGAGCACCATACATGGAACAGTTAGGACCCCATACCTGGAACAGTTGCGAACACCATACCTGGAACAGTTAGGAACACCATTCCTCGAACACTTGGGAACACCATACCTGGAACAGTTAGGAACACCATACCTGGAACAGTTGGGAACAACATACCTGGAATAGTTCGGAACACCATACATATAACAGTTAGGAACACCATACCTGGAACTGATGGGAAAACCATACCTTGAAAAGTTAGGACCACCATACTTGGAACAGTTACGAACACCATACCTGGAACAGTTAGGAATTCCATACCTAGAACAGTTAGAAACACCGTACCTGAAAGAGTTCGGAACACCATATCTGGAACAGTTAGGAACAGCACACTTAGAACAGTTTGGAACACCATACATTGAACAGATAGGAACAACATACCGGGAACAGTTGGGAACACCATACCTGGAACAGTTAAGAACAACTTAGCTGGAACAGTTAAGAACAACTTAGCTGGAACAGTTAAGAACACCATACCTGGAACAGTGAGGAACTCCATGCCTAGAACATTTAGAAACACCATACCTGGAACAGTTAGAAACACCATACCTGGAGCAGTTGGGAACAACATACATAGAACAATTAGGAACATCCTACCTGGAGTAGTTAGGAACACCATACCTGGAACAGATAGCAACACCATACCTCGAACAGTTGGAAACACCATACCTGGAACAGTAGGAACACCATACCTGGAAGAGTTAGGAACACCATACCTGGAACAGTTAGGAACACGATATCTGGATCTGTTAGGAACACCATACCTGGAACAGTTGGGAACACCATACCTGAAACAGTCGGGAACACCATACATGGAACAGTTAGGAACAACATACCTGGAACAGTTGGGAGCACCATACCTTGAACAGTTAGGATCCCATACCTAGAACAGTTAGGAACACAATACATAGAACATTTAGCAACACCATACTTGGAACAGTTAGGATCTCCATACCTGAAACAGTTGGGAACACCATACCTGGAACAGTTACAAACACCATTCCTGGAACACTTGGGAACACCATACCTGGAACAGTTAGGAACACAATACCTGGAACAGTTAGGAACACCATACCTGGAATAGTTAGGAACACCATAACTAGAATAGTTAGGAACACCATACCTGGAACAGATGGGAAATCCATACCTGGAACAGTTAGAAACTCCATACATGGAACAGTTGGGAACACCATTCCTGGAACAGTTGGGAACTCCATACCTGGAACAGTTGGGAAAACCATACCTAGAACAGTGACAAACACCATTCCTAGAACACGTGGGAACACTATACCTGGAACAGTTAGGTACACCTTATCTGGAACAGTTAGGAAAACGATACCTGGAACAGTTAGGAACACCATACCTGCAACAGTTAGGTACTCCATATCTGGAACAGTTAGGAACACCATACCTGGAACAGTTAGGAACACCATACCTGGAACAGTTAGGAACACCATACCTGGAGCCGTTAGAATCTCCATTCCTCGACCAGTTTGGAACACCATACATAGAACAGTTAGGAACACCATACCTGGAATGGTTGGGAACACCATACCTGGAACAGTTAGGTACAGCATATCTGGAACAGTTAGGAACACCATACCTGGAACTGTTAGGTACTCCATATCCAGAACAGTTAGGAACACCAGACCTGGAACAGTTAGGAACACCATACCTAGAACAGTTAGGAACACCATACCTGGAATGGTTGGGAACACCATACCTGAAACTGTTCGGAACACCATACCTGGAGCAGTTAGAAACACCATACCTGGAACAGTTAGGAACACCATACCTAGAACAGTTAGGAACACTACACCTGGAACAGTTGGGAACACCATACCTGAAACAGTTAGCACCCCATACCTAGAACAGTTAGGAACACCATACGTAGAACAGTTAGCAACACCATACCTGGAGCAGTTAGGAACTCCATACCTGGAACAGTTTGGAACACCATACCTGGAACAGTTAGCACCCCATACCTAGAACAGTTAGGAACACCATACGTAGAACAGTTAGCAACACCATACCTGGAGCAGTTAGGAACTCCATACCTGGAACAGTTTGGAACACCATACCTGGAACAGTTAGCACCCCATACCTAGAACAGTTAGGAACACCATACATAGAACAGTTAGCAACATCATACCTGGAACAGTTAGGAACTCCATACCTGGAACTGTTGGGAACACCATACCTGGAACAGTTACGAACACCATTCCTAGAACAGTTGGGAACACCATACCTGGAACAGTAAGGAACACCATACCTGGAACAGTTAGGAACACCATACCTGGAACTGTTAGGTACATCATATCTGGAACAGTTAGGAACACCATACCTGGAACAGTTAGGTACACCATATCTGGAACAGTTAGGAAAACCATACCTGGAACAGTTAGGATCACCATACCTGGAGCCGTTAGAAGCACCATACCTGGACCAGTTAGGAACACCATACATAGAACAGTTAGGAACACCATACCTGGAATGGTTGGGAACATCATACCTGGAATAGTTAGGTACACCATATCTGGAACAGTTAGGAAAACCATACCTGGAACAGTTAGGAACACCATACCTAGAACAGTTAGGAACACCATACCTGGAATGGTTGGGAACACCATACCTGGAACTGTTAGGAACACCATACCTGGAGCTGTTAGCAACACCATACCTGGAACAGTTAGGAACACCATACCTAGAACAGTTAGGAACACCACACCTGGAACAGTTGGGAACACCATACCTGAAACAGTTGGGAACACCATACTTGGAACAGTTACGAACACCATACCTGGAACAGTTAGGAATTCCGTACCTGTAACAGTTAGAAACACCATACCTGAAAGATTTGGGAACACCATATCTGGAACAGTTAGGAACAGCACACATAGAACAGTTTGGAACAGCATACCTTGAACAGATAGGAACAACATACCTGGACCAGTTGGGAACACCGTACCTGAAATAGTTAAGAACACCATAGCTAGAACAGTTAGAAACACCATACCTGGAGCAGTTGGGAACAACATACCTAGAACAATTAGGAACACCCTACCTAGAACAATTAGGAACATCATACCTGGAATAGTTAGGAACACCATACCGGGAACAGTTATGAATACCATACCTGCAACAGTTGGGAACACCATACCTGGAACAGTTAGGAACACATACCTAGAACAGCTGGGAACACCATACATAGAACAGTTAGCAACACCATACCTGGAACAGTTAGGAACACCATACCTGGAGCCGTTAGAAGCACCATACCTGGACCAGTTTGGAACACCATACATAGAACAGTTAGGAACATCATACCTGGAATGGTTGGGAACACCATACCTGGAACAGTTAGGTACACCATATCTGGAACAGTTAGGAAAACCATACCTGGAACAGTTAGGAACACCATACCTGGAACTGTTAGGTACTCCATATCCGGAACAGTTAGGAACACCAGACCTGGAACAGTTAGGAACACCATACCTAGAACAGTTAGGAACACCATACCTGGAATGGTTGGGAACACCATACCTGAAACTGTTAGGAACACCATACCTGGAGCAGTTAGAAACACCATACCTGGAACAGTTAGGAACACCACACCTAGAACAGTTAGGAACACCATACCTGGAGCCGTTAGAAGCACCATACCTGGACCAGTTTGGAACACCATACATAGAACAGTTAGGAACACCATACCTGGAATGGTTGGGAACACCATACCTGGAACAGTTAGGTACACCATATCTGGAACAGTTAGGAAAACCATACCTGGAACAGTTAGGAACACCATACCTGGAACTGTTAGGTACTCCATATCCGGAACAGTTAGGAACACCAGACCTGGAACAGTTAGGAACACCATACCTAGAACAGTTAGGAACACCATACCTGGAATGGTTGGGAACACCATACCTGAAACTGTTAGGAACACCATACCTGGAGCAGTTAGAAACACCATACCTGGAACAGTTAGGAACACCATACCTAGAACAGTTAGGAACACTACACCTGGAACAGTTGGGAACACCATTCTTGTAACAGTTACGAACACCATACCTGGAACAGTTAGGAATTCCGTACCTGGAACAGTTAGAAACACCATACCTGAAAGGGTTGTAACACCATATCTAGAACAGTTAGAAACAGCACACATAGAACAGTTTGGAACACCATACCTGGAACAGTTAGCACCCCATACCTAGAACAGTTAGGAACACCATACATAGAACAGTTAGCAACACCATACCTGGAACAGTTAGGAACTCCATACCTGGAACAGTTTGGAACACCATACCTGGAACAGTTAGCACCCCATACCTAGAACAGTTAGGAACACCATACATAGAACAGTTAGCAACACCATACCTGGAACAGTTAGGAACTCCATACCTGGAACAGTTGGGAACACCATACCTGGAACAGTTACGAACACCATTCCTAGAACTGTTGGGAACACCATACCTGGAACAGTTAGGAACACCATACCTGGAACAGTTAGGAACACCATACCTGGAACTGTTAGGTACATCATATCTGGAACAGTTAGGAACACCATACCTGGAACAGTTAGGTACACCATATCTGGAACAGTTAGGAAAACCATACCTGGAACAGTTAGGATGACCATACCTGGAGCCGTTAGAAGGACCATACCTGGACCTGTTAGGAACACCATACATAGAACAGTTAGGAACACCATACCTGGAATGGTTGGGAACACCATACCTGGAACAGTTAGGTACACCATATCTGGAACAGTTAGGAAAACCATACCTGGAACAGTTAGGAAAAGCATACCTGGAACAGTTAGGAACACCATACCTCTAACAGTTAGGAACACCATACCTGGAATGGTTGGGAACACCATACCTGGAACTGTTAGGAACACCATACCTGGAGCAGTTAGAAACACCATACCTGGAACAGTTAGGAACACCATACCTAGAACAGTTAGGAACACCACACCTGGAACAGTTGGGAACACCATACCTGAAACAGTTGGGAACACCATACTTGGAACAGTTACGAACACCATACCTGGAACAGTTAGGAATTCCGTACCTGTAACAGTTAGAAACACCATACCTGAAAGATTTGGGAACACCATATCTGGAACAGTTAGGAACAGCACACATAGAACAGTTTGGAACAGCATACCTTGAACAGATAGGAACAACATACGTGGACCAGTTGGGAACACCGTACCTGAAATAGTTAAGAACACCATAGCTAGAACAGTTAGAAACACCATACCTGGAGCAGTTGGGAACAACATACCTAGAACAATTAGGAACACCCTACCTAGAACAGTTAGGAACATCATACCTGGAATAGTTAGGAACACCATACCGGGAACAGTTATGAATACCATACCTGCAACAGTTGGGAACACCATACCTGGAACAGTTAGGAACCCATACCTAGAACAGCTGGGAACACCATACATAGAACAGTTAGCAACACCATACCTGGAACAGTTAGGAACACCATACCTGGAGCCGTTAGAAGCACCATACCTGGACCAGTTTGGAACACCATACATAGAACAGTTAGGAACACCATACCTGGAATGGTTGGGAACACCATACCTGGAACAGTTAGGTACACCATATCTGGAACAGTTAGGAAAACCATACCTGGAACAGTTAGGAACACCATACCTGGAACTGTTAGGTACTCCATATCCGGAACAGTTAGGAACCCCAGACCTGGAACAGTTAGGAACCCCATACCTAGAACAGTTAGGAACACCATACCTGGAATGGTTGGGAACACCATACCTGAAACTGTTAGGAACACCATACATGGAGCAGTTAGAAACACCATACCTGGAACAGTTAGGAACACCATACCTAGAACAGTTAGGAACACCATACCTGGAGCCGTTAGAAGCACCATACCTCGACCAGTTTGGAACACCATACATAGAACAGTTAGGAACACCATACCTGGAATGGTTGGGAACACCATACCTGGAACAGTTAGGTACACCATATCTGGAACAGTTAGGAAAACCATACCTGGAACAGTTAGGAACACCATACCTGGAACTGTTAGGTACTCCATATCCGGAACAGTTAGGAACACCAGACCTGGAACAGTTAGGAACCCCATACCTAGAACAGTTAGGAACACCACACCTGGAACAGTTGGGAACACCATACCTGAAACAGTTGGGAACACCATACATGGAACAGTTACGAACACCATACCTGGAACAGTTAGGAATTCCGTACCTGTAACAGTTAGAAACACCATACCTGAAAGATTTGGGAACACCATATCTGGAACAGTTAGGAACAGCACACATAGAACAGTTTGGAACAGCATACCTTGAACAGATAGGAACAACATACCTGGACCAGTTGGGAACACCGTACCTGAAATAGTTAAGAACACCATAGCGAGAACAGTTAGAAACACCATACCTGGAGCAGTTGGGAACAACATACCTAGAACAATTAGGAACACCCTACCTAGAACAGTTAGGAACATCATACCTGGAATAGTTAGGAACACCATACCGGGAACAGTTATGAATACCATACCTGCAACAGTTGGGAACACCATACCTGGAACAGTTAGGAACCCATACCTAGAACAGCTGGGAACACCATACATAGAACAGGTAGCAACACCAAACCTGGAACAGTTAGGAACACCATACCTGGAGCCGTTAGAAGCACCATACCTGGACCAGTTTGGAACACCATACATAGAACAGTTAGGAACACCATACCTGGAATGGTTGGGAACACCATACCTGGAACAGTTAGGTACACCATATCTGGAACAGTTAGGAAAACCATACCTGGAACAGTTAGGAACACCATACCTGGAACTGTTAGGTACTCCATATCCGGAACAGTTAGGAACACCAGACCTGGAACAGTTAGGAACACCATACCTAGAACAGTTAGGAACACCAGACCTGGAATGGTTGGGAACACCATACCTGAAACTGTTAGGAACACCATACCTGGAGCAGTTAGAAACACCATACCTGGAACAGTTAGGAACACCATACCTAGAACAGTTAGGAACACTACACCTGGAACAGTTGGGAACACCATACCTGAAACAGTTGGGAACACCATACTTGTAACAGTTACGAACACCATACCTGGAACAGTTAGGAATTCCGTACCTGGAACAGTTAGAAACACCATACCTGAAAGAGTTGTAACACCATATCTAGAACAGTTAGAAACAGCACACATAGAGCAGTTTGGAACACCATACCTGGAACAGTTAGCACCCCATACCTAGAACAGTTAGGAACACCATACATAGAACAGTTAGCAACACCATACCTGGAACAGTTAGGAACTCCATACCTGGAACAGTTTGGAACACCATACCTGGAACAGTTAGCACCCCATACCTAGAACAGTTAGGAACACCATACATCGAACAGTTAGCAACACCATACCTAGAACAGTTAGGAACTCCATACCTGGAACAGTTGGGAACACCATACCTGGAACGGTTACGAACACCATTCCTAGAACAGTTGGGAAGACCATACCTGGAACAGTTAGGAACACCAAACCTGGAACAGTTAGGAACACCATACCTGGAACTGTTAGGTACATCATATCTGGAGCAGTTAGGAACACCATACCTGGAACAGTTAGGTACACCATATCTGGAACAGTTAGGAAAACCATACCTGGAACAGTTAGGAACACCATACCTGGAGCCGTTAGAAGCACCATACCTGGACCAGTTAGGAACACCATACATAGAACAGTTAGGAACACCATACCTGGAATGGTTGGGAACACCATACCTGGAACAGTTAGGTACACCATATCTGGAACAGTTAGGAAAACCATACCTGGAACAGTTAGGAAAAGCATACCTGGAACAGTTAGGAACACCATACCTAGAACAGTTAGGAACACCATACCTGGAACAGTTAGGAACACCATACCTAGAACAGTTAGGAACACACCACACCTGGAATAGTTGGGAACACCACACCTGAAACAGTTGGGAACACCATACTTGGAACAGTTACGAACACCATACCTGGAACAGTTAGGAATTCCGTACCTGTAACAGTTAGAAACACCATACCTGAAAGATTTGGGAACACCATATCTGGAACAGTTAGGAACAGCACACATAGAACAGTTTGGAACAGCATACCTTGAACAGATAGGAACAACATACCTGGACCAGTTGGGAACACCGTACCTGAAATAGTTAAGAATACCATAGCTAGAACAGTTAGAAACACCATACCTGGAGCAGTTGGGAACAACATACCTAGAACAATTAGGAACACCCTACCTAGAACAGTTAGGAACACCATACCTGGAATAGTTAGGAACACCATACCGGGAACAGTTACGAATACCATACCTGGAACAGTTGGGAACACCATACCTGGAACAGATAGGAACCCATACCTAGAACAGCTGGGAACACCATACATAGAACAGTTAGCAACACCATACCTGGAACAGTTAGGAACTCCATACCTGGAACAGTTGGGAACACCATACCTGCAACAGTTATGAACACCATTCCTAGAACAGTTGGGAACACCATACCTGGAAAAGTTAGGAACAGCATACCTGGAAGAGTTAGCAACACCATACCTGGAACAGTTAGGTACACCATATCTGGAAAAGTTAGGAAACCATACCTGGAACAGTTAGGAATGCCATACCTGGAACAGTTAGGTACTCCACATCTGGAACAGGTAGGACCCCATACCTAGCACAGTTAGGAACACATTACATAGAACATTTAGCAACAACATACTTGGAACAGTTAGGAACTCCATACCTGGAACAGTTAGGTACACCATATCTGGAACAGTTAGGAAAACCATACATGTAACAGTTGGGAACACCATACCTAGAACTGTTAGGAACACCATACCTGGAACAGTTGGGAACACCATACATTGAACATTTAGGAACACCATACCTGGAACAGTTGGGAGCACCATACCTGGAACAGTTAGGACCCCATACCTAGAACAGTTTGGAACACAATACATAGAACATTTAGCAACACCATGCTTGGAACAGTTAGGAATTCCATACCTGGAACTGTTGGGAACACCATACCTGGAACAGTTACAAACACCATTCCTAGAACACTTGGGAATACCATACCAGGAACAGTTAGGAACACCACACCTGGAAAAGTTAGGAACACCATACCTGGAATAGTTAGGAACACCATCCCTAGAACAGTTAGGAACACCATACCGGGAACAGTTAGTAATATCATACATGGAACAGTTGGGAACACCATACCTGGAACAGTTAGGACCCCATACCTAGAACAGCCGGGAACACCATACATAGAACAGTTAGCAACACCATACCTGGAACAGTTAGGAACTCCATACCTGGAACATTTGGGAACACCATACCTGGAACAGTTACGAACACCATTCCTGGAACAGTTGGGAACACCATACCTGGAACAGTTAGGAACACCATATCTGGAACAGTTCGGAACACCATACCTGGAACAGTTAGGTACACCATATCTGGAACAGTTAGGAAAACCATACCTGGAACAGTTAGGAAAAGCATACCTGGAATAGTTATGAACACCATACCTGGAACAGTTGGGAATTCCGTACCTGTAACAGTTAGAAACACCATACCTGAAAGAGTTGGGAACACCATATCTGGAACAGTTAGGAACAGCACACATAGAACAGTTTGGAACACCATACCTTGAACAGATAGGAACAACATACCTGGACCAGTTGGGAACACCGTACCTGAAATAGTTAAGAACACCATAGCTAGAACACTTAGAAACACCATACCTGGAGCAGTTGGGAACAACATACCTCGAACAATTAGGAACACCCTACCTAGAACAGTTAGGAACACCATACCTGGAATTGTTAGGAACACCATACCGGGAACAGTTATGAATACCATACCTGGAACAGTTGGGAACACCATACCTGGAACAGTTAGGACCCCATACCTAGAACAGCTGGGAAAACCATACATAGAACAGTTAGCAACACCATACCTGGAACAGTTAGGAACTCCATACCTGGAACAGTTGGGAACACCATACCTGCAACAGTTATGAACACCATTCCTAGAACAGTTGGGAACACCATACCTGGAACAGTTATGAACAGCATACCTGGAAGAGTTAGCAACACCATACCTGGAACAGTTAGGTACGCCATATCTGGAAAAGTTAGGAAAACCATACCTGGAACAGTTAGGAACGCCATACCTGGAACAGTTAGGTACTCCATGTCTGGAACAGTTAGGACCCCATACCTAGCACAGTTAGGAACACAATACATAGAACATTTAGCAACAACATCCTTGGAACAGTTAGGAACTCCATACCTGGAAAAGTTAGGTACACCATATCTGGAACAGTTAGGAAAACCATACCTGGAACAGTTAGGAGCACCATACCTGGAACAGTTAGGACGCCATACCTAGAACAGTTAGGAACACAATACATAGAACATCTAGCAACACCATACTTGGAACAGTTAGGTACACCATACCTGGAACAGTTAGGAACACCATACCTGGAACAGTTAGGAACACCATACCTGGAATAGTTAGGAACACTATACCTAGAACAGTTAGGAACACCATATCTGGAGCAGATGGGAAAACCATACCTGGAACAGTTAGGAACACCATACCGGGAAGAGTTAGGAATACCATACCTGGAACAGTTGGGAACACCATACCTGGAACAGTTAGGACCCCATACCTAGAACAGCTGGGAACACCATACATAGAACAGTTAGCAACACCATACCTGGAACAGTTAGGAACTCCACACCTGGAACAGTTGGGAACACCATACCTGAAACAGTTATGAACACCATTCCTAGAACAGTTGGGAACACCATACCTGGAACAGTTAGGAACACCATACCTGGAAGAGTTAGGTACACCATACCTGGAACAGTTAGATACACCATACCTGGAACAGTTAGGAAAACCATACCTGGAACAGTTAGGAACACGATGTCTGGAACAGTTAGCAGCAGCATACCTGGAACATTTAGGAACACCATAACTGAAACAGTTAGGAACTTCATATCTGGAACAGTTAGGAACTTCATACCTGGAACAGTTAGGAACACCATACATGGAAAAGTTAGGAACACCATACCTGGAGCAGTTAGAAACACCATACGTGGAACAGTTAGGAACACCATACCTGGAACAGTTAGGAACACCATACCTCAAACAGTGAGGAAAACCATACCTGGAACAGTTGGGAACACCATATCTAGAACAGTTAGGAACAGCACATATAGAACATTTTGGAACACCATACCTTGAACAGATAGGAACAACATACCTGGAACAGTTGGGAACACCACACCTGGAGCAGTTGGGAACAACATACCTAGAACAATTAGGAACACGCTACCTAGAACAGTTAGGAACACCTGGGACAGTTGGGAACACCATACCTGGAACAGTTAGGAACACCATACCTGGAGTATTTAGGAACACCATACATGGAACAGATAGCAACACCATACCTGGAACAGTTGGGAACACCATACCTGGAACAGTTAGGAACACCATACCGGGAGTAGTTAGGAACACCATACATGGAACAGATAGCAACACCATACCTGGAACAGTTGGGAACACCATACCTGGAACAGTTAGGACCCCATACATACAACAGTTAGGAACACAATACTTAGAACATTTAGCAACACCATACTTGGAACAGTTAGGAACACCATACCTGGAACAGTTAGGATCACCATACCTAGAATGGTTAGGAACACCATACCTAGAACAGTTAGGAACACCATACCTGGAATTGATGGGAAAACCATACCTGGAACGGTTAGGAACACCATACCGGGAACAGTTAGGAATACCATACCTGGAACAGTTGGGAACACCATACCTGGAACAGTTAGGACCCCATACCTAGAACAGCTGGGAACACCATACATACAACAATTAGCAACACCAAACCTGGAACAGTTAGGAACTCCATACCTGGAACAGTTGGGAACACCATACCTGGAACAGTTAGGAACACCATTCATAGAACAGTTGGGAACACCATACCTGGAACAGTTAGGAACACCACACCTGGAAGAGTTAGGAACACCATACCTGGAACAGTTAAGAACACGATATCTGGAACAGTTCGTAACACCATATCTGGAACAGTTAGGAACAGCATACCTGGAACAGTTAGGTACACCATATCTGGAACAGTTAGGAAAACCATACCTGGAACAGTTAGGAACACCATACCTGGAACAGCTGGGAACACCATACCTGGACCAGTTAGGACCCCATACCTAGAACAGTTCGGAACACAATACATAGAACAATTAGCAACACCATACCTGGAACAGTTAGGAACTCCATACCTGGAACAGTTGGGAATACCATACCTGGAACAGCTACAAACACCATTCCTAGAACACGTGGGAACACCATACCTGGAACAGTTAGGAACACCATACCTGGAACAGTTAGGAACACCATACCAGGAACAGTTAGGAATACCATACCTGGAACAGTTGGGAACACCATACCTGGAACAGTTAGGACCCCATACCTAGAACAGCTGGGAACACCATACCTGAAACAGTTAGGAAAACCATAACTGAAACAGTTAGGAACGTCATATCTGGAGCAGTTAGGAACTTCATACCTGGAACAGTTAAGAACACCATCCTTGGAACAGTTAGGAACACCATACCTGGAGCAGTTAGAAACACCATACCTGGAACAGTTAGGAACACCATACCTGGAACAGTTAGGAACACCATACCTAGAACAGTGAGGAACACCATACCTGGAACAGTTGGGAACACCATACATGGAACAGTTAGGAACACCATACCTGGAACAGTTGGGAGCACCATACATGGAACAGTTAGGACCCCATACCTGGAACAGTTGCGAACACCATACCTGGAACAGTTAGGAACACCATTCCTAGAACACTTGGGAACACCATACCTGGAACAGTTAGGAACACCATACCTGGAACAGTTAGGAACAACATACCTGGAATAGTTAGGAACACCATACATATAACAGTTAGGAACACCATACCTGGAACTGATGGTAAAACTATACCTTGAAAAGTTAGGAACACCATACTTGGAACAGTTACGAACACCATACCTGGAACAGTTAGGAATTCCGTACCTAGAACAGTTAGAAACACCGTACCTGAAAGAGTTCGGAACACCATATCTAGAACAGTTAGGAACAGCACACATAGAACAGTTTGGAACACCATACATTGAACAGATAGGAACAACATACCGGGAACAGTTGGGAACAACTTAGCTGGAACAGTTAAGAACAACGTAGCTGGAACAGTTAAGAACACCATACCTGGAATAGTGAGGAACTCCATGCCTAGACCATTTAGAAACACCATACCTGGAATAGTTAGAAACACCATACCTGGAGCAGTTGGGAACAACATACCTAGAACAATTAGGAACATCCTACCTGGAGTAGTTAGGAACACCATACCTGGAACAGATAGCAACACCATACCTCGAACAGTTGGAAACACCATACCTGGAACAGTAGGAACACCATACCTAGAACTGTTCGGAACACCATACCTGGAACAATTAGGAACACCATACCTGGAACAGTAGGGAGCACCATACCTGGAACAGTTACAAACACCATTCCTAGAACACTTGGGAACACCATACCTGGAACAGTTAGGAACACCATACCAGGAACAGTTAGGAACACCATACCTGGAATAGTTAGGAACAGCAAACCTAGAACAGTTAGGAACACCATACCTGGAACAGATGGGAAAACCTTACCTGGAACATTTAGGAACACCATACCGGGAACAGTTATGAATACCATACCTGGAACAGTTGCGATAACCATACCTGGAACAGTTAGGACCCCATACCTAGAACAGCTGGGAACACCATACATAGAACAGTTAGTAACACCTTACCTGGAACAGTTAGGAACTCCATACCTGGAACAGTTGGGGACACCATACCTGGAACAGCTATGAACACCATTCCTAGAACAGTTGGGAACACCATACCTGGAACAGTTAGAAACACCATACCTGGAAGTGTTAGGAAAATCTTACCTGGAACAGTTAGGTACACCATATCTGGAACAGTTAGGAAAACCATACCTGGAACAGTTAGGAACGCCATACCTGGAACAGTTAGGTACTCCATATCTGGAACAGTTAGGACCCCATACCTAGAACAGTTAGGAACACAATACATAGAACATTTAGCAACAACATACTTGGAACAGTTAGGAACTCCATACCTGGAAAAGTTAGGTACACCATATCTGGAACAGTTAGGAACACCATACCTGGAATAGTTAGGAACACTATACCTAGAACAGTCAGGAACACCATATCTGGAGCAGATGGGAAAACTATACCTGGAACAGTTAGGAACACCATACCGGGAGTAGTTAGGAACACCATACATGGAACAGATAGCAACACCATACCTGGAACAGTTGGGAACACCATACCTGGAACAGTTAGGACCCCATACATACAACAGTTAGGAACACAATACTTAGAACATTTAGCAACACCATACTTGGAACAGTTAGGAACACCATACCTGGAACAGTTAGGATCACCATACCTAGAATGGTTAGGAACACCATACCTAGAACAGTTAGGAACACCATACCTGGAATTGATGGGAAAACCATACCTGGAACGGTTAGGAACACCATACCGGGAACAGTTAGGAATACCATACCTGGAACAGTTGGGAACACCATACCTGGAACAGTTAGGACCCCATACCTAGAACAGCTGGGAACACCATACATACAACAATTAGCAACACCAAACCTGGAACAGTTAGGAACTCCATACCTGGAACAGTTGGGAACACCATACCTGGAACAGTTAGGAACACCATTCATAGAACAGTTGGGAACACCATACCTGGAACAGTTAGGAACACCACACCTGGAAGAGTTAGGAACACCATACCTGGAACAGTTAAGAACACGATATCTGGAACAGTTCGTAACACCATATCTGGAACAGTTAGGAACAGCATACCTGGAACAGTTAGGTACACCATATCTGGAACAGTTAGGAAAACCATACCTGGAACAGTTAGGAACACCATACCTGGAACAGCTGGGAACACCATACCTGGACCAGTTAGGACCCCATACCTAGAACAGTTCGGAACACAATACATAGAACAATTAGCAACACCATACCTGGAACAGTTAGGAACTCCATACCTGGAACAGTTGGGAATACCATACCTGGAACAGCTACAAACACCATTCCTAGAACACGTGGGAACACCATACCTGGAACAGTTAGGAACACCATACCTGGAACAGTTAGGAACACCATACCAGGAACAGTTAGGAATACCATACCTGGAACAGTTGGGAACACCATACCTGGAACAGTTAGGACCCCATACCTAGAACAGCTGGGAACACCATACCTGAAACAGTTAGGAAAACCATAACTGAAACAGTTAGGAACGTCATATCTGGAGCAGTTAGGAACTTCATACCTGGAACAGTTAAGAACACCATCCTTGGAACAGTTAGGAACACCATACCTGGAGCAGTTAGAAACACCATACCTGGAACAGTTAGGAACACCATACCTGGAACAGTTAGGAACACCATACCTAGAACAGTGAGGAACACCATACCTGGAACAGTTGGGAACACCATACATGGAACAGTTAGGAACACCATACCTGGAACAGTTGGGAGCACCATACATGGAACAGTTAGGACCCCATACCTGGAACAGTTGCGAACACCATACCTGGAACAGTTAGGAACACCATTCCTAGAACACTTGGGAACACCATACCTGGAACAGTTAGGAACACCATACCTGGAACAGTTAGGAACAACATACCTGGAATAGTTAGGAACACCATACATATAACAGTTAGGAACACCATACCTGGAACTGATGGTAAAACTATACCTTGAAAAGTTAGGAACACCATACTTGGAACAGTTACGAACACCATACCTGGAACAGTTAGGAATTCCGTACCTAGAACAGTTAGAAACACCGTACCTGAAAGAGTTCGGAACACCATATCTAGAACAGTTAGGAACAGCACACATAGAACAGTTTGGAACACCATACATTGAACAGATAGGAACAACATACCGGGAACAGTTGGGAACAACTTAGCTGGAACAGTTAAGAACAACGTAGCTGGAACAGTTAAGAACACCATACCTGGAATAGTGAGGAACTCCATGCCTAGACCATTTAGAAACACCATACCTGGAATAGTTAGAAACACCATACCTGGAGCAGTTGGGAACAACATACCTAGAACAATTAGGAACATCCTACCTGGAGTAGTTAGGAACACCATACCTGGAACAGATAGCAACACCATACCTCGAACAGTTGGAAACACCATACCTGGAACAGTAGGAACACCATACCTAGAACTGTTCGGAACACCATACCTGGAACAATTAGGAACACCATACCTGGAACAGTAGGGAGCACCATACCTGGAACAGTTACAAACACCATTCCTAGAACACTTGGGAACACCATACCTGGAACAGTTAGGAACACCATACCAGGAACAGTTAGGAACACCATACCTGGAATAGTTAGGAACAGCAAACCTAGAACAGTTAGGAACACCATACCTGGAACAGATGGGAAAACCTTACCTGGAACATTTAGGAACACCATACCGGGAACAGTTATGAATACCATACCTGGAACAGTTGCGATAACCATACCTGGAACAGTTAGGACCCCATACCTAGAACAGCTGGGAACACCATACATAGAACAGTTAGTAACACCTTACCTGGAACAGTTAGGAACTCCATACCTGGAACAGTTGGGGACACCATACCTGGAACAGCTATGAACACCATTCCTAGAACAGTTGGGAACACCATACCTGGAACAGTTAGAAACACCATACCTGGAAGTGTTAGGAAAATCTTACCTGGAACAGTTAGGTACACCATATCTGGAACAGTTAGGAAAACCATACCTGGAACAGTTAGGAACGCCATACCTGGAACAGTTAGGTACTCCATATCTGGAACAGTTAGGACCCCATACCTAGAACAGTTAGGAACACAATACATAGAACATTTAGCAACAACATACTTGGAACAGTTAGGAACTCCATAGCTGGAACAGTTAGGACCCCATACCTAGAACAGCTGGGAAAACCATACATAGAACAGTTAGCAACACCATACCTGGAACAGTTAGGAACTCCATACCTGGAACAGTTGGGAACACCATACCTGCAACAGTTATGAACACCATTCCTAGAACAGTTGGGAACACCATACCTGGAACAGTTATGAACAGCATACCTGGAAGAGTTAGCAACACCATACCTGGAACAGTTAGGAACGCCATACCTGGAACAGTTAGGTACTCCATGTCTGGAACAGTTAGGACCCCATACCTAGCACAGTTAGGAACACAATACATAGAACATTTAGCAACAACATACTTGGAACAGTTAGGAACTCCATACCTGGAAAAGTTAGGTACACCATATCTGGAACAGTTAGGAAAACCATACCTGGAACAGTTAGGAGCACCATACCTGGAACAGTTAGGACGCCATACCTAGAACAGTTAGGAACACAATACATAGAACATCTAGCAACACCATACTTGGAACAGTTAGGTACACCATACCTGGAACAGTTAGGAACACCATACCTGGAACAGTTAGGAACACCATACCTGGAATAGTTAGGAACACTATACCTAGAACAGTTAGGAACACCATATCTGGAGCAGATGGGAAAACTATACCTGGAACAGTTAGGAACACCATACCGGGAAGAGTTAGGAATACCATACCTGGAACAGTTGGGAACACCATACCTGGAACAGTTAGGACCCCATACCTAGAACAGCTGGGAACACCATACATAGAACAGTTAGCAACACCATACCTGGAACAGTTAGGAACTCCACACCTGGAACAGTTGGGAACACCATACCTGAAACAGTTATGAACACCATTCCTAGAACAGTTGGGAACACCATACCTGGAACAGTTAGGAACACCATACCTGGAAGAGTTAGGTACACCATACCTGGAACAGTTAGATACACCATACCTGGAACAGTTAGGAAAACCATACCTGGAACAGTTAGGAACACGATGTCTGGAACAGTTAGCAGCAGCATACCTGGAACATTTAGGAACACCATAACTGAAACAGTTAGGAACGTCATATCTGGAACAGTTAGGAACTTCATACCTGGAACATTTAGGAACACCATACATGGAAAAGTTAGGAACACCATACCTGGAGCAGTTAGAAACACCATACGTGGAACAGTTAGGAACACCATACCTCAAACAGTGAGGAAAACCATACCTGGAACAGTTGGGAACACCATATCTAGAACAGTTAGGAACAGCACAGATAGAACATTTTGGAACACCATACCTTGAACAGATAGGAACAACATACCTGGAACAGTTGGGAACACCATACCTGGAGCAGTTGGGAACAACATACCTAGAACAATTAGGAACACCCGACCTAGAACAGTTAGGAACACCTGGGACAGTTGGGAACACCATACCTGGAACAGTTAGGAACACCATACCTGGAGTATTTAGGAACACCATACATGGAACAGATAGCAACACCATACCTGGAACAGTTGGGAACACCATACCTGGAACAGTTAGGAACACCATACCTGGAGTAGTTAGGAACACCATACATGGAACAGATAGCAACACCATACCTGGAACAGTTGGGAACACCATACCTGGAACAGTTAGGACCCCATACATACAACAGTTAGGAACACAATACATAGAACATTTAGCAACATCATACTTGGAACAGTTAGGAACACCATACCTGGAACAGTTAGGATCACCATACCTAGAATGGTTAGGAACACCATACCTAGAACAGTTAGGAACACCATACCTGGAATTGATGGGAAAACCATACCTGGAACGGTTAGGATCACCATACCTAGAATGGTTAGGAATACCATACCTGGAACAGTTGGGAACACCATACCTGGAACAGTTAGGACCCCATACCTAGAACAGCTGGGAACACCATACATACAACAGTTAGCAACACCAAACCTGGAACAGTTAGGAACTCCATACCTGGAACAGTTGGGAACACCATACCTAGAACAATTAGGAACATCCTACCTGGAGTAGTTAGGAACACCATACCTGGAACAGATAGCAACACCATACCTCGAACAGTTGGAAACACCATACCTGGAACAGTAGGAACACCATACCTAGAACTGTTCGGAACACCATACCTGGAACAATTAGGAACACCATACCTGGAACAGTAGGGAGCACCATACCTGGAACAGTTACAAACACCATTCCTAGAACACTTGGGAACACCATACCTGGAACAGTTAGGAACACCATACCAGGAACAGTTAGGAACACCATACCTGGAATAGTTAGGAACAGCAAACCTAGAACAGTTAGGAACACCATACCTGGAACAGATGGGAAAACCTTACCTGGAACATTTAGGAACACCATACCGGGAACAGTTATGAATACCATACCTGGAACAGTTGCGATAACCATACCTGGAACAGTTAGGACCCCATACCTAGAACAGCTGGGAACACCATACATAGAACAGTTAGTAACACCTTACCTGGAACAGTTAGGAACTCCATACCTGGAACAGTTGGGGACACCATACCTGGAACAGCTATGAACACCATTCCTAGAACAGTTGGGAACACCATACCTGGAACAGTTAGAAACACCATACCTGGAAGTGTTAGGAAAATCTTACCTGGAACAGTTAGGTACACCATATCTGGAACAGTTAGGAAAACCATACCTGGAACAGTTAGGAACGCCATACCTGGAACAGTTAGGTACTCCATATCTGGAACAGTTAGGACCCCATACCTAGAACAGTTAGGAACACAATACATAGAACATTTAGCAACAACATACTTGGAACAGTTAGGAACTCCATAGCTGGAACAGTTAGGACCCCATACCTAGAACAGCTGGGAAAACCATACATAGAACAGTTAGCAACACCATACCTGGAACAGTTAGGAACTCCATACCTGGAACAGTTGGGAACACCATACCTGCAACAGTTATGAACACCATTCCTAGAACAGTTGGGAACACCATACCTGGAACAGTTATGAACAGCATACCTGGAAGAGTTAGCAACACCATACCTGGAACAGTTAGGAACGCCATACCTGGAACAGTTAGGTACTCCATGTCTGGAACAGTTAGGACCCCATACCTAGCACAGTTAGGAACACAATACATAGAACATTTAGCAACAACATACTTGGAACAGTTAGGAACTCCATACCTGGAAAAGTTAGGTACACCATATCTGGAACAGTTAGGAACACCATACCTGGAATAGTTAGGAACACTATACCTAGAACAGTCAGGAACACCATATCTGGAGCAGATGGGAAAACTATACCTGGAACAGTTAGGAACACCATACCGGGAAGAGTTAGGAATACCATACCTGGAACAGTTGGGAACACCATACCTGGAACAGTTAGGAACACAATACATAGAACATCTAGCAACACCATACTTGGAACAGTTAGGTACACCATACCTGGAACAGTTAGGAACACCATACCTGGAACAGTTAGGAACACCATACCTGGAATAGTTAGGAACACTATACCTAGAACAGTTAGGAACACCATATCTGGAGCAGATGGGAAAACTATACCTGGAACAGTTAGGAACACCATACCGGGAAGAGTTAGGAATACCATACCTGGAACAGTTGGGAACACCATACCTGGAACAGTTAGGACCCCATACCTAGAACAGCTGGGAACACCATACATAGAACAGTTAGCAACACCATACCTGGAACAGTTAGGAACTCCACACCTGGAACAGTTGGGAACACCATACCTGAAACAGTTATGAACACCATTCCTAGAACAGTTGGGAACACCATACCTGGAACAGTTAGGAACACCATACCTGGAAGAGTTAGGTACACCATACCTGGAACAGTTAGATACACCATACCTGGAACAGTTAGGAAAACCATACCTGGAACAGTTAGGAACACGATGTCTGGAACAGTTAGCAGCAGCATACCTGGAACATTTAGGAACACCATAACTGAAACAGTTAGGAACGTCATATCTGGAACAGTTAGGAACTTCATACCTGGAACAGTTAGGAACACCATACATGGAAAAGTTAGGAACACCATACCTGGAGCAGTTAGAAACACCATACGTGGAACAGTTAGGAACACCATACCTCAAACAGTGAGGAAAACCATACCTGGAACAGTTGGGAACACCATATCTAGAACAGTTAGGAACAGCACAGATAGAACATTTTGGAACACCATACCTTGAACAGATAGGAACAACATACCTGGAACAGTTGGGAACACCATACCTGGAGCAGTTGGGAACAACATACCTAGAACAATTAGGAACACCCGACCTAGAACAGTTAGGAACACCTGGGACAGTTGGGAACACCATACCTGGAACAGTTAGGAACACCATACCTGGAGTATTTAGGAACACCATACATGGAACAGATAGCAACACCATACCTGGAACAGTTGGGAACACCATACCTGGAACAGTTAGGAACACCATACCTGGAGTAGTTAGGAACACCATACATGGAACAGATAGCAACACCATACCTGGAACAGTTGGGAACACCATACCTGGAACAGTTAGGACCCCATACATACAACAGTTAGGAACACAATACATAGAACATTTAGCAACATCATACTTGGAACAGTTAGGAACACCATACCTGGAACAGTTAGGATCACCATACCTAGAATGGTTAGGAACACCATACCTAGAACAGTTAGGAACACCATACCTGGAATTGATGGGAAAACCATACCTGGAACGGTTAGGAACACCATACCGGGAACAGTTAGGAATACCATACCTGGAACAGTTGGGAACACCATACCTGGAACAGTTAGGACCCCATACCTAGAACAGCTGGGAACACCATACATACAACAGTTAGCAACACCAAACCTGGAACAGTTAGGAACTCCATACCTGGAACAGTTGGGAACACCATACCTGGAACAGTTAGGAACACCATTCATAGAACAGTTGGGAACACCATACCTGGAACAGTTAGGAACACCACACCTGGAAGAGTTAGGAACACCATACCTGGAACAGTTAAGAACACGATATCTGGAACAGTTCGTAACACCATATCTGGAACAGTTAGGAACAGCATACCTGGAACAGTTGGGAACACCATACCTGAAACAGTTAGGAACACCATACCTGGAACAGTTAGGAACACCATACCTCGAGCAGTGAGGAACACCATACCTGGAACAGTTGGGAACACCATACATGGAACAGTTAGGAACAACATAACTGGAACAGTTGGGAGCACCATACCTTGAACAGTTAGGATCCCATACCTAGAACAGTTAGGAACACAATACATAGAACATTTAGCAACACCATACTTGGAACAGCTAGGAACTCCATACCTGAAACAGTTGGGAACACCATACCTGGAACAGTTACAAACACCATTCCTGGAACACTTGGGAACACCATACCTGGAACAATTAGGAACACCATACCTGGAACAGTTAGGAACACCATACCTGGAATAGTTAGGAACACCATACCTAGAATAGTTAGGAACACCATACCTGGAACAGATGGGAAACCCATACCTGGAACAGTTAGGAACACCATACCGGGAACAATTAGGAATACCATACCTAGAAGAGCTGGGAACACCATACATCGAACAGTTTGCAACACCATACCTGGAACAGTTAGAAACTCCATACATGGAACAGTTGGGAACACCATTCCTGGAACAGTTGGGAACTCCATACCTGGAACAGTTGGGAAAACCATACCTGGAACAGTGACAAACACCATTCCTAGAACACGTGGGAACACTATACCTGGAACAGTTAGGTACACCATATCTGGAACAGTTAGGAAAACCATACCTGGAACAGTTAGGAAAACCATACCTGGAACAGTTAGGAACAGCACACATAGAACAGTTTGGAACACCATACCTTGAACAGATAGGAACAACATACCTGGACCAGTTGGGAACACCGTACCTGGAGCCGTTAGAAGCGCCATACCTGGACCAGTTAGGAACACCATACATAGAACAGTTAGTAACACCATACCTGGAATGGTTGGGAACACCATACCTGGAACAGTTAGGTACACCATATCTGGAACAGTTAAGAAAACCATACCTGGAACAGTTAGGAACACCATACCTGGAACTGTTAGGTACTCCATATCCGGAACAGTTAGGAACACCAGACCTGGAACAGTTAGGAACAACATACCTAGAACAGTTAGGAACACCATACCTGGAATGGTTGGGAACAACATACCTGAAACTGTTAGGAACACCATACCTGGAGCAGTTAGAAACACCATACCTGGAACAGTTAGGAACACCATACCTAGAACAGTTAGGAACACTACACCTGGAACAGTTGGGAACACCATACCTGAAACAGTTGGGAACACCATACTTGTAACAGTTACAAACAGCATACCTGGAACAGTTAGGAATTCCGTACCTGGAACAGTTAGGAACACCATACCTGAAAGAGTTGTAACACCATATCTAGAACAGTTAGAAACAGCACACATAGAACAGTTTGGAACACCATACCTGGAACAGTTAGCACCCCATACCTAGAACAGTTAGGAACACCATACATAGAACAGTTAGCAACACCATACCTGGAACAGTTAGGAACTCCATACCTGGAACAGTTGGGAACAACATACCTGGAAAAGTTACGAACATCATTCCTAGTACAGTTGGGAACACCATACCTGGAACAGTTGGGAACACCATACCTGGAACAGTTAGGAACACCATACCTGGAATTGTTAGGTACAACATATCTGGAACAGTTAGGAAATCCATACCTGGAACAGTTGGGAACACCATACCTGGAACTGTTAGGTACATCATATCTGGAACAGTTAGGAAATCCATACCAGGAACAGTTAGGAACACCATACCTGGAGCAGTTAGAAACACCATATCTGGACCAGTTAGGAACACCATACATAGAACAGCTAGGAACACCATACCTGGAACAGTTGGGAACACCATACCTGAAACTGTTAGGAACACCATACATGGAGCTGTTAGAAACACCATACCTGAAACCGTTAGGAACACCATACCTATAAAAGTTAGGAACACCATACCTGGAACAGTTGGGAGCACCATACCTGGAACAGTTAGGAACACCATACCTAGAACAGTTAGGAACAGCATACCTGGAACAGTTGGGAGCACCATACCTGGAACAGTTCGGAACACCATACCTCGAACAGTTAGGAACACCATAACTTGAACAGTTGGGAACACCATACCTGGAACAGTTAGGAATGCCATACAATGAACAGTTACGTACTCCATACCTGGAACAGTTAGGAACACCTTCCCTGGAAGTTAGGAACACCATACCTAGAACAGTTAGGAACACCATACCTGAAACAGTTAGGAACACCATATCTGGAACAGTTAGGCACACCATACCTGGAAAATTTAGGAACACCATAACTGAAACAGTTAGGAAAACCATATCTTGAACAGTTAAGATCTCCATACCTGGAACAGTTAGGAACACCATACCTGGAAAAGTTAGTAACACCATACCTTGAAATGATAGGAGCACCATACCTGCAACAGTTGGGAACATCATACCTGAAACAGTTAGGAACAACATATCTGAAACAGTTAGGCACACCATACCTGGAAAATTTAGGAACACCGTAACTGAAACAGTTAGGAACACCATACCTTGAACAGTTAAGAACTCCATACATGGTACAGTTAGGAACACAATACCTGGAAAAGTTAGTAACACCATACCTTGAAATGATAGGAGCACCATACCTGCAACAGTTGGGAACACCATACCTGGAACAGTTGGGAGCACCATACCTGGAACAGTTAGGTACACCATACCTTGAACAGTTGGGAACACCATACCTGGAACAGTTAGGAATGCCATACCTAGAACAGTTGGGAACATCATACCTGAAACAGTTAGGAACACCATATCTGGAAAATTTAGGAACACCGTAACTGAAACAGTTAGGAACACCATACCTTGAACAGTTAAGAACTCCATACATGGTACAGTTAGGAACACAATACCTGGAAAAGTTAGTAACACCATACCTGGAGCAGTTAAAAACACCATACCTGGAACAGTTTGGAACACCATACCTCGAACAGTTAGGAACACCATACCTGGAACAGTTAGGAACACCATACGTGGAACAGTTAGGAACACCATACCTGAAACAGTTAGGAACACCATACCTGCAACAGTTAGGAACACCATACCTGGAATACTTGGGAGCACCATACCTGCAACAGTTACAAACACCATTCCTAGAACACTTGGGAACACCATACCTGGAACAGTTAGGAACACCATACCTGGAACAGTTAGGAACACCATACCTTGAACAGTTGGGAACACCATACCTGGAACAGTTAGGAACGCCATACATTGAACAGTTACGTACTCCATACCTGGAACAGTTAGGAACACCTTACCTGGAACAGTTAGGGACACCATACCTAGAACAGTTAGGAACACCATACCTAGAACAGTTACGAACACCATTCCTAGAACACTTGGGAACACCATACCTGGAACAGTTAGGAACACCATACCTGGAATAGTTAGGAACACCATACCTGGAACAGTTAGGAACTCCATACCTGCAACAGTTGGCAACACCATACCTGGAACAGTTATGAATTCCATACCTGGAACAGTTAGAAACACCATACCTGAAAGAGTTGGGAACACCATATCTGGAACAGTTAGCAACAGCATGCATAGAACAGTTTGGAACACCATACCTTGAACAGATAGGAACAACATACCTGGAACAGTTGGGAGCACCATACCTGGAACAGTTAAGAACACCATAGCTGGAACAGTTAAGAACACCATACCTGGAACAGTTAGGAACCCCATGCCTGGAACATTTAGGAACACCATACCTGGAGCAGTTGGGGCCACCATACCTAGAACAATTAGGAACACCATACCTGGAACAGGTAGAAACACCATACCTGGAACAGATAGCAACAGCACACTTGGAACAGTTGGGAACACGACACCTGAACTAGTTAGGAACACCATACCAAGAACAGTTCGGAACACCATTCCTGGAACAGTTAGGAACACCCTACCTGGAGCATTTGGGAACACCAAACCTGGAACAGTTAGGAACACCATACCTGGAACAGTTATAAACACCATACCTGGAACAGTTAGGAACACCATACTTGATCAGTTAGGAACAACATACCTGGATCATTTGGGAGCACCATACGTGGAACAGTTAAGAACACCATAGCTGCAACAGTTAAGAACACCATACCTGGAACAGTTAGCAACACCATACCTGGAACTGTTAGGAACTCCATACCTGGAACAGTTAGGAACACCATACCTGGAGCAGTTGGGACCACCATACCTAGAACAATTAGGAACACCATACATGGAACAGTTAGAAACACCATACCTGGAACAGATAGCAACAGCCTACTTGGAACAGTTGGGAACACGATACCTGGCCCGGTTAGGATCACCATACCAAGAACAGTTTGGAACACCATTCCTGGAACAGTTAGGAACACCATACCTGGAACATTTGGGAACACCAAACCTGGAACAATTAGGAACACCATACCTGGAACAGGTCGGAACAACATACCTACAGCAGGTTGGAACACCATGCCTGGAACAGTTATAAACACCATACCTAGAACAGTTAGGAACACCATACCTGGAACAGTTGAGAACACCATACCTGGAACACTTAGGAACACCATACCTGGAACAGTTAGGAACACCATACCTGGAGCAGTTAGAAACACCATACCTGGAACAGTTAGGAACACCACACCTCGAACAGTTAGGAACACCATACATGGAACAGTTGCGAACACCATAACTGGAACAGTTAGGACCCCATACCTAGAACAGTTAGGAACAACTTCATAGAACATTTAGCAACACCATTCCTAGAACAGTTAGGAACTCCGTACCTAGAACAGATAGCATTAACATACCTGGAACAGTTGGGAACACCATACCTGGAACAGTTAGGAACACCATACCTAGAACAGTTAGGAACACCATACCTGGAACAGGTGGGAACATCATACCTGTCACATTTAGGAACACCATACCTGGATCAGTTAGGAACCCCATAACTGGAACAGTTAGGAACAACATAACTGAAACAGTTAGGAACACCATACATAGAACATTTAGCAAAACCATATTTGGAACTCTTAGCAACTCCATAACTGGAACAGTTGGGAACACCATACCTGGAACAGTTACGAACACCATTCCTAGAACACTTGGGAAGACCATACCTAGAAAAGTTAGGAATACCATACCTAGAACAGTTAGGAACACCATACCTGGAATAGTTAGGAACACCATACCTAGAACAGTTAGGAAAACCGTACCTGGAACAGGTGGGAACACCATAACTGGAACAGTTAGGAACACCATACCTGGAACAGTTAGGAATACCATACCTAGAACATTGGGAACACCATACCTGGAACAGTTAGCACCCCATACCTAGAACAGTTAGGAACACCATACATAGAACAGTAAGCAACACCATACCTGGAACAGTTAGGAACTCCATACATGGAACAGTTGGGAACACCATACCTGGAACCGTTAGGTACTCCATATCCAGAACAGTTAAAAACACCATACCTGAAACTGTTAAGATCACCATACCAGGAACAGTTAGGAACACCATACCAGGAGCAGTTAGAAACACCATACCTGGACCAGTTAGGAACACCATATATAGAACAGCTAGGAACACCATACCTGGAACAGTTGGGAACACCATACCTGGAACTGTTAGGAACACCATACATGGAGCTGTTAGAAACACCATACCTGAAACAGTTCGGAACACCATACCTATAAAAGTTAGGAACACCATACCTGGAACAGTTGGGACCACCATACCTGGAACAGTTAGGAACACCATACCTAGAACATTTAGGAACACCATACCTGGAACAGTTGGGAGCACCATACCTGGAACAGTTAGGAACACCATACCTTGAACAGTTGGGAACACCATACCTGGAACAGTTGGGAGCACCATACCTGGAACAGTTAGGTACACCATACCTTGAACAGTTGGGAACACCATACCTGGAACAGTTAGGAATGCCATACCTAGAACAGTTGGGAACATCATACCTGAAACAGTTAGGAACACCATATCTGGAATAGTTAAGATCTCCATTCCTGGAACAGTTAGGAACACCATACCTGGAAAAGTTAGTGACAACATACCTGGAACTGTAAGGAACACCATACCTGCAACAGTTGGGAACATCGTACCTGAAACAGTTAGGAACACCATATCTGGAACAGTTAGGCAAACCATACCTGGAAAATTTAGGAACACCAT
Source organism: Somniosus microcephalus (assembly GCF_052327205.1). Taxonomy (NCBI): domain Eukaryota; kingdom Metazoa; phylum Chordata; class Chondrichthyes; order Squaliformes; family Somniosidae; genus Somniosus; species Somniosus microcephalus. Next base: position 135,071,381 of record NC_140997.1, read on the forward strand.
AACAGAAACAGTTAGGAACACCATACATTGAACAGTTAGGAACACCATACCTGGAACAGTTAGCAACACCGTACCTAGAACAGTTAGGAACACCATACCTGGAACAGTTAGGAACACCATACCTGGAACAGTTAGGAACACCATACCTGGAACAGTTAGGAACACCATACCTGGAATAGTTGGGAGCACCATACCTGGAACAGTTACGAACACCATTCCTAGAACACTTGGGAACACCATACCTGGAACAGTTAGGAACACCGCACCTGGAATAGTTAGGAACACCATACCTAGAACAGTTAGGAACACAATACCTGGATCAGTTAGGAATACCATACCTGGAACATTTGGGAACACCATACCTGGAACAGTTAGGACCCCTTACCTAGAACAGTTAGGAGCACCATACATAGAATAGTTAGCAACACCATACCTGGAACAGTTAGGAACTCCATACCTGCAACAGTTGGCAACACCATACCTGGAACAGTTAGGAACACCATACCTGGAACAGTTAGGAACACCATACCTGGAATAGTTAGGAACACTATACCTAGAACAGTTAGGAACACCATATCTGGAGCAGATGGGAAAACTATACCTGGAACAGTTAGGAACACCATACCGGGAAGAGTTAGGAATACCATACCTGGAACAGTTGGGAACACCATACCTGGAACAGTTAGGACCCCATACCTAGAACAGCTGGGAACACCATACATAGAACAGTTAGCAACACCATACCTGGAACAGTTAGGAACTCCACACCTGGAACAGTTGGGAACACCATACCTGAAACAGTTATGAACACCATTCCTAGAACAGTTGGGAACACCATACCTGGAACAGTTAGGAACACCATACCTGGAAGAGTTAGGTACACCATACCTGGAACAGTTAGATACACCATACCTGGAACAGTTAGGAAAACCATACCTGGAACAGTTAGGAACACGATGTCTGGAACAGTTAGCAGCAGCATACCTGGAACATTTAGGAACACCATAACTGAAACAGTTAGGAACGTCATATCTGGAACAGTTAGGAACTTCATACCTGGAACAGTTAGGAACACCATACATGGAAAAGTTAGGAACACCATACCTGGAGCAGTTAGAAACACCATACGTGGAACAGTTAGGAACACCATACCTCAAACAGTGAGGAAAACCATACCTGGAACAGTTGGGAACACCATATCTAGAACAGTTAGGAACAGCACAGATAGAACATTTTGGAACACCATACCTTGAACAGATAGGAACAACATACCTGGAACAGTTGGGAACACCATACCTGGAGCAGTTGGGAACAACATACCTAGAACAATTAGGAACACCCGACCTAGAACAGTTAGGAACACCTGGGACAGTTGGGAACACCATACCTGGAACAGTTAGGAACACCATACCTGGAGTATTTAGGAACACCATACATGGAACAGATAGCAACACCATACCTGGAACAGTTGGGAACACCATACCTGGAACAGTTAGGAACACCATACCTGGAGTAGTTAGGAACACCATACATGGAACAGATAGCAACACCATACCTGGAACAGTTGGGAACACCATACCTGGAACAGTTAGGACCCCATACATACAACAGTTAGGAACACAATACATAGAACATTTAGCAACATCATACTTGGAACAGTTAGGAACACCATACCTGGAACAGTTAGGATCACCATACCTAGAATGGTTAGGAACACCATACCTAGAACAGTTAGGAACACCATACCTGGAATTGATGGGAAAACCATACCTGGAACGGTTAGGAACACCATACCGGGAACAGTTAGGAATACCATACCTGGAACAGTTGGGAACACCATACCTGGAACAGTTAGGACCCCATACCTAGAACAGCTGGGAACACCATACATACAACAGTTAGCAACACCAAACCTGGAACAGTTAGGAACTCCATACCTGGAACAGTTGGGAACACCATACCTGGAACAGTTAGGAACACCATTCATAGAACAGTTGGGAACACCATACCTGGAACAGTTAGGAACACCACACCTGGAAGAGTTAGGAACACCATACCTGGAACAGTTAAGAACACGATATCTGGAACAGTTCGTAACACCATATCTGGAACAGTTAGGAACAGCATACCTGGAACAGTTGGGAACACCATACCTGAAACAGTTAGGAACACCATACCTGGAACAGTTAGGAACACCATACCTCGAGCAGTGAGGAACACCATACCTGGAACAGTTGGGAACACCATACATGGAACAGTTAGGAACAACATAACTGGAACAGTTGGGAGCACCATACCTTGAACAGTTAGGATCCCATACCTAGAACAGTTAGGAACACAATACATAGAACATTTAGCAACACCATACTTGGAACAGCTAGGAACTCCATACCTGAAACAGTTGGGAACACCATACCTGGAACAGTTACAAACACCATTCCTGGAACACTTGGGAACACCATACCTGGAACAATTAGGAACACCATACCTGGAACAGTTAGGAACACCATACCTGGAATAGTTAGGAACACCATACCTAGAATAGTTAGGAACACCATACCTGGAACAGATGGGAAACCCATACCTGGAACAGTTAGGAACACCATACCGGGAACAATTAGGAATACCATACCTAGAAGAGCTGGGAACACCATACATCGAACAGTTTGCAACACCATACCTGGAACAGTTAGAAACTCCATACATGGAACAGTTGGGAACACCATTCCTGGAACAGTTGGGAACTCCATACCTGGAACAGTTGGGAAAACCATACCTGGAACAGTGACAAACACCATTCCTAGAACACGTGGGAACACTATACCTGGAACAGTTAGGTACACCATATCTGGAACAGTTAGGAAAACCATACCTGGAACAGTTAGGAAAACCATACCTGGAACAGTTAGGAACAGCACACATAGAACAGTTTGGAACACCATACCTTGAACAGATAGGAACAACATACCTGGACCAGTTGGGAACACCGTACCTGGAGCCGTTAGAAGCGCCATACCTGGACCAGTTAGGAACACCATACATAGAACAGTTAGTAACACCATACCTGGAATGGTTGGGAACACCATACCTGGAACAGTTAGGTACACCATATCTGGAACAGTTAAGAAAACCATACCTGGAACAGTTAGGAACACCATACCTGGAACTGTTAGGTACTCCATATCCGGAACAGTTAGGAACACCAGACCTGGAACAGTTAGGAACAACATACCTAGAACAGTTAGGAACACCATACCTGGAATGGTTGGGAACAACATACCTGAAACTGTTAGGAACACCATACCTGGAGCAGTTAGAAACACCATACCTGGAACAGTTAGGAACACCATACCTAGAACAGTTAGGAACACTACACCTGGAACAGTTGGGAACACCATACCTGAAACAGTTGGGAACACCATACTTGTAACAGTTACAAACAGCATACCTGGAACAGTTAGGAATTCCGTACCTGGAACAGTTAGGAACACCATACCTGAAAGAGTTGTAACACCATATCTAGAACAGTTAGAAACAGCACACATAGAACAGTTTGGAACACCATACCTGGAACAGTTAGCACCCCATACCTAGAACAGTTAGGAACACCATACATAGAACAGTTAGCAACACCATACCTGGAACAGTTAGGAACTCCATACCTGGAACAGTTGGGAACAACATACCTGGAAAAGTTACGAACATCATTCCTAGTACAGTTGGGAACACCATACCTGGAACAGTTGGGAACACCATACCTGGAACAGTTAGGAACACCATACCTGGAATTGTTAGGTACAACATATCTGGAACAGTTAGGAAATCCATACCTGGAACAGTTGGGAACACCATACCTGGAACTGTTAGGTACATCATATCTGGAACAGTTAGGAAATCCATACCAGGAACAGTTAGGAACACCATACCTGGAGCAGTTAGAAACACCATATCTGGACCAGTTAGGAACACCATACATAGAACAGCTAGGAACACCATACCTGGAACAGTTGGGAACACCATACCTGAAACTGTTAGGAACACCATACATGGAGCTGTTAGAAACACCATACCTGAAACCGTTAGGAACACCATACCTATAAAAGTTAGGAACACCATACCTGGAACAGTTGGGAGCACCATACCTGGAACAGTTAGGAACACCATACCTAGAACAGTTAGGAACAGCATACCTGGAACAGTTGGGAGCACCATACCTGGAACAGTTCGGAACACCATACCTCGAACAGTTAGGAACACCATAACTTGAACAGTTGGGAACACCATACCTGGAACAGTTAGGAATGCCATACAATGAACAGTTACGTACTCCATACCTGGAACAGTTAGGAACACCTTCCCTGGAAGTTAGGAACACCATACCTAGAACAGTTAGGAACACCATACCTGAAACAGTTAGGAACACCATATCTGGAACAGTTAGGCACACCATACCTGGAAAATTTAGGAACACCATAACTGAAACAGTTAGGAAAACCATATCTTGAACAGTTAAGATCTCCATACCTGGAACAGTTAGGAACACCATACCTGGAAAAGTTAGTAACACCATACCTTGAAATGATAGGAGCACCATACCTGCAACAGTTGGGAACATCATACCTGAAACAGTTAGGAACAACATATCTGAAACAGTTAGGCACACCATACCTGGAAAATTTAGGAACACCGTAACTGAAACAGTTAGGAACACCATACCTTGAACAGTTAAGAACTCCATACATGGTACAGTTAGGAACACAATACCTGGAAAAGTTAGTAACACCATACCTTGAAATGATAGGAGCACCATACCTGCAACAGTTGGGAACACCATACCTGGAACAGTTGGGAGCACCATACCTGGAACAGTTAGGTACACCATACCTTGAACAGTTGGGAACACCATACCTGGAACAGTTAGGAATGCCATACCTAGAACAGTTGGGAACATCATACCTGAAACAGTTAGGAACACCATATCTGGAAAATTTAGGAACACCGTAACTGAAACAGTTAGGAACACCATACCTTGAACAGTTAAGAACTCCATACATGGTACAGTTAGGAACACAATACCTGGAAAAGTTAGTAACACCATACCTGGAGCAGTTAAAAACACCATACCTGGAACAGTTTGGAACACCATACCTCGAACAGTTAGGAACACCATACCTGGAACAGTTAGGAACACCATACGTGGAACAGTTAGGAACACCATACCTGAAACAGTTAGGAACACCATACCTGCAACAGTTAGGAACACCATACCTGGAATACTTGGGAGCACCATACCTGCAACAGTTACAAACACCATTCCTAGAACACTTGGGAACACCATACCTGGAACAGTTAGGAACACCATACCTGGAACAGTTAGGAACACCATACCTTGAACAGTTGGGAACACCATACCTGGAACAGTTAGGAACGCCATACATTGAACAGTTACGTACTCCATACCTGGAACAGTTAGGAACACCTTACCTGGAACAGTTAGGGACACCATACCTAGAACAGTTAGGAACACCATACCTAGAACAGTTACGAACACCATTCCTAGAACACTTGGGAACACCATACCTGGAACAGTTAGGAACACCATACCTGGAATAGTTAGGAACACCATACCTGGAACAGTTAGGAACTCCATACCTGCAACAGTTGGCAACACCATACCTGGAACAGTTATGAATTCCATACCTGGAACAGTTAGAAACACCATACCTGAAAGAGTTGGGAACACCATATCTGGAACAGTTAGCAACAGCATGCATAGAACAGTTTGGAACACCATACCTTGAACAGATAGGAACAACATACCTGGAACAGTTGGGAGCACCATACCTGGAACAGTTAAGAACACCATAGCTGGAACAGTTAAGAACACCATACCTGGAACAGTTAGGAACCCCATGCCTGGAACATTTAGGAACACCATACCTGGAGCAGTTGGGGCCACCATACCTAGAACAATTAGGAACACCATACCTGGAACAGGTAGAAACACCATACCTGGAACAGATAGCAACAGCACACTTGGAACAGTTGGGAACACGACACCTGAACTAGTTAGGAACACCATACCAAGAACAGTTCGGAACACCATTCCTGGAACAGTTAGGAACACCCTACCTGGAGCATTTGGGAACACCAAACCTGGAACAGTTAGGAACACCATACCTGGAACAGTTATAAACACCATACCTGGAACAGTTAGGAACACCATACTTGATCAGTTAGGAACAACATACCTGGATCATTTGGGAGCACCATACGTGGAACAGTTAAGAACACCATAGCTGCAACAGTTAAGAACACCATACCTGGAACAGTTAGCAACACCATACCTGGAACTGTTAGGAACTCCATACCTGGAACAGTTAGGAACACCATACCTGGAGCAGTTGGGACCACCATACCTAGAACAATTAGGAACACCATACATGGAACAGTTAGAAACACCATACCTGGAACAGATAGCAACAGCCTACTTGGAACAGTTGGGAACACGATACCTGGCCCGGTTAGGATCACCATACCAAGAACAGTTTGGAACACCATTCCTGGAACAGTTAGGAACACCATACCTGGAACATTTGGGAACACCAAACCTGGAACAATTAGGAACACCATACCTGGAACAGGTCGGAACAACATACCTACAGCAGGTTGGAACACCATGCCTGGAACAGTTATAAACACCATACCTAGAACAGTTAGGAACACCATACCTGGAACAGTTGAGAACACCATACCTGGAACACTTAGGAACACCATACCTGGAACAGTTAGGAACACCATACCTGGAGCAGTTAGAAACACCATACCTGGAACAGTTAGGAACACCACACCTCGAACAGTTAGGAACACCATACATGGAACAGTTGCGAACACCATAACTGGAACAGTTAGGACCCCATACCTAGAACAGTTAGGAACAACTTCATAGAACATTTAGCAACACCATTCCTAGAACAGTTAGGAACTCCGTACCTAGAACAGATAGCATTAACATACCTGGAACAGTTGGGAACACCATACCTGGAACAGTTAGGAACACCATACCTAGAACAGTTAGGAACACCATACCTGGAACAGGTGGGAACATCATACCTGTCACATTTAGGAACACCATACCTGGATCAGTTAGGAACCCCATAACTGGAACAGTTAGGAACAACATAACTGAAACAGTTAGGAACACCATACATAGAACATTTAGCAAAACCATATTTGGAACTCTTAGCAACTCCATAACTGGAACAGTTGGGAACACCATACCTGGAACAGTTACGAACACCATTCCTAGAACACTTGGGAAGACCATACCTAGAAAAGTTAGGAATACCATACCTAGAACAGTTAGGAACACCATACCTGGAATAGTTAGGAACACCATACCTAGAACAGTTAGGAAAACCGTACCTGGAACAGGTGGGAACACCATAACTGGAACAGTTAGGAACACCATACCTGGAACAGTTAGGAATACCATACCTAGAACATTGGGAACACCATACCTGGAACAGTTAGCACCCCATACCTAGAACAGTTAGGAACACCATACATAGAACAGTAAGCAACACCATACCTGGAACAGTTAGGAACTCCATACATGGAACAGTTGGGAACACCATACCTGGAACCGTTAGGTACTCCATATCCAGAACAGTTAAAAACACCATACCTGAAACTGTTAAGATCACCATACCAGGAACAGTTAGGAACACCATACCAGGAGCAGTTAGAAACACCATACCTGGACCAGTTAGGAACACCATATATAGAACAGCTAGGAACACCATACCTGGAACAGTTGGGAACACCATACCTGGAACTGTTAGGAACACCATACATGGAGCTGTTAGAAACACCATACCTGAAACAGTTCGGAACACCATACCTATAAAAGTTAGGAACACCATACCTGGAACAGTTGGGACCACCATACCTGGAACAGTTAGGAACACCATACCTAGAACATTTAGGAACACCATACCTGGAACAGTTGGGAGCACCATACCTGGAACAGTTAGGAACACCATACCTTGAACAGTTGGGAACACCATACCTGGAACAGTTGGGAGCACCATACCTGGAACAGTTAGGTACACCATACCTTGAACAGTTGGGAACACCATACCTGGAACAGTTAGGAATGCCATACCTAGAACAGTTGGGAACATCATACCTGAAACAGTTAGGAACACCATATCTGGAATAGTTAAGATCTCCATTCCTGGAACAGTTAGGAACACCATACCTGGAAAAGTTAGTGACAACATACCTGGAACTGTAAGGAACACCATACCTGCAACAGTTTGGAACATCGTACCTGAAACAGTTAGGAACACCATATCTGGAACAGTTAGGCAAACCATACCTGGAAAATTTAGGAACACCATAACAGAAACAGTTAGGAACACCATACATTGAACAGTTAGGAACACCATACCTGGAACAGTTAGCAACACCGTACCTAGAACAGTTAGGAACACCATACCTGGAACAGTTAGGAACACCATACCTGGAACAGTTAGGAACACCATACCTGGAACAGTTAGGAACACCATACCTGGAATAGTTGGGAGCACCATACCTGGAACAGTTACGAACACCATTCCTAGAACACTTGGGAACACCATACCTGGAACAGTTAGGAACACCGCACCTGGAATAGTTAGGAACACCATACCTAGAACAGTTAGGAACACAATACCTGGATCAGTTAGGAATACCATACCTGGAACATTTGGGAACACCATACCTGGAACAGTTAGGACCCCTTACCTAGAACAGTTAGGAGCACCATACATAGAATAGTTAGCAACACCATACCTGGAACAGTTAGGAACTCCATACCTGCAACAGTTGGCAACACCATACCTGGAACAGTTATGAATTCCATACCTGGAACAGTTAGAAACACCATACCTGAAAGAGTTGGGAACACCATATCTGGAACAGTTAGCAACAGCATGCATAGAACAGTTTGGAACACCATACCTTGAACAGATAGGAACAACATACCTGGAACAGTTGGGAGCACCATACCTGGAACAGTTAAGAACACCATAGCTGGAACAGTTAAGAACACCATACCTGGAACAGTTAGGAACCCCATGCCTGGAACATTTAGGAACACCATACCTGGAGCAGTTGGGGCCACCATACCTAGAACAATTAGGAACACCATACCTGGAACAGGTAGAAACACCATACCTGGAACAGATAGCAACAGCACACTTGGAACAGTTGGGAACACGACACCTGAACTAGTTAGGAACACCATACCAAGAACAGTTCGGAACACCATTCCTGGAACAGTTAGGAACACCATACCTGGAGCATTTGGGAACACCAAACCTGGAACAGTTAGGAACACCATACCTGGAACAGTTATAAACACCATACCTGGAACAGTTAGGAACACCATACCTGGAACAGTTAGGAACACCATACCTGGAACAGTTGGGAGCACCCTACTTGGAACACTTAGGACCCCATACATAGAAGTGTTCGGAACACCATTCATAGAACATTTAGCAACACCATATTTGGAACAGTTACGAACTCCATACATGGAACAGTTAGGAACACCATACCTGGAACAGTTAGGAAGACTATACCTAGAACAGTTAGGAAAACCATACCTGGAACAGTTGGGAACACCATACCTGGAACAGTTAGGAACACCAGACCTGGAACAGTTAGGAGCACAATACCTGGAACTGTTAGGTACATCATATCTGGAACAGTTAAGAACACCATACCTGAAACTGTTAAGATCACCATACCAGGAACAGTTAGGAACACCATACCTGGAACAGTTGGGAACACCATACCTGGAACTGTTAGGAACACCATATATGGAGCTGTTAGAAACACCATAACTGAAACAGTTAGGAACACCATACCTATAAAGGTTAGGAACACCATACCTGGAACAGTTGGGAACACCATACCGAGAACAGTTAGGAACACCATACCTGGAACAGTTGGGAGCACCAAACCTGGAACAGTTAGGAACACCATACCTTGAACAGTTGGGAACACCATACCCGGAACAGTTAGGAACGCCCTACATTGAACAGTTACGTACACCATACCTGGAACAGTTAGGAACACCTTACCTGGAACAGTTAGGAACACCATACCTAGAACAGTTCGGAACACCATATCTGGAACAGTTAGGCACACCATAGTTTGTAAATTTAGGAACACCATAGCTGAAACAGTTAGGAACACCATATCTTGAACAGCTAAGAACTCCATACCTGGAACATTTAGGAACACCATACCTGGAAAAGTTAGTAACACCATACCTGCAACAGTTGGGAACACCATACCTGAAACAGTTAGGAACACCATATCTGGAACAGTTAGGCACACCATACCTGGAAAATTTAGGAACACCATAACTGAAACAGTTAGGAACACTATATCTTGAACAGTTAAGAACTCCATACCTGGAACAGTTAGGAACACCATACCTGGAAAAGTTAGTAACACCATACCTGGAGCAGTTAGAAACACCATACCTGGAACAGATAGGAACACCATTCCTAGAGCACTTGGGAACACCATACCTAGAACAGTTAGGAATACCATACCTGGAACAGTTAAGAACACCATACCTGGAATAGTTAGCAACACCATACCTAGAACAGTTAGGAACACCATACCTGGAACAGTAAGGAACACCACACCTGGAACAGTTAGGAATACCATACCTGGAACCGTTGCGAACACCATTCCTAGAGCAGTTGGGATCACCATACCTGGAACAGTTAGGAACAGCATACCTGGAACAGTTAGGAACACCATACCTGGAACAGTTAGGTACATCATATCTGGAACAGTTAGGAACACCATACCTGGAACAGTTAGGAACACCATACCTGGAATAGTTGGGAGCACCATACCTGGAACAGTTACGAACACCATTCCTAGAACACTTGGGAACACCATACCTGGAACAGTTAGGAACACCGCACATGGAATAGTTAGGAACACCATACCTAGAACAGTTAGGAACACCATACCTGGATCAGTTAGGAATACCATACCTGGAACATTTGGGAACACCATACCTGGAACAGTTAGGACCCCTTACCTAGAACAGTTAGGAGCACCATACATAGAATAGTTAGCAACACCATACCTGGAACAGTTAGGAACTCCATACCTGCAACAGTTGGCAACACCATACCTGGAACAGTTATGAATTCCGTACCTGGAACAGTTAGAAACACCATACCTGAAAGAGTTGGGAACACCATATCTGGAACAGTTAGCAACAGCATGCATAGAACAGTTTGGAACACCATACCTTGAACAGATAGGAACAACATACCTGGATCAGTTGGGAACACCATACCTGGAACAGTTAAGAACACCATAGCTGGAACAGTTAAGAACACCATACCTGGAACAGTTAGGAACCCCATGCCTGGAACATTTAGGAACACCATACCTGGAGCAGTTGGGGCCACCATACCTAGAACAATTAGGAACAACATACCTGGAACAGGTAGAAACACCATACCTGGAACAGATAGCAACAGCACACTTGGAACAGTTGGGAACACGACACCTGAACTAGTTAGGAACACCATACCAAGAACAGTTCGGAACACCATTCCTGGAACAGTTAGGAACACCATACCTGGAACAGTTATAAACACCATACCTGGAACAATTAGGAACACCATACCTGGAACAGTTAGGAACACCATACCTGGAACAGTTGGGAGCACCCTACTTGGAACAGTTAGGACCCCATACATAGAAGTGTTCGGAACACCATTCATAGAACATTTAGCAACACCATATATGGAACAGTTAAGAACTCCATACATGGAACAGTTAGGAACACCATACCTGGAACAGTTAGGAAGACTATACCTAGAACAGTTAGGAACACCATACCTGGAACAGTTGGGAACACCATACCTGGAACAGTTAGGAACACCAGACCTGGAACAGTTAGGAGCACAATACCTGGAACTGTTAGGTACATCATATCTGGAACAGTTAAGAACACCGTACCTGAAACTGTTAAGATCACCATACCAGGAACAGTTAGGAACACCATACCTGGAGCAATTAGAAACACCATACCTGGACCAGTTAGGAACACCATACATAGAACAGCTAGGAACACCATACCTGGAACAGTTGGGAACACCATACCTGGAACTGTTAGGAACACCATATATGGAGCTGTTAGAAACACCATAACTGAAACAGTTAGGAACACCATACCTATAAAAGTTAGGAACACCATACCTGGAACAGTTGGGAACACCATACCTAGAACAGTTAGGAACACCATACCTGGAACAGTTGGGAGCACCAAACCTGGAACAGTTAGGAACACCATACCTTGAACAGTTGGGAACACCATACCCGGAACAGTTAGGAACGCCCTACATTGAACAGTTACGTACACCATACCTGGAACAGTTAGGAACACCTTACCTGGAACAGTTAGGAACACCATACCTAGAACAGTTCGGAACACCATATCTGGAACAGTTAGGCACACCATAGTTTGTAAATTTAGGAACACCATAACTGAAACAGTTAGGAACACCATATCTTGAACAGCTAAGAACTCCATACCTGGAACAGTTAGGAACACCATACCTGGAAAAGTTAGTAACACCATACCTGCAACAGTTGGGAACACCATACCTGAAACAGTTAGGAACACCATATCTGGAACAGTTAGGCACACCATACCTGGAAAATTTAGGAACACCATAACTGAAACAGTTAGGAACACTATATCTTGAACAGTTAAGAACTCCATACCTGGAACAGTTAGGAACACCATACCTGGAAAAGTTAGTAACACCATACCTGGAGCAGTTAGAAACAGCATACCTGGAACAGCTAGGAACACCATTCCTAGAGCACTTGGGAACACCATACCTAGAACAGTTAGGAATACCATACCTGGAACAGTTAAGAACACCATACCTGGAATAGTTAGCAACACCATACCTAGAACAGTTAGGAACACCATACCTGGAACAGTTAGGAACACCACACCTGGAACAGTTAGGAATACCAGACCTGGAACCGTTGCGAACACCATTCCTAGAACAGTTGGGATCACCATACCTGGAACAGTTAGGAACAGCATACCTGGAACAGTTAGGAACACCATACCTGGAACAGTTAGGTACATCATATCTGGAACAGTTAGGAAATCCATACCTGGAACAGTTAGGAACACCTTACCTGGAACCGTTACGTACTCCATATCCAGAACAGTTAAGAACACCATACCTGAAACTGTTAAGATCACCATATCTGGAACAGTTAGGAACACCATACTTGGAGCAGTTAGAAACACCACACCTGGACCAGTTAGGAACACCATACATAGAACAGTTAGGAACACCATACCTGGAACAGTTGGGAACACCGTACCTGGAACTGTTCGGAACACCATATATGGAGCTGTTAGAAACACCATACCTGGAACAGTTAGGAACACCATACCAATAAAAGTTAGGAACACCATACCTGGAACAGTTAGGAACACCATACCTAGAACAGTTAGGAACACCATACCTAGAACAGTTAGGAACACCATACCTAGAATAGTTAGGAACACCATACCTGGAACAGTTAGGAACGCCATGCATTGAACAGTTATGTACTCCATACCTGGAACAGTTACGAACACCTTACCTGTAACAGTTAGGAACACCATACCTAGAACAGTTAGGAACACCATACCTAGAACAGTTAGGAACACCATACCTGGAACGGTTAGGAACACCATACCTGGAACATTTAGGAACACCATATTTTGTACAGCTGGGAACACCATACCTACAACAGTTGCGAACATAAAATCTGGACCTGTTAGGAACAGCATACCTGCAACAGTTGGGAACATCATACCTGAAACAGTTAGGAACACCATATCTGGAACAGTTAGGCACACCATACCTCGAAAAGTTAGGAACACCATATCTTGAACAGTTAAGAACTCCATACCTGGAACAGTTAGGAACACCATACCTGGAAAAGTTATTAACACCATACCTGGAGCAGTTAGAAACACCATACCTGGAACAGTTAGGAACACCATACCTCGAACAGTTAGGAACACCATACCTGGAACAGTTGGGAACACCATACCTAGAACAGTTAGGAACACCATACCTGGAACAGTTAGGAACACCATACCTGGAACAGTTAGGAACACCATACCTGGAACATGTGGGAACACCAAACCTGGAACAGTTAGGAACAACATACCTGCAGCAGTTAGGAACACCATACCAGGAAGAGTTAGGAACACCATACCTCGAACAGTTAGGAACACCATACCTCGAACAGTTGGGAACACCATACCTAGAACAGTTAGGAACACCATACCTGGAACAGTTAGGAACACCATACCTGGAACAGTTAGGAACACCATACCTGGAACATGTGGGAACACCAAACCTGGAACAGTTAGGAACACCATACCTGGAACAGTTAGGAACAACATACCTGCAGCAGTTGGGAGCACCATTCCTAGAACAATTAGGAACACCATACCTGGAACAGTTAGGAACACCATACCTGAAGTAGTTAGGAACACCATACCTGGAACAGACAGCAACAGCACACCTGGAACAGTTGGGAACACGATACCTGGAACAGTTAGGAACACCATACTTGGAACAGTTCAGAACACCGTACCTGGAACAGTTAGGAACACCATACCTGGAACAGTTAGGAACACTATACCTGGAACATGTGGGAACACCAAACCTGGAACAGTTAGGAACACCATACCTGGAACAGTTAGGAACAACATACCTGCAGCAGTTAGGAACACCATACCAGGAAGAGTTAGGAACACCATACCTCGAACAGTTAGGAACACCATACCTGGAACAGTTGGGAACACCATACCTAGAACAGTTAGGAACACCATACCTGGAACAGTTAGGAACACCATACCTGGAACAGTTAGGAACACCATACCTGGAACATGTGGGAACACCAAACCTGGAACAGTTAGGAACACCATACCTGGAACAGTTAGGAACAACATACCTGCAGCAGTTGGGAGCACCATTCCTAGAACAATTAGGAACACCATACCTGGAACAGTTAGGAACACCATACCTGAAGTAGTTAGGAACACCATACCTGGAACAGACAGCAACAGCACACCTGGAACAGTTGGGAACACGATACCTGGAACAGTTAGGAACACCATACCTGGAACAGTTCGGAACACCGTACCTGGAACAGTTAGGAACACCATACCTGGAACATGTGGGAACACCAAACCTGGAACAGTTAGGAACACCATACCTGGAACAGTTAGGAACAACGTACCTGCAGCATTTCGGAACACCATACCAGGAAGAGTTAGGAACACCATTCCTGGAACATTTAGAACACCATATCTGGTACAGCTAGGAACACCATAGCTGGAACATTTGGGAACACCATACCTGAAACAGTTACGAACACCATACCTGGAACAGTTGGGAACACGATGCCTGAAACAGTTAGGAACACCATATCTGGAACAGTTAGGCACAACATACCTAGCACAAAGGAAGTTGGCTGTGGTTGTTGGAGGTCATTCACCTCAATCACATGACATCACTGCAGGAGTTCCTCAGGGCAGTGTCCTAGGCCCAACCATCTTCAGCTGTTTCATCAATGGCCTTCCCTCCATCATAAGGTCAGAAGTGGGGATGTTCACTGATGATTGCACACTGTTCAGCACCATTCGAGACTCGTCAGATACTGACGCAGTCCGTGTGCATATGCAGCAAGACCTGGACAACGTTCAGACTTGGGCTGACAAGTGGCAAGTAACATTCGCACCACACAAGTGCCAGGCAATGACCATCTCCAACAAGCGAGACTCTAACCATCTCCCCTTGACATTCAATGGCATTACCATCGCTGAATCCCCCACTATCAACATGCTGGGGGGTACCATTGATCAGAAACTGAACTGGACCAGCCATATAAATACTGTGGCTACAAGAGCAGGCCAGAGGCTGGGAATTCTGCGGCGAGTGTCTCACCTCCTGACTCCCCAAAGCCTTTCCACCATCTACAAGGCACAAGTCAGGAGTGTGATGGAATACTCTCCACTTGCCTGGATGAGTGCAGCTCCAACAACACTCAAGAAGCTCGACACCATTCAGGATAAAGAAGCCCGCTTGATTGGCACTCCATCCACCACCTTCAACATTCACTCCCTCCACCACCGGCGCACTGTGGCTGCAGTGTGTACCATCTACAAGATGCACTGCAGCAACTCGCCAAAGCTCCTTCAACAGCACCTTCCAAACCCGCGACCTCTACCACTTAGAAGGACAAGGGCAGCAGACGCATGGGAACATCACCACCTGCAAGTTCCCCTCCAAGCCACACACCATCCTGACTTGGACCTGTATCGCCGTTCCTTCACTGTCGCTGGGCCAAAATCATGGAACTCCCTTCCTAACAGCATTGTGGGTGTACCTACACCATATCGACTGCAGCAGTTCAAGAAGGCGGCTCACCACCATCTTCTCAAGGGCAATTAGGGATGGGCACTAAATGCAGGCCTAGCCAGTGAGGCCCACATCCCATCAATGAATTTTTAAAAAATACCAGGAACAGTTATGAACACCATACCTGAAAAAGTTAAGAACACGATATCTGGAACTGTTACAACACCATACCTGGAACAGTTGGGAACAGCATACCTGAAACAGCTACGAACTCCATACCTGGAACAGTTGGGAGCAACATACCTGGAACAGTTAGGACCCCATACCTAGAACAGTTAGGAGCACCACACATAGAACATTTAGCAACACCATACTTGGAACAGTTAGGAACTCCATACCTGGAACAGTTGGGAACAACCTATCTGGAACAGTTAGGCACACCATATCTTGAACAGTTAAGTACTCCATACCTGGAACAGTTAGGAACACCATACCTGGAACAGTTAGGAACACCATACCTGGAACAGTTAGGAACACCATACCTAGAGCAGTTAGGAACACCATACCTGGAACAGTTGGGAACACCATACCTGGAACAGTTAGGAACACCATACCTGGAACAGTTTGGAACACCATACCTGGAACAGTTAGGAACACCATACCTGGAATAGTTGGGAGCACCATACCTGGAACAGTTACGAACACCATTCCTAGAACACTTGGGAACACCATACCTGGAACAGTTAGGAACACCGTACCTGGAATAATTAGGAACAGCATACCTGCAACAGTTAGGAACATCATACCTGGATCAGTTAAGAATACCATGCATGGAACATTTGGGAACACCATACCTGGCCAGTTAGGACCCCATACCTAGAACAGTTAGGAACACCATACATAGAACAGTTAGGAATACCATGCCTAGAGCAATTAGGAACACCATACCTGGAACAGTTGGGAACAACATACCTGGAACAGTTAGGAACACCATACCTGGAACAGTTAGGAACAGCATACCTGGAACAGTTGGGAGCACCATACCTGGAACAGTTACGAACACCATTTCTAGTACACTTGGAAACACCATACCTGGAACAGTTAGGAACACCATACCTGGAACAGTTAGGAACACCATACCTGGAATAGTTAGGAACATCTTACCAAGAACAGTTAGGAACACTATACCTGCAACAGGTGTGAACACCATATCTGAAACAGTTAGGAACACCATATCTGGAACAGTTAGGAACAGCATACCTGGAACAGTTAGGAATGCCATATCTGGAACAGTTAGGACCTCCATACCTGAAACAGTTAGGAACACCATACCTGGAACAGTTAGGAACAACATACCTGGAGCAGTTAGAAACACCATACCTGGAACAGTTAGGAACAATATACCTGGAGCAGTTAGAAACACCATACTTGGAACAGTTATGAACGCCATACCTGGAACAGTTAGGAACACCATACCTAGAACAGTTAGGAACACCACACCTGGAGCAGTTGTGAACACCATACCTGGAACAGTTAGGAACACCATACCTGGAACAGTTGGGAACACCACACCTGGAATAGTTAGGAACACCATACCTAGAACAGCTAGGAACACAATACCTAGAACAGTTGTGAACACCATACCTGGAACAGTTAGGAACACCATATCTGGAACATTTAGGAACACAATACCTGGAACAGTTGGGAACACCATATCTGGAACAGTTAGGCACACCATACCTGGAACAGTTAGGAACACCATAACTGAAACAGTTAGGAACACCATATCTTGTACAGTTAAGTACTCCATACCTGGAACAGTTAGGAACACCATACCTGGAGCAGTTAGAAACACCATACCTGGAACATTTAGGAACACCATACCTCGAACAGTTAGGAACACCATACCTAGAACAGTTAGGAGCACCTTACCTGGAACAGTTAGGCACACCATACCTGGAAAATTTAGGAACACCATAACTGAAACAGTTAGGAACACCATATCTTGAACAGTTAAGATCTCCATACCTGGAACAGTTAGGAACACCATACCTGGAAAAGTTAGAAACACCATACCTGGAGCAGTTAGAAACACCATACCTGAAAGAGTTGGGAACACCATATCTGGAACAGTTAGCAACAGCATGCATAGAACAGTTTGGAACACCATACCTTGAACAGATAGGAACAACATACCTGGAACAGTTGGGAACACCATACCTGGAACAGTTAAGAACACCATAGCTGGAACAGTTAAGAACACCATACCTGGAACAGTTAGGAACCCCATGCCTGGAACATTTAGGAACACCATACCTGGAACAGTTATAAACACCATACCTGGAACGTTTGGGAACACCAAACCTGGAACAGTTAGAAACACCATACCTGGAACGGTTATAAACACTATACCTGGAACAGTTAGGAACACCATAGCTGGAACAGTTAGGAACACCATACCTCGAACAGTTAGGAACACCATACCTGGAACAGTTAGGAACACCATACCTGGAACAGTTAGGAACACCATACCTAGAACAGTTAGGAACACCGTACCTGGAACAGTTAGGAACACCATACCTGGAACAGTTAGGAACACCATACCTGGAACAGTTAGGAACACCTTACCTGGAATAGTTGGGAGCACCATACCTGGAACAGTTATGAACACCATACCTGGAACAGTTAGGAACACCATACTTGGAGCAGTTAGGTATACCATACCTGGAACAGTTGGGAACACCATACCTGGAACAGTTGGGAGCACCATACCTGGTGCAGTTAGGAACACCATACCTAGAACAGTTAGCAACACCATACCTGGAACAGTTAGGAACACCATACCTTGAACAGTTGGGAACACCATACCTGGAACAGTTAGGAACGCCATACATTGAACAGTTACGTACTCCATACCTGGAAGAGTTAGGAACACCTTACCTGTAACAGTTAGGGACACCATACCTAGAAAAGTTAGGAACACCATACCTGGAACAGTTAGGAACACCATACCTGGAACAGTTGGGAGCACCCTACCTGGAACAGTTAGGACCCCATACGTAGAAGTGTTCGGAACACCATACATAGAACATTTAGCAACACCATATTTGGAACAGTTACGAACTCCATACATGGAACAGTTGGGAACAGCATACCTGGAACAGTTACGAACACCATTCCTAGAACACTTGGGAACACCATACCTGAAACAGTTAGGAACACTATACCTGGAACAGTTAGGAGCTGTTAGAAACACCATACCTGAAACAGTTAGGAACACCATACCTATAAAAGTTAGGAACACCATACCCGGAACAGTTAGGAACACCATAACTAGAACAGTTAGGAACACCATACCTGGAACAGTTGGGAGCAGCAAACCTGGAACAGTTAGGAACACCATACCTTGAACAGTTGGGAACACCATAGCTGGAACAGTTAGGAACACCATTCCTAGAACAGTTGGGAACACCATACATGGAACAGTTAGGAACACCAGACCTGGAACAGTTAGGAACACCGTACTTGGAATAGTTAGGAACACCATACCTAGAACAGTTAGGAACACCATACCTGGAACAGTTATAAACAACATACCTGGAACAGTTAGGAACACCATACCTGGAACAGTTGGGAGCACCCTACCTGGAACAGTTAGGACCCCATACATAGAAGTGTTCGGAACAACGTACATAGAACATTTAGCAACACCATATTTGGAACAGTTACGAACTCCATACATGGAACAGTTGGGAACAGCATACCTTGAACAGTTATGAACACCATTCCTAGAACACTTGGGAACACCATACCTGAAACAGTTAGGAATACCATACCTGGAACAGTTAGGAACACCATACCTGGAATAGTTAGGAACACCATACCTGGAATAGTTAGGAGCTGTTAGAAACACCATACCTGAAACAGTTAGGAGCACCATACCTATAAAAGTTAGGAACACCATACCTGGAACAGTTAGGAACACCATACCTAGGACAGTTAGGAACACCATTCCTAGAACAGTTGGGAACACCATTCCTAGAACAGTTGGGAACACCATACCTGGAACAGTTAAGAACACCAGACCTGGAACAGTTAGGAACACCATACCTGGAAAAGTTAGTAATAGCAGACCTGGAACAGTTAGGAACACCATACCTGGAAAAGTTAGTAACACCATACCTGGAACTGTTAAGATCACCATACCAGGAACAATTAGGAACACCATACCTGGAGCAGTTAGAAACACCATACCTGGACCAGTTAGGAACGCCATACCTGGAACAGTTAGGAACACCATTCCTAGAACAGTTAGGAACACAATACCTGGAACTGTTAGGTACATCATATCTGGAACACTTAGGAACACCATACCTGAAACTGTTAAGATCACCATACCAGGAACAGTTAGGAACACCATACCTGGAGCAGTTAGAAACACCATACCTGGACCAGTTAGGAACACCATACAATGAACAGCTAGGAACACCATACCTGGAACAGTTGGGAACACCATACCTGGAACTGTTAGGAACACCATATATGGAGCTGTTAGAAACACCATACCTGAAACAGTTAGGAACACCATACCTATAAAAGTTAGGAATACCATACCTGGAACAGTTAGGAACACCATCCCTAGAACATTTAGGAACACCATACCTGGAACAGTTGGGAGCACCAAACCTGGAACAGTTAGGAACACCGTACCTAGAACAGTTAGGAACACCATACCTGGAACAGTTAGGAACACCATACCTTGAACAGTTGGGAACACCATACCTGGAACAGTTAGCAACGCCATACATTGAACAGTTACGTACTCCATACCTGGAATAGTTAGGAACACTATACCTTGAAAAGTTGGGAACACCATACCTGGAACAGTTGGGAGCACCATACCTGGAACAGTTAGGAACACCATACATAGAACAGTTAGGAACACCATACCTGGAACAGTTAGGAACACCATACCTTGAACAGTTGGGAACACTATACCTGGAACAGTTAGGAACGCCATACATTGAACAATTACGTACTCCATACCTGGAACAGTTAGGAACACCTTACCTGGAACAGTTAGGAACACCTTACCTGGAATAGTTGGGAGCACCATACCTGGAACAGTTATGAACACCATACCTGGAACAGTTAGGAACACCATACTTGGAGCAGTTAGGAATACCATACCTGGAACAGTTGGGAACACCATACCTGGAACAGTTGGGAGCACCATACCTGGTGCAGTTAGGAACACCATACCTAGAACAGTTAGCAACACCATACCTGGAACAGTTAGGAACACCATACCTTGAACAGTTGGGAACACCATACCTGGAACAGTTAGGAACACCATACATTGAACAGTTACGTACTCCATACCTGGAAGAGTTAGGAACACCTTACCTGTAACAGTTAGGGACACCATACCTAGAAAAGTTAGGAACACCATACCTGGAACAGTTAGGAACACCATACCTGGAACAGTTGGGAGCACCCTACCTGGAACAGTTAGGACCCCATACGTAGAAGTGTTCGGAACACCATACATAGAACATTTAGCAACACCATATTTGGAACAGTTACGAACTCCATACATGGAACAGTTGGGAACAGCATACCTGGAACAGTTACGAACACCATTCCTAGAACACTTGGGAACACCATACCTGAAACAGTTAGGAACACCATACCTGGAACAGTTAGGAGCTGTTAGAAACACCATACCTGAAACAGTTAGGAACACCATACCTATAAAAGTTAGGAACACCATACCCGGAACAGTTAGGAACACCATAACTAGAACAGTTAGGAACACCATACCTGGAACAGTTGGGAGCAGCAAACCTGGAACAGTTAGGAACACCATACCTTGAACAGTTGGGAACACCATAGCTGGAACAGTTAGGAACACCATTCCTAGAACAGTTGGGAACACCATACATGGAACAGTTAGGAACACCAGACCTGGAACAGTTAGGAACACCGTACTTGGAATAGTTAGGAACACCATACCTAGAACAGTTAGGAACACCATACCTGGAACAGTTATAAACAACATACCTGGAACAGTTAGGAACACCATACCTGGAACAGTTGGGAGCACCCTACCTGGAACAATTAGGACCCCAAACATAGAAGTGTTCGGAACAACGTACATAGAACATTTAGCAACACCATATTTGGAACAGTTACGAACTCCATACATGGAACAGTTGGGAACAGCATACCTTGAACAGTTACGAACACCATTCCTAGAAC
Source organism: Somniosus microcephalus (assembly GCF_052327205.1). NCBI lineage: Eukaryota > Metazoa > Chordata > Chondrichthyes > Squaliformes > Somniosidae > Somniosus > Somniosus microcephalus. Next base: position 135,094,126 of record NC_140997.1, read on the forward strand.
ACTTGGGAACACCATACCTGAAACAGTTAGGAATACCATACCTGGAACAGTTAGGAACAACATACCTGGAATAGTTAGGAACACCATACCTGGAATAGTTAGGAGCTGTTAGAAACACCATACCTGAAACAGTTAGGAGCACCATACCTATAAAAGTTAGGAACACCATACCTGGAACAGTTAGGAACACCATACCTAGGACAGTTAGGAACACCATTCCTAGAACAGTTGGGAACACCATTCCTAGAACAGTTGGGAACACCATACCTGGAACAGTTAAGAACACCAGACCTGGAACAGTTAGGAACACCATACCTGGAAAAGTTAGTAATAGCAGACCTGGAACAGTTAGGAACACCATACCTGGAAAAGTTAGTAACACCATACCTGGAACTGTTAAGATCACCATACCAGGAACAATTAGGAACACCATACCTGGAGCAGTTAGAAACACCATACCTGGACCAGTTAGGAACGCCATACCTGGAACAGTTAGGAACACCATTCCTAGAACAGTTAGGAACACAATACCTGGAACTGTTAGGTACACCATATCTGGAACACTTAGGAACACCATACCTGAAACTGTTAAGATCACCATACCAGGAACAGTTAGGAACACCATACCTGGAGCAGTTAGAAACACCATACCTGGACCAGTTAGGAACACCATACAATGAACAGCTAGGAACACCATACCTGGAACAGTTGGGAACACCATACCTGGAACTGTTAGGAACACCATATATGGAGCTGTTAGAAACACCATACCTGAAACAGTTAGGAACACCATACCTATAAAAGTTAGGAATACCATACCTGGAACAGTTAGGAACACCATCCCTAGAACATTTAGGAACACCATACCTGGAACAGTTGGGAGCACCAAACCTGGAACAGTTAGGAACACCGTACCTAGAACAGTTAGGAACACCATACCTGGAACAGTTAGGAACACCATACCTTGAACAGTTGGGAACACCATACCTGGAACAGTTAGCAACGCCATACATTGAACAGTTACGTACTCCATACCTGGAATAGTTAGGAACACTATACCTTGAAAAGTTGGGAACACCATACCTGGAACAGTTGGGAGCACCATACCTGGAACAGTTAGGAACACCATACATAGAACAGTTAGGAACACCATACCTGGAACAGTTAGGAACACCATACCTTGAACAGTTGGGAACACTATACCTGGAACAGTTAGGAACGCCATACATTGAACAATTACGTACTCCATACCTGGAACAGTTAGGAACACCTTACCTGGAACAGTTAGGAACACCTTACCTGGAATAGTTGGGAGCACCATACCTGGAACAGTTATGAACACCATACCTGGAACAGTTAGGAACACCATACTTGGAGCAGTTAGGAATACCATACCTGGAACAGTTGGGAACACCATACCTGGAACAGTTGGGAGCACCATACCTGGTGCAGTTAGGAACACCATACCTAGAACAGTTAGCAACACCATACCTGGAACAGTTAGGAACACCATACCTTGAACAGTTGGGAACACCATACCTGGAACAGTTAGGAACGCCATACATTGAACAGTTACGTACTCCATACCTGGAAGAGTTAGGAACACCTTACCTGTAACAGTTAGGGACACCATACCTAGAAAAGTTAGGAACACCATACCTGGAACAGTTAGGAACACCATACCTGGAACAGTTGGGAGCACCCTACCTGGAACAGTTAGGACCCCATACGTAGAAGTGTTCGGAACACCATACATAGAACATTTAGCAACACCATATTTGGAACAGTTACGAACTCCATACATGGAACAGTTGGGAACAGCATACCTGGAACAGTTACGAACACCATTCCTAGAACACTTGGGAACACCATACCTGAAACAGTTAGGAACACCATACCTGGAACAGTTAGGAGCTGTTAGAAACACCATACCTGAAACAGTTAGGAACACCATACCTATAAAAGTTAGGAACACCATACCCGGAACAGTTAGGAACACCATAACTAGAACAGTTAGGAACACCATACCTGGAACAGTTGGGAGCAGCAAACCTGGAACAGTTAGGAACACCATACCTTGAACAGTTGGGAACACCATAGCTGGAACAGTTAGGAACACCATTCCTAGAACAGTTGGGAACACCATACATGGAACAGTTAGGAACACCAGACCTGGAACAGTTAGGAACACCGTACTTGGAATAGTTAGGAACACCATACCTAGAACAGTTAGGAACACCATACCTGGAACAGTTATAAACAACATACCTGGAACAGTTAGGAACACCATACCTGGAACAGTTGGGACCACCCTACCTGGAACAGTTAGGACCCCATACATAGAAGTGTTCGGAACAACGTACATAGAACATTTAGCAACACCATATTTGGAACAGTTACGAACTCCATACATGGAACAGTTGGGAACAGCATACCTTGAACAGTTACGAACACCATTCCTAGAACACTTGGGAACACCATACCTGAAACAGTTAGGAATACCATACCTGGAACAGTTAGGAACACCATACCTGGAATAGTTAGGAACACCATACCTGGAATAGTTAGGAGCTGTTAGAAACACCATACCTGAAACAGTTAGGAGCACCATACCTATAAAAGTTAGGAACACCATACCTGGAACAGTTAGGAACACCATACCTAGGACAGTTAGGAACACCATTCCTAGAACAGTTGGGAACACCATTCCTAGAACAGTTGGGAACACCATACCTGGAACAGTTAAGAACACCAGACCTGGAACAGTTAGGAACACCATACCTGGAAAAGTTAGTAATAGCAGACCTGGAACAGTTAGGAACACCATACCTGGAAAAGTTAGTAACACCATACCTGGAACTGTTAAGATCACCATACCAGGAACAATTAGGAACACCATACCTGGAGCAGTTAGAAACACCATACCTGGACCAGTTAGGAACGCCATACCTGGAACAGTTAGGAACACCATTCCTAGAACAGTTAGGAACACAATACCTGGAACTGTTAGGTACATCATATCTGGAACACTTAGGAACACCATACCTGAAACTGTTAAGATCACCATACCAGGAACAGTTAGGAACACCATACCTGGAGCAGTTAGAAACACCATACCTGGACCAGTTAGGAACACCATACAATGAACAGCTAGGAACACCATACCTGGAACAGTTGGGAACACCATACCTGGAACTGTTAGGAACACCATATATGGAGCTGTTAGAAACACCATACCTGAAACAGTTAGGAACACCATACCTATAAAAGTTAGGAATACCATACCTGGAACAGTTAGGAACACCATCCCTAGAACATTTAGGAACACCATACCTGGAACAGTTGGGAGCACCAAACCTGGAACAGTTAGGAACACCGTACCTAGAACAGTTAGGAACACCATACCTGGAACAGTTAGGAACACCATACCTTGAACAGTTGGGAACACCATACCTGGAACAGTTAGCAACGCCATACATTGAACAGTTACGTACTCCATACCTGGAATAGTTAGGAACACTATACCTTGAAAAGTTGGGAACACCATACCTGGAACAGTTGGGAGCACCATACCTGGAACAGTTAGGAACACCATACATAGAACAGTTAGGAACACCATACCTGGAACAGTTAGGAACACCATACCTTGAACAGTTGGGAACACTATACCTGGAACAGTTAGGAACGCCATACATTGAACAATTACGTACTCCATACCTGGAACAGTTAGGAACACCTTACCTGGAACAGTTAGGGACACCATACCTAGAACAGATAGGAACACCATACCTAGAACAGTTAGGAACACCATACCTGGAACAGTTGGGAACATCATACCTGAAACAGTTAGGAACACCAGATCTTGAACAGTTAAGATCTCCATACCTGTAACAGTTAGGAACACCATACCTGGAGCAGTTAGAAACACCATACCTGGAACAGTTAGGAACACCATACCTCAAAAAGTTAGGAACACCATACCTGGAACAGTTAGGAACACCATACCTAGAACAGTTAGGAACACCATACCTGGAACTGTTAGGAACACCATACCTGCAACAGTTGGGAACATCATACCTGAAACAGTTAGGAACACCATATCTGGGACAGTTAGGCAAACCATATCTGGAAAATTTAGGAACACCATAACTGAAACAGTTAGGAACACCATACATTGAACAGTTATGAACTCCATACATGGAACAGTTAGGAACACCATACCTGGAAAAGTTAGTAACACCATACCTGGAGCAGTTAGAAACACCATACCTGGAACAGTTAGGAACACCATACCTGGAACAGTTAGGAACACCATACCTGGAACAGTTAGGAACACCATACCTAGAACAGTTAGGAACACCATACCTGGAATAGTTGGGAGTTGGGAGCACCATACCTGGAACAGTTACGAACACCATTCCTAGGACACTTGGGAACACCATACCTGGAGCAGTTAGGAACACCGTACCTGGAATAATTAGGAGCACCATACCTAGAACAGTTAGGAACACCATTCCTGGAACACTTAGGAACACCATACCTGGATCAGTTAGGAACACCATACCTGGAACATTTGGGAACACCATACCTGGAACAGTTAGGACACCATACCTAGAACAGTTAGGAGCACCATACCTGAAAGAGTTGGGAACACCATATCTGGAACAGTTAGCAACAGCATGCATAGAACAGTTTGGAACACCATACCTTGAACAGATAGGAACAACATACCTGGAACAGTTGGGAACACCATACCTGGAACAGTTAAGAACAGCACAGCTGGAACAGTTAAGAACACCATACCTGGAACAGTTAGGAACCCCATGCCTGGAATATTTAGGAACACCATACCTGGACCAGTTAGGAACACCATACCTGGAACATTTGGGAACACCAAACCTGGAACAGTTAGGAACACCATACCTGGATCAGTTAGGAATACCATACCTGGAACATTTAGGTATACCATACCTGGAACAGTTAGGAACTCCATACCTGCACAGTTGGCAACACCATATCTGGAACAGTTATGAATTCCGTACCTGGAACAGTTAGAAACACCATACCTGAAAGACTTGGGAACACCATATCTGGAACAGTTCGGAACAGCATGCATACAATAGCTTGGAACACCATAGCTTGAGCAGATAGGAACACCATACCTAGAACAGTTGGGGGCAGCAAACCTGGAACAGTTGGGAACACCATACCTGGAACATTTAGGAACACCATTCCTAGAACAGTTGGGAACACCATACCTGGAACAGTTAGGAACACCAGACCTGGAACAGTTAGGAACACAATACCTGGAACTGTTAGGTACATCATATCTGGAACAGTTAAGAACACCATACCTGAAACTGTTAAGATCACCATACCAGGAACAGTTAGGAACACCATACCTGGAGCAGTTAGAAACACCATACCTGGACCAGTTAGGAACACCATACATGGAACAGCTAGGAACACCATACCTGGAACAGATGGGAACACCATACCTGGAACTGTTAGGAACACCATATATGGAGCTGTTAGAAACACCATCCCGAGAACAGTTAGGAACACGATACCTGGAACCGTTGGGAGCACCAAACCTGGAACAGTTAGGAACACCATACCTTGAACAGTTGGGAACACCATACCTGGAACAGTTAGGAACGCCCTACATTTAACAGTTACGTACTCCATACCTGGAACAGTTAGGAACACCTTACCTGGAACAGTTAGGAACACCATACCTAGAACAGTTAGGAACACCATATCTGGAACAGTTAGGCACACCACAGCTGGAAAATTTAGGAACACCATAACTGAAAGTTAGGAACACCATATCTTGAACAGCTAAGAACTCCATACCTGGAACAGTTAGTAACACCATACCTGGAACTGTTAGGAACACCATACCTGCAACAGTTGGGAACACCATACCTGAAACAGTTAGGCACACCAAACCTGGAAAATTTAGGAACACCATAACTGAAACAGTTAGGAACACCATATCTTGAACAGTTAAGAACTCCATACCTGGAACTGTTAGGAACACCATACCTGGAAAAGTTAGTAACACCATACCTGGAGCAGTTAGAAACACCATACCTGGAACAGTTAGGAACACCATATCTCGAACAGTTAGGAACACCATACCTGGAAGAGTTAGGAACACCATACCTAGAACAGTTAGGAACACCATACCTGGAACAGTTCGGAACACCATACCTAGAACAGTTGGGAGCAGCAAACCTGGAACAGTTAGAAACACCATACCTTGAACAGTTGGGAACACCATACCTGGAACAGTTAGGAACACCATTCCTAGAACAGTAGGGAACACCATACCTGGAACAGTTAGGAACACCAGACCTGGAACAGTTAGGAACACCATACCTAGAACAGTTGGGAGCAGCAAACCTGGAACAGTTAGGAACACCATACCTTCAACAGTTGGGAACACCATACCTGGAACAGTTAGGAACACCATACCTGGAACAGTTAGGAACACCATACCTAGAACAGTTAGGAACACCATACCTGGAACAGTAAGGAACACCATACCTGTAACAGTTAGGAACACCGTACCTGGATCAGTTAGGAACACCATTCCTGGATCAGTTAGGAACACCATACCTGGAACATTTAGGTATACCATACCTGGAACAGTTAGGAACTCCATACCTGCACAGTTGGCAACACCATATCTGGAACAGTTATGAATTCCGTACCTGGAACAGTTAGAAACACCATACCTGAAAGACTTGGGAACACCATATCTGGAACAGTTAGGAACAGCATGCATACAATAGCTTGGAACACCATACCTTGAGCAGATAGGAACACCATACCTAGAACAGTTGGGGGCAGCAAACCTGGAACAGTTAGGAACACCATACCTTGAACAGTTGGGAACACCATTCCTGGAACATTTAGGAACACCATTCCTAGAACAGTTGGGAACACCATACCTGGTACAGTTAGGAACACCAGACCTGGAACAGTTAGGAACACAATACCTGGAACTGTTAGGTACATCATATCTGGAACAGTTAAGAACACCATACCTGAAACTGTTAAGATCACCATACCAGGAACAGTTAGGAACACCATACCTGGAGCAGTTAGAAACACCATACCTGGACCAGTTAGGAACACCATACATAGAACAGCTAGGAACACCATACCTGGAACAGTTGGGAACACCATACCTGGAACTGTTAGGAACACCATATATGGAGCTGTTAGAAACACCATCCCTAGAACCGTTAGGAACACCATACCTGGAACAGTTGGGAGCACCAAACCTGGAAGAGTTAGGAACACCATACCTTGAACAGTTGGGAACACCATACCTGGAACAGTTAGGAACGCCCTACATTTAACAGTTACGTACTCCATACCTGGAACAGTTAGGAACACCTTACCTAGAACAGTTAGGAACTCCATACCTGGAACAGTTAGGAACACCATACCTGGAAAAGTTAGTAACACCATACCTGGAACTGTTAGGAACACCATACCTGCAACAGTTGGGAACACCATACCTGAAACAGTTAGGAACACCATATCTGGAACAGTTAGGCACACCATACCTGGAAAATTTAGGAACACCATAACTGAAACAGTTAGGAACACCATATCTTGAACAGTTAAGAACTCCATACCTGGAACAGTTAGGAACACCATACCTGGAAAAGTTCGTAACACCATACCTGGAGCAGTTAGAAACACAATACCTGGAACAGTTAGGAACACCATATCTTGAACAGTTAGGAACACCATACCTGGAACAGTTAGGAACAACATACCTGCAGCAATGAGGAACACCATACCTGGAAGAGTTAGGAACACCATTCCTGGAACATTTAGAGCACCATATCTGGTACAGCTAGGAACACCATACCTGGAACAGATGGGAACACCATACCTGAAACAGTTGGGAACACGATGCCTGAAACAGTTAGGAACATCATATCTGGAACAGTTATGAACACCATACCTGAGAAAGTTAAGAACACGATATCTGGAACTGTTACAACACAACACCATACCTGAAACTGTTAGAAACACCATATCTGGAACAGTTAGGAACAGCATACCTGGAACAGTTAGGAACACCATAACTGAAACAGTTAGGAACGCCATATCTGGAACAGTTAGGAACTCCATACCTGGAACAGTTAGGAACAACATACCTGGAGCAGTTAGAAACACCATACCTGGAACAGTTAGGAACAACATACCTGGAGCAATTAGAAACACCATACCTGGAACAGTTAGGAACACCATACCTGGAACAGTTAGGAACACCATACCTGGAACAGTTAGGAACACCATACCTGGAACAGATGGGAATGCCATACCTGAAACAGTTTCAAACACCATACCTGGGACAGTTGGGAACATGATGCCTGAAACAGTTAGGAACATCATATCTGGAACAGTTAGGCACAACATACCTGGAACATTTATGAACACCATACCTGAGAAAGTTAAGAACACGAAATCTGGAACTGTTACAACACCATACCTGGAACAGTTGGGAACACCATACCTGAAACTGTTAGGAACGCCATATCTGAAACAGTTAGGAACGCCATATCTGGAACAGTTAGGAACTCCATTCCTGGAACAGTTAGGAACAACATGCCTGGAGCAGTTAGAAACACCATACCTGGAACAGTTAGGAACAACATACCTGAAGCAATTAGAAACACCATACCTGGAACAGTTAGGAACACCATAACTGGAACAGTTAGGAACACCATACCTGGAACAGTTGGGAACACCATATCTGGAACAGTTAGGCACACCATACCTGGAACAGTTAGGAACACCATACCTGGAACAGTTAGGAACACCATTCTTGGAACAGTTAGGTACACCATACCTGGAGCAGTTAGAAACACCATACCTGGAACAGTTAGGAACACCATACCTCAAACAGAAACAACATACCTGGAACAGTTAGGAACACCATACCTAGAGCAGTAAGGAACACCATACCTTGAACTGTTGGGAGCACCTTACCTGTAACAGTTAGGAACACCATCCCTGGAACAGTTGGGAGCACCATACCTGGAACAGTTACGAACACCATTCCTAGAACACTTGGGAACACCATACCTGGAACAGTTAGAAACACCATACCTCAAAGAGTTGGGAACACCATATCTGGAACAGTTAGGAACAGCATGCATAGAACAGTTTGGAACACCATACCTTGAACAGATAGGAACAACATACCTGGAACAGTTGGGAACACCATACCTGGAACAGTTAAGAACACCATAGCTGGAACAGTTAAGAAAACCATACCTGGAACAGTTAGGAACTCCATGCCTGGAACAGTTAGGAACACCATACCTGGAATAGTTAGGAACACCATACCTGGAGCAGTTGGGAACACCATACCTAGAACAATTAGGAACAGCATACCTGGAACAATTAGGAACACCATACCTGGATTAGTTAGGAACACCATACCTGGAGCAGACAGCAACAGCATACCTGGAACAGTTGGGAACACGATACCTGGAACAGTTAGGAACACCATACCTAGAACAGTTCAGAACACCATACCTGGAACAGTTAGGAACACCATACCTGGAACATTTGGGAACACCAAACCTGATACAGTTATGAACACCATACCTGGAACAGTTAGGAACAACATACCTGCAGCAATGAGGAACACCATACCTGGAAGAGTTAGGAACACCATTCCTGGAACATTTAGAGCACCATATCTGGTACAGCCAGGAACACCATACCTGGAACAGATGGGAACACCATACCTGAAACAGTTTCAAACACCATACCTGGGACAGTTGGGAACACGATGCCTGAAACAGTTATGAACATCATATCTGAAACAGTTATGAACACCATACCTGAGAAAGTTAAGAACACGATATCTGGAACTGTTACAACACAACACCATACCTGAAACTGTTAGAAACACCATATCTGGAACAGTTAGGAACAGCATACCTGGAACAGTTAGGAACACCATAACTGAAACAGTTAGGAACGCCATATCTGGAACAGTTAGGAACTCCATACCTGGAACAGTTAGGAACAACATACCTGGAGCAGTTAGAAACACCATACCTGGAACAGTTAGGAACAACATACCTGGAGCAATTAGAAACACCATACCTGGAACAGTTAGGAACACCATACCTGGAACAGTTAGGAACACCATACCTGGAACAGTTAGGAACACCATACCTGGAACAGATGGGAATACCATACCTGAAACAGTTTCAAACACCATACCTGGGACAGTTGGGAACATGATGCCTGAAACAGTTAGGAACATCATATCTGGAACAGTTAGGCACAACATACCTGGAACATTTATGAACACCATACCTGAGAAAGTTAAGAACACGATATCTGGAACTGTTACAACACCATACCTGGAACAGTTGGGAACACCATACCTGAAACTGTTAGGAACACCATATCTGGAACAGTTAGGAACAGCATACCTGGAACAGTTAGGAACACCATAACTGAGACAGTTAGGAACGCCATATCTGGAACAGTTAGGAACTCCATACCTGGAACAGTTAGGAACAACATGCCTGGAGCAGTTAGAAACACCATACCTGGAACAGTTAGGAACAACATACCTGAAGCAATTAGAAACACCATACCTAGAACAGTTAGGAACACCATAACTGGAACAGTTAGCAACACCATACCTGGAACAGTTGGGAACACCATATCTGGAACAGTTAGGCACACCATACCTGGAACAGTTAGGAACACCATACCTGGAACAGTTAGGAACACCATTCTTGGAACAGTTAGGTACACCATACCTGGAGCAGTTAGAAACACCATACCTGGAACAGTTAGGAACACCATACCTTGAACTGTTGGGAGCACCTTACCTGTAACAGTTAGGAACACCATCCCTGGAACAGTTGGGAGCACCATACCTGGAACAGTTACGAACACCATTCCTAGAACACTTGGGAACACCATACCTGGAACAGTTAGGAACACCATACCTGGAACAGTTAGGAACACCATACCTGGAATAGTTAGGAACACCATACCGAGAACAGATAGGAACTCCATACATGGAACAGGTGGGAACACCATACCTGGAACAGTTAGGAACACCATACCTGGGTCAGTTAGGAATACCATACCAGGAAGCTTTGGGAACACCATACCTGGAACAGTTACGACCCCATACCTAGAACAGGCAGGAACACCATACATAGAACAGTTAGCAACACCATACCTTGAACAGTTATGAATTCCGTTCCTGGAACAGTTAGAAACACCATACCTGAAAGAGTTGGGAACACCATATCTGGAACAGTTAGGAACAGCATGCATAGAACAGTTTGGAACACCATACCTTGAACAGATAGGAACAACATATCTGGAACAGTTGGGAACACGAAACCTGAAACCGTTAGGAACACCATACCTAGAATAGTTAGGAACACCATACATAGAACAGTTAGGAACACCATACCTGGAACAGTTAGTAACACAATATCTGCAACAGTTAGGAACAGCATACCTGGAACAGTTAGGAACACCATGACTGAAACAGTTAGGAACTCCATACCTGGAACAGTTAGGAACTCCATACCTGGAACAGTTAGGAACACCATACCTGCAACAGTTAGGAACACCATACCTGGAACAGTTAGGAACACCATACCTAGAAAAGTTAGGAACACTATACCTGGAACAGTTGGGAACAACATACCTGGAACAGTTAGGAACACCATACCTGGAACAGTTAGGAACACCATACCTGGAACATTTGGGAACAACAAACCTGGAGCAGTTAGGAACACCATACCTGGAACAGTTAGGAACAACATACCTGCAGCAGTTAGGAACACCATACCTGGAAGAGTTAGGAACACCATTCCTGGAACATTTAGAGCACCATATCTGGTACAGCTGGGAACAGCATACCTGGAACAGATGGGAATACCATACCTGAAACAGTTTCAAACACCATACCTGGGACAGTTGGGAACACGATGCCTGAAACAGTTAGGAACATCATATGTGGAACAGTTAGGCACAACATACCTGGAACAGTTATGAACACCATACCTGAGAAAGTTAGGAACACGATATCTGGAACTGTTACAACACCATACCTGGAACAGTTGGGAACACCATACCTAAAACTGTTAGGAACACCATATCTGGAACAGGTGGAACAGCATACCTGGAACAGTTAGGAACACCATAACTGAAACAGTTAGGAACACCATATCTGGAACAGTTAGGAACTCCATACCTGGAACAGTTAGGAACAACATACCTGGAGCAGTTAGAAACACCATACCTGGAACAGTTAGGAACAACATACCTGGAGCAATTAGAAACATCATACCTGGAACAGTTAGGAACACCATACCTGGAACAGTTAGGAACACAATACCTGGAACAGTTGGGAACACCATATCTGGAACAGTTAGGCACACCACACCTGGAACAGTTAGGAACACCATACCTGGAACAGTTAGGAACACCATTCTTGGAACAGTTAGGTACACCATACCTGGAACAGTTAGAAACAACATACCTGGAACAGTTAGGAACACCAAACCTAGAGCGGTAAGGAACACCATACCTTGAACTGTTGGGAGCACCATACCTGTAACAGTTAGGAACACCATACCTGGAACAGTTGGGAGCACCATACCCGGAACAGTTACGAACACCATTCCTAGAACACTTGGGAACACCATACCTGGAACAGTTAGGAACACCATACCTGGAACTGTTAGGAACGCCATACCTGGAATAGTTAGGAACACCATACCTAGAACAGATAGGAACTCCATTCCTGGAACAGGTGGGAACACCATACCTGGAACAGTTAGGAACACCATACCTGGGTCAGTTAGGAATACCATACCAGGAACCTTTGGGAACACCATACCTGGAACAGTTACGATCCCATACCTAGAAAAGTTAGGAACACCATACATAGAACAGTTAGCAACACCATACCTTGAACAATTATGAATTCCGTTCCTGGAACATTTAGAAACACCATACCTGAAAGAGTTGGGAACACCATATCTGGAACAGTTAGGAACAGCATGCATAGAACAGTTTGGAACACCATACCTTGGACAGATAGGAACAACATACCTGGAACATTTGGGAACACCAAACCTGGAACAGTTAAGAACTCCATGCCTGGAACATTTAGGAACACCATACCTGGAGCAGCTGGGAACACCATGCATAGAACAATCAGGAACACCATACCTGCAACAGTTAGGAACACCATACCTGGAGTAGTTAGGAACACCATACCTGAAACAGATAGCAACAGCATACCTGGAACAGTTGGGAACACAAAACCTGGAAGAGTTAGGAACACCATACCGAGAATAGTTAGGAACACCATACATAGAACAGTTAGGAGCACCATACCTGGAACAGGTGGGAACACCATACCTGAAACAGTTAGGAACACCATTACTGAAACAGTTAGGAACTCCATACCTGGAACAGTTAGGAACTCCATACCTGGAACAGTTAGGAACACCATACCTGGAACAGTTAGGAACAACATACCTGGAGCAGTTAGAAACACCATACCTGGAACAGTTAGGAACAACATACCTGGAGCAGTTAGAAACACCATACCTGGAACAGTTAGGAACACCATACCTGCAACAGTTAGGAACACCATACCTGGAACAGTTAGGAACACCATACCTAGAACAGTTAGGAACACCATACCTGGAACAGTTGGGAACACCATACCTGGAACAGTTAGGAACACCATATCTGGAACAGTTAGGAACACCATACCTTGAACAGTTGGGAGCACCATACCTGGAACAGTTGGACCCCATACCTAGAACAGTTAGGAGCACCATACATAGAACATTTAGCAACACCATACTTGGAACAGTTAGGAACTCCATACCTCGAACAGTTGGGAACACCATATCCGGAACAGTTAGGCACACCATACCTGGAACAGTTAGGAACACCATAACTGAAACAGTTAGGAACACCATATCTTGAACAGTTAAGTACTCCATACCTGGAACAGTTAGGAACACCATACCTGGAACAGTTAGGAACACCATACCTGGAACAGTTAGGAACACCATACCTCAAACAGTTAGGAACACCATATCTTGAACAGTTAAGTACTCCATACCTGGAACAGTTAGGAACACCATACCTGGAACAGTTAGGTACACCATACCCAGAGCAGTTAGAAACATCATACCTGGAACAGTTAGGAACACCATACCTAGAGCAGTTAGGAACACGACACCTTGAACTGTTGGGAACACCATACCTGGAACTGTTAGGAACACAAAATCTGGAACAGTTAGGAACACCATACCGGGAACAGTTGGGAGCACCATATCTAGAACAGTTAGGAACACCATTCTTGGAACAGTTAGGAACACCATTCTTGGAACAGTTAGGTACGGCATACCTGGAGCAGTTAGAAACACCATACCTGGAACAGTTAGGAACGCCATACCTCAAACAGTTAGAAACAACATACCTGGAACAGTTAGGAACACCATACCTAGAGCAGTAAGGAACACCATACCTTGAAATGTTGGGAGCACCATACCTGTAACAGTTAGGAACACCATCCCTGGAACAGTTGGGAGCACCATACCTGGAACAGTTACGAACACCATTCCTAGAACACTTGGGAACACCATACCTGGAACAGTTAGGAACACCATACCTGGAACAGTTAGGAACACCATACCTGGAATAGATAGGAACAGCATACCTAGAACAGATAGGAACTCCATACCTGGAACAGGTGGGAACACCATACCTGGAACAGTTAGGAACACCATACCTGGGTCAGTTAGGAATACCATACCAGGAAGCTTTGGGAACACCATACCTGGAACAGTTACGACCCCATACCTAGAACAGTCAGGAACACCATACATAGAACAGTAAGCAACACCATACCTTGAACAGTTATGAATTCCGTTCCTGGAACAGTTAGAAACACCATACCTGAAAGAGTTGGGAACACCATATCTGGAACAGTTAGGAACAGCATGCATAGAACAGTTTGGAACACCATACCTTGAACAGATAGGAACAACATATCTGGAACAGTTGGGAACACGAAACCTGAAACCGTTAGGAACACCATACCTAGAATAGTTAGGAACACCATACATAGAACAGTTAGGAACACCATACCTGGAACAGTTAGTAACACAATATCTGCAACAGTTAGGAACAGCATACCTGGAACAGTTAGGAACACCATAACTGAAACAGTTAGGAACACCATATCTGGAACAGTTAGGAACAACATACCTGGAGCAGTTAGAAACACCATACCTGGAACAGTTAGGAACAACATACCTGGAGCAATTAGAAACATCATACCTGGAACAGTTAGGAACACCATACCTGGAACAGTTAGGAACACCATACCTGGAACAGTTGGGAACACCATATCTGGAACAGTTAGGCACACCATACCTGGAACAGTTAGGAACACCATACCTGGAACAGTTAGGAACACCATTCTTGGAACAGTTAGGTACACCATACCTGGAACAGTTAGAAACAACATACCTGGAACAGTTAGGAACACCAAACCTAGAGCAGTAAGGAACACCATACCTTGAACTGTTGGGAGCACCATACCTGTAACAGTTAGGAACACCATACCTGGAACAGTTGGGAGCACCATACCCGGAACAGTTACGAACACCATTCCTAGAACACTTGGGAACACCATACCTGGAACAGTTAGGAACACCAGACCTGGAACAGTTAGGAACGCCATACCTGGAATAGTTAGGAACACCATACCTAGAACAGATAGGAACTCCATTCCTGGAACAGGTGGGACACCATACCTGGAACAGTTAGGAACACCATACCTGGGTCAGTTAGGAATACCATACCAGGAACCTTTGGGAACACCATACCTGGAACAGTTACGACCCCATACCTAGAAAAGTTAGGAACACCATACATAGAACAGTTAGCAACACCATACCTTGAACAATTATGAATTCCGTTCCTGGAACATTTAGAAACACCATACCTGAAACAGTTGGGAACACCATATCTGGAACAGTTAGGAACAGCATGCATAGAACAGTTTGGAACACCATACCTTGGACAGATAGGAACAACATACCTGGAACATTTGGGAACACCAAACCTGGAACAGTTAAGAACTCCATGCCTGGAACATTTAGGAACACCATACCTGGAGCAGCTGGGAACACCATACATAGAACAATCAGGAACACCATACCTGGAACAGTTAGGAACACCATACCTGGAGTAGTTAGGAACACCATACCTGAAACAGATAGCAACAGCATACCTGGAACAGTTGGGAACACAAAACCTGGAAGAGTTAGGAACACCATACCTAGAATAGTTAGGAACACCATACGTAGAACAGTTGGAGCACCATACCTGGAACAGGTGGGAACACCATACCTGAAACAGTTAGGAACACCATTACTGAAACAGTTAGGAACTCCATACCTGGAACAGTTAGGAACTCCATACCTGGAACAGTTAGGAACACCATACCTGGAACAGTTAGGAACAACATACCTGGAGCAGTTAGAAACACCATACCTGGAACAGTTAGGAACAACATACCTGGAGCAGTTAGAAACACCATACCTGGAACAGTTAGGAACACCATACCTGCAACAGTTAGGAACACCATACCTGGAACAGCTAGGAACACCATACCTAGAACAGTTAGGAACACCATACCTGGAACAGTTGGGAACACCATACTTGGAACAGTTAGGAACACCATACCTTGAACAGTTGGGAGCACCATACCTGGAATAGTTAGGACCCCATACCTAGAACAGTTAGGAGCACCATACATAGAACATTTAGCAACACCATACTTGGAACAGTTAGGAACTCCATACCTGGAACAGTTGGGAACACCATATCCGGAACAGTTAGGCACACCATACCTGGAACAGTTAGGAACACCATACCTGGAACAGTTAGGAACACCATACCTCAAACAGTTAGGAACACCATATCTTGAACAGTTAAGTACTCCATACCTGGAACAGTTAGGAACACCATACCTGGCACAGTTAGGTACACCATACCCGGAGCAGTTAGAAACATCATACCTGGAACAGTTAGGAACACCATACCTAGAGCAGTTAGGAACACGATACCTTGAACTGTTGGGAACACCATACCTGGAACTGTTAGGAACACAAAATCTGGAACAGTTAGGAACACCATACCGGGAACAGTTGGGAGCACCATATCTAGAACAGTTAGGAACACCATTCTTGGAACAGTTAGGAACACCATTCTTGGAACAGTTAGGTACGCCATACCTGGAGCAGTTAGAAACACCATACCTGGAACAGTTAGGAACACCATACCTCAAACAGTAAGAAACAACATACCTGGAACAGTTAGGAACACCATACCTAGAGCAGTAAGGAACACCATACCTTGAACTGTTGGGAGCACCATACCTGTAACAGTTAGGAACACCATCCCTGGAACAGTTGGGAGCACCATACCTGGAACAGTTACGAACACCATTCCTAGAACACTTGGGAACACCATACCTGGAACAGTTAGGAACACCATACCTGGAACAGTTAGGAACACCATACCTGGAATAGTTAGGAACACCATACCTAGAACAGATAGGAACTCCATACCTGGAACAGGTGGGAACACCATACCTGGAACAGTTAGGAACACCATACCTGGGTCAGTTAGGAATACCATACCAGGAAGCTTTGGGAACACCATACCTGGAACAGTTACGACCCCATACCTAGAACAGTCAGGAACACCATACATAGAACAGTTAGCAACACCATACCTTGAACAGTTATGAATTCTGTTCCTGGAACAGTTAGAAACACCATACCTGAAAGAGTTGGGAACACCATATCTGGAACAGTTAGGAACAGCATGCATAGAACAGTTTGGAACACCATACCTTGAACAGATAGGAACAACATATCTGGAACAGTTGGGAACACGAAACCTAAAACCGTTAGGAACACCATACCTAGAATAGTTAGGAACACCATACATAGAACAGTTAGGAACACCATACCTGGAACAGTTAGTAACACAATATCTGCAACAGTTAGGAACAGCATACCTGGAACAGTTAGGAACACCATGACTGAAACAGTTAGGAACTCCATACCTGGAACTGTTAGGAACTCCATACCTGGAACAGTTAGGAACACCATACGTGGAACAGTTATTACCAACATACCTGGAGCAGTTAGAAACACCATACCTGGAACCGTTAGGAACAACATACCTGGAGCAGTTAGAAACACCATACCTGGAGCAGTTAGGAACACCATACCTGCAACAGTTAGGAACACCATACCTGGAACAGTTAGGAACACCATACCTAGAACAGTTAGGAACACTATACCTGGAACAGTTGGGAACAACATACCTGGAACAGTTAGGAACACCATACCTGGAACAGTTAGGAACACCATACCTGGAACATTTGGGAACAACAAACCTGGAGCAGTTAGGAACACCATACCTGGAACAGTTAGGAACAACATACCTGCAGCAGTTAGGAACACCATACCTGGAAGAGTTAGGAACACCATTCCTGGAACATTTAGAGCACCATATCTGGTACAGCTGGGAACAGCATACCTGGAACAGATGGGAATACCATACCTGAAACAGTTGCAAACACCATACCTGGGACAGTTGGGAACACGATGCCTGAAACAGTTAGGAACATCATATCTGGAACAGTTAGGCACAACATACCTGGAACAGTTATGAACACCATACCTGAGAAAGTTAGGAACACGATATCTGGAACTGTTACAACACCATACCTGGAACAGTTGGGAACACCATACCTAAAGCTGTTAGGAACACCATATCTGGAACAGGTGGAACAGCATACCTGGAACAGTTAGGAACACCATAACTGAAACAGTTAGGAACACCATATCTGGAACAGTTAGGAACTCCATACCTGGAACAGTTAGGAACAACATACCTGGAGCAATTAGAAACATCATACCTGGAACAGTTAGGAACACCATACCTGGAACAGTTAGGAACACAATACCTGGAACAGTTGGGAACACCATATCTGGAACAGTTAGGCACACCACACCTGGAACAGTTAGGAACACCATACCTGGAACAGTTAGGAACACCATTCTTGGAACAGTTAGGTACACCATACCTGGAACAGTTAGAAACAACATACCTGGAACAGTTAGGAACACCAAACCTACAGCAGTAAGGAACACCATACCTTGAACTGTTGGGAGCACCATACCTGTAACAGTTAGGAACACCATACCTGGAACAGTTGGGAGCACCATACCCGGAACAGTTACGAACACCATTCCTAGAACACTTGGGAACACCATACCTGGAACAGTTAGGAACACCATACCTGGAACAGTTAGGAACGCCATACCTGGAATAGTTAGGAACACCATACCTAGAACAGATAGGAACTCCATTCCTGGAACAGGTGGGAACACCATACCTGGAACAGTTAGGAACACTATACCTGGGTCAGTTAGGAATACCATACCAGGAACCTTTGGGAACACCATACCTGGAACAGTTACGACCCCATACCTAGAAAAGTTAGGAACACCATACATAGAACAGTTAGCAACACCATACCTTGAACAATTATGAATTCCAATCCTGGAACATTTAGAAACACCATACCTGAAAGAGTTGGGAACACCATATCTGGAACAGTTAGGAACAGCATGCATAGAACAGTTTGGAACACCATACCCTGGACAGATAGGAACAACATACCTGGAACATTTGGGAACACCAAACCTGGAACAGTTAAGAACTCCATGCCTGGAACATTTAGGAACACCATACCTGGAGCAGCTGGGAACAACATACATAGAACAATCAGGAACACCATACCTGGAACAGTTAGGAACTCCATACCTGGAACAGTTGGGAACGTCATGTCTGGAACAGTTATGAATTCCGTAACTGGAACAGTTGAAACACCATACCTGAAAGAGTTGGGAACACCATATCTGGAACAGTTAGGAGCAGCATGCATAGAACAGTTTGGAACACCATACCTTGAACAGATAGGAACAACATACCTGGAACAGTTAAGAACACCATAGCTGGAACAGTTAAGAACACCATACCTGGAACAGTTAGGAACACCATACATGGAGCAGTCGGGAACACCATACCCAGAACAATTAGGAACACCATACCTGGAACAGATAAGAACACCATACCTGGATTAGTTAGGAACACCATACTAAGAACAGATAGCAACAGCATACCTGGAACAGTTGGGAACACGATACCTGGAACAGTTAGGAACACCATACCTAGAACAGGTAGGAACACCATTCCTGGAACAGTTAGGAACACCATACCTGTAACATTTGGGAACACCAAACCTGGAACAGTTAGGAACACCTTACCTGGAACAGTTAGGAACAACATACCTGCAGCAGTTAGGAACACCATACCTGGAAGAGTTAGGAACACCATTCCTGGAACATTTAGAACACCATATCTGGTACAGCTATGCACACCATACCTGGAACAGTTAGGACCCCATACCTAGAAGAGTTAGGAACAAAATACATAGAACAGTTAGCAACACCATACCTGGAACAGTTAGGAACTCCATACTTGGAACAGTTGGGAACACCATACCTGGAACAGTTATGAATTCCGTACATGGAACAGTTAGAAACACCATATCTGAAAGAGTTGGGAACACCATACCTGGAACAGTTAGGAACAGCATGCATAGAACAGTTAGGAACACCATACCTTAAACAGATAGGAACAACATACCTGGAACAGTTGGAACACCATACCTGGAACAGTTAAGAACACCATAGCTGGAACAGTTAAGAACAACATACCTGGAACAGTTAGGAACTCCATGCTTCGAACATTTAGGAACACCATACCTGGAACAGTTAGGAACACCATACCGGGAACAGTTGGGAGCACCATATCTGGAACAGTTACGAACACCATACCTAGAACACTTGGGAACACCATACCTGGAACAGTTAGGACCACCGTACCTGGAATAGTTAGGAACACCATACCTAGAACAGATCGGAACTCCATACCTGGAACAGGTGGGAACACCATACCTGGAACAGTTAGGAACACCATACCTGGGTCAGTTAGGAATACCATACCAGGAACATTTGGGAACACCATACCTGGAACAGTTACGACCCCATACCTAGAACAGTTAGGATCACCATACATAGAACAGTTAGCAACACCATACCTTGAACAGTTATGAATTCCGTTCCTGGAACAGTTAGAAACACCATACCTGAAAGAGTTGGGAACACCATATCTGGAACAGTTGGAACAGCATGCATAGAACAGTTTGGAACACCATACCTTGAACAGATAGGAACAACATACCTGGAAGATTTGGGAAAACCATACCTGGAACAGTTAAGAACACCATAGATGGAACAGTTAAGAACAACATACCTGGAACAGTTAAGAAGTACATGCCTGGAACATTTAGGAACACCATACCTGGAACAGTTAGGAACAGCATACCTGGAGCAGCTGGGAACACCATACCTAGAACAATTAGGAACACCATACCTGGAACAGTTAGGAACACCATACCTGGAGTAGTTAGGAACACCATACCTGAAACAGATAGCAACAGCATACCTGGAACAGTTGGGAACACCATACCTGGAACAGTTAGGAACACCATACCTGGAACAGTTTGGAACACCATACCTGGAACAGTTGGGAAAACCATACCTGGAACAGTTAGGAACACCATACCTGGAACAGTTAGGAACACAATACCTGGAACACATGGGAGCACCATACCTGGAACAGTTACGAAGACCATTCGTAGAACACTTGGGAACACCATACCTGGAACAGTTGGGAGCACCATACCTGGAACAGTTATGACCCCATACCTAGAACAGTTAGGAGCACCATACATAGAACATTTAGCAACACCATACTTGGAACAGTTAGGAACTCCATACCTGGAACAGTTGGGAAAACCACATCTGGAACAGTTAGGCGCACCATACCTGGAACAGTTAGGAACACCACAACTGAAACAGTTAGGAACACCATATCTTGAACAGTTAAGTACCTCGAACAGTTAGGAGCACCATACATAGAACATTTAGCAACACCATACTTGGAACAGTTAGGAACTCCATACCTGGAAAAGTTAGGAACACCATTCCTGGAATAGTTAGGAACACCTTACCTAGAACAGTTAGGAACACCATACCTGGAACAGGTGGGAACACCATACCTGGATTAGTTAGGAACAGCATACCTAGAACAGTAAGGAACACCATACCTGGAACAAGTGGGAACACCATACCTGGAACAGTTAGGAACAACATACCTGGAGCAGTTATAAACACCATACTTGGAACAGTTAGGAACACCATGCCTGGAACAGTTAGGAACACCATACCTGGAACAGTTAGGAACACCATACCTGGAACAGTTAGGAAGACCATACCTAGAACAGTTAGGAACACCATACCTGGAACATTTAGGAACACCATACCTGGAACATTTAATAACACCATATCTGGAACAGTTAGGAACACGATACCTGGCACAGTTGGGAGCACCATACCTGGAACAGTTAGGACCCCATACCTAGAACAGTTTGGAGCACCATACATAGAACATTTAGCAACACCATACTTGGAACAGTTAGGAACTCCATACCTGGAACAGTTGGGAACACCATGTCTGGAACAGTTAGGCACACCATACCTGGAACAGTTAGTAACATCATAACTGAAACAGTTAGGAACACCATATATTGAACAGTTAAGTACTCCATACCTGGAACAGTTCGAAACACCATACCTGGAACAGTTAGGAACACCTTACCTGGAACAGTTAGGAACACCATACCTCGAACAGTTAGGAACACCATACCTGGAACAGTTAGGAACACCATACCTAAAGCAGTTAGGAACACCATACCTGGAACAGTTGGGAACACCATATCTGGAACAGTTAGGAACACCATACCTGGAACAGTTGGGAGCACCATACCTGGAACAGTTACGAACACCATTCCTAGAACAATTGTGAACACCATACCTGGAACAGTTAGGAACTCCATACCTGGAACAGTTAGCAACTCCATACCTGGAATAGTTAGGAACACCATACCTAGAACAGTTAGGAATACCATACCTGGAACATTTGGGAACACCATACCTGGAACAGTTCGGATCCCATACCTAGAAAAGTTAGGAGCACCATACATAGAACATTTAGCAACACCACACCTGGAACAGTTAGGAACTCCATACCTGGAACAGTTGGGAACGTCATGTCTGGAACAGTTATGAATTCCGTAACTGGAACAGTTGAAACACCATACCTGAAAGAGTTGGGAACACCATATCTGGAACAGTTAGGAGCAGCATGCATAGAACAGTTTGGAACACCATACCTTGAACAGATAGGAACAACATACCTGGAACAGTTAAGAACACCATAGCTGGAACAGTTAAGAACACCATACCTGGAACAGTTAGGAACACCATACATGGAGCAGTCGGGAACACCATACCCAGAACAATTAGGAACACCATACCTGGAACAGATAAGAACACCATACCTGGATTAGTTAGGAACACCATACTAAGAACAGATAGCAACAGCATACCTGGAACAGTTGGGAACACGATACCTGGAACAGTTAGGAACACCATACCTAGAACAGGTAGGAACACCATTCCTGGAACAGTTAGGAACACCATACCTGTAACATTTGGGAACACCAAACCTGGAACAGTTAGGAACACCTTACCTGGAACAGTTAGGAACAACATACCTGCAGCAGTTAGGAACACCATACCTGGAAGAGTTAGGAACACCATTCCTGGAACATTTAGAACACCATATCTGGTACAGCTATGCACACCATACCTGGAACAGTTAGGACCCCATACCTAGAAGAGTTAGGAACAAAATACATAGAACAGTTAGCAACACCATACCTGGAACAGTTAGGAACTCCATACTTGGAACAGTTGGGAACACCATACCTGGAACAGTTATGAATTCCGTACATGGAACAGTTAGAAACACCATATCTGAAAGAGTTGGGAACACCATACCTGGAACAGTTAGGAACAGCATGCATAGAACAGTTAGGAACACCATACCTTAAACAGATAGGAACAACATACCTGGAACAGTTGGAACACCATACCTGGAACAGTTAAGAACACCATAGCTGGAACAGTTAAGAACAACATACCTGGAACAGTTAGGAACTCCATGCTTCGAACATTTAGGAACACCATACCTGGAACAGTTAGGAACACCATACCGGGAACAGTTGGGAGCACCATAACTGGAACAGTTACGAACACCATACCTAGAACACTTGGGAACACCATACCTGGAACAGTTAGGACCACCGTACCTGGAATAGTTAGGAACACCATACCTAGAACAGATCGGAACTCCATACCTGGAACAGGTGGGAACACCATACCTGGAACAGTTAGGAACACCATACCTGGGTCAGTTAGGAATACCATACCAGGAACATTTGGGAACACCATACCTGGAACAGTTACGACCCCATACCTAGAACAGTTAGGATCACCATACATAGAACAGTTAGCAACACCATACCTTGAACAGTTATGAATTCCGTTCCTGGAACAGTTAGAAACACCATACCTGAAAGAGTTGGGAACACCATATCTGGAATAGTTGAAACAGCATGCATAGAACAGTTTGGAACACCATACCTTGAACAGATAGGAACAACATACCTGGAAGATTTGGGAAAACCATACCTGGAACAGTTAAGAACACCATAGATGGAACAGTTAAGAACAACATACCTGGAACAGTTAAGAACTACATGCCTGGAACATTTAGGAACACCATACCTGGAACAGTTAGGAACAGCATACCTGGAGCAGCTGGGAACACCATACCTAGAACAATTAGGAACACCATACCTGGAACAGTTAGGAACACCATACCTGGAGTAGTTAGGAACACCATACCTGAAACAGATAGCAACAGCATACCTGGAACAGTTGGGAACACCATACCTGGAACAGTTAGGAACACCATACCTGGAACAGTTTGGAACACCATACCTGGAACAGTTGGGAACACCATACCTGGAACAGTTAGGAACACCATACCTGGAACAGTTAGGAACACAATACCTGGAACACATGGGAGCACCATACCTGGAACAGTTACGAAGACCATTCGTAGAACACTTGGGAACACCATACCTGGAACAGTTGGGAGCACCATACCTGGAACAGTTATGACCCCATACCTAGAACAGTTAGGAGCACCATACATAGAACATTTAGCAACACCATACTTGGAACAGTTAGGAACTCCATACCTGGAACAGTTGGGAACACCACATCTGGAACAGTTAGGCGCACCATACCTGGAACAGTTAGGAACACCACAACTGAAACAGTTAGGAACACCATATCTTGAACAGTTAAGTACCTAGAACAGTTAGGAGTACCATACATAGAACATTTAGCAACACCATACTTGGAACAGTTAGGAACTCCATACCTGGAACAGTTAGGAACACCATTCCTGGAATAGTTAGGAACACCTTACCTAGAACAGTTAGGAACACCATACCTGGAACAGGTGGGAACACCATACCTGGATTAGTTAGGAACAGCATACCTAGAACAGTAAGGAACACCATACCTGGAACAAGTGGGAACACCATACCTGGAACAGTTAGGAACAACATACCTGGAGCAGTTATAAACACCATACCTGGAACAGTTAGGAACACCATGCCTGGAACAGTTAGGAACACCATACCTGGAACAGTTAGGAACACCATACCTGGAACAGTTAGGAAGACCATACCTAGAACAGTTAGGAACACCATACCTGGAACATTTAGGAACACCATACCTGGAACATTTAAAAACACCATATCTGGAACAGTTAGGAACACGATACCTGGCACAGTTGGGAGCACCATACCTGGAACAGTTAGGAGCACCATACATAGAACATTTAGCAACACCATACTTGGAACAGTTAGGAACTCCATACCTGGAACAGTTGGGAACACCATGTCTGGAACAGTTAGGCACACCATACCTGGAACAGTTAGTAACATCATAACTGAAACAGTTAGGAACACCATATATTGAACAGTTAAGTACTCCATACCTGGAACAGTTAGAAACACCATACCTGGAACAGTTAGGAACACCTTACCTGGAACAGTTAGGAACACCATACCTCGAACAGTTAGGAACACCATACCTGGAACAGTTAGGAACACCATACCTAAAGCAGTTAGGAACACCATACCTGGAACAGTTGGGAACACCATATCTGGAACAGTTAGGAACACCATACCTGGAACAGTTGGGAGCACCATACCTGGAACAGTTACGAACACCATTCCTAGAACAATTGTGAACACCATACCTGGAACAGTTAGGAACTCTATACCTGGAACAGTTAGCAACTCCATACCTGGAATAGTTAGGAACACCATACCTAGAACAGTTAGGAATACCATACCTGGAACATTTGGGAACACCATACCTGGAACAGTTCAGATCCCATACCGAGAAAAGTTAGGAGCACCATACATAGAACATTTAGCAACACCACACCTGGAACAGTTAGGAACTCCATACCTGGAACAGTTGGGAACATCATGTCTGGAACAGTTATGAATTCCGTAACTGGAACAGTTGAAACACCATACCTGAAAGAGTTGGGAACACCATATCTGGAACAGTTAGGAGCAGCATGCATAGAACAGTTTGGAACACCATACCTTGAACAGATAGGAACAACATACCTGGAACAGTTAAGAACACCATAGCTGGAACAGTTAAGAACACCATACCTGGAACAGTTAGGAATGCCATGCCTGGAACATTTAGGAACACCATACCTGGAACAGTCAGGAACACCATACATGGAGCAGTCGGGAACACCATACCCAGAACAATTAGGAACACCATACCTGGAACAGATAAGAACACCATACCTGGATTAGTTAGGAACACCATACTTAGAACAGATAGCAACAGCATACCTGGAACAGTTGGGAACACGATACCTGGAACAGTTAGGAACACCATACCTAGAACAGTTAGGAACACCATTCCTGGAACAGTTAGGAACACCATACCTGTAACATTTGGGAACACCAAACCTGGAACAGTTAGGAACACCTTACCTGGAACAGTTAGGAACAACATACCTGCAGCAGTTAGGAACACCATACCTGGAAGAGTTAGGAACACCATTCCTGGAACATTTAGAACACCATATCTGGTACAGCTATGCACACCATACCTGGAACAGTTAGGACCCCATACCTAGAAGAGTTAGGAACAGAATACATAGAACAGTTAGCAACACCATACCTGGAACAGTTAGGAACTCCATACTTGGAACAGTTGGGAACACCATACCTGGAACAGTTATGAATTCCGTACATGGAACAGTTAGAAACACCATACCTGAAAGAGTTGGGAACACCATATCTGGAACAGTTAGGAACAGCATGCATAGAACAGTTTGGAACACCATACCTTAAACAGATAGGAACAACATACCTGGAACAGTTGGAACACCATACCTGGAACAGTTAAGAACACCATAGCTGGAACAGTTAAGAACAACATACCTGGAACAGTTAGGAGCTCCATGCTTCGAACATTTAGGAACACCATACCTGGAACAGTTAGGAACACCATACCGGGAACAGTTGGGAGCACCATATCTGGAACAGTTACGAACACCATACCTAGAACACTTGGGAACACCAAACCTGGAACAGTTAGGAACACCATACCTGGAACAGTTAGGACCACCGTACCTGGAATAGTTAGGAACACCATACCTAGAACAGATCGGAACTCCATACCTGGAACAGGTGGGAACACCATACCTGGAACAGTTAGGAACACCATACCTGGGTCAGTTAGGAATACCATACCAGGAACATTTGGGAACACCATACCTGGAACAGTTACGACCCCATACCTAGAACAGTTAGGATCACCATACATAGAACAGTTAGCAACACCATACCTTGAACAGTTATGAATTCCGTTCCTGGAACAGTTAGAAACACCATACCTGAAAGAGTTGGGAACACCATATCTGGAACAGTTGGAACAGCATGCATAGAACAGTTTGGAACACCATACCTTGAACAGATAGGAACAACATACCTGGAAGATTTGGGAAAACCATACCTGGAACAGTTAAGAACACCATAGATGGAACAGTTAAGAACAACATACCTGGAACAGTTAAGAACTACATGCCTGGAACATTTAGGAAGACCATACCTGGAACAGTTAGGAACAGCATACCTGGAGCAGCTGGGAACACCATACCTAGAACAATTAGGAACACCATACCTGGAACAGTTAGGAACACCATACCTGGAACAGTTGGGAACACCATACCTGGAACAGTTAGGAACACCATACCTGGAACAGTTGGGAACACCATACCTGGAACAGTTAGGAACACCATACCTGGAACAGTTAGGAACACAATACCTGGAACACATGGGAGCACCATACCTGGAACAGTTATGAAGACCATTCGTAGAACACTTGGGAACACCATACCTGGAACAGTTGGGAGCACCATACCTGGAACAGTTATGACCCCATACCTAGAACAGTTAGGAGCACCATACATAGAACATTTAGCAACACCATACTTGGAACAGTTAGGAACTCCATACCTGGAACAGTTGGGAACACCACATCTGGAACAGTTAGGCGCACCATACCTGGAACAGTTCGGAACACCACAACTGAAACAGTTAGGAACACCATATCTTGAACAGTTAAGTACCTAGAACAGTTAGGAGCACCATACATAGAACATTCAGCAACACCATACTTGGAACAGTTAGGAACTCCATACCTGGAACAGTTAGGAACACCATTCCTGGAATAGTTAGGAACACCTTACCTAGAACAGTTAGGAACACCATACCTGGAACAGGTGGGAACACCATACCTGGATTAGTTAGGAACATCATACCTAGAACAGTAAGGAACACCATACCTGGAACAAGTGGGAACACCATACCTGGAACAGTTAGGAACAACATACCTGGAGCAGTTATAAACACCATACCTGGAACAGTTAGGAACACCATGCCTGGAACAGTTAGGAACACCATACCTGGAACAGTTAGGAACACCATACCTGGAACAGTTAGGAAGGCCATACCTAGAACAGTTAGGAACACCATACCTGGAACATTTAGGAACACCATACCTGGAACATTTAATAACACCATATCTGGAACAGTTAGGAACACGATACCTGGCACAGTTGGGAGCACCATACCTGGAACAGTTAGGACCCCATACCTAGAACAGTTAGGAGCACCATACATGGAACATTTAGCAACACCATACTTGGAACAGTTAGGAACTCCATACCTGGAACAGTTGGGAACACCATGTCTGGAACAGTTAGGCACACCATACCTGGAACAGTTAGTAACATCATAACTGAAACAGTTAGGAACACCATATATTGAACAGTTAAGTACTCCATACCTGGAACAGTTAGAAACACCATACCTGGAACAGTTAGGAACACCATACCTGGAACAGTTGGGAACACCATACCTAGAACAATTAGGAACATCTTACTTGGAACAGTTAGGAACACCATACCTGGATTAGTTAGGAACACCGTACCTGGAACAGACAGCAACAGCATACCTGGAACATTTGGGAACACGGTACCTGGAACAGTTAGGGACAGCATACCTGGATCAGATAGGAACACCATACCTGGAACAGTTGTGAACACCGTATCTGCAACAGTTAGGTACACCATACCTCGAACAGTTAGGAACACCATACCTGGAACATTTAGGAACGTCATACATAAAGCAGTTAGGAACACCATACCTGGAACAGTTGGGAACACCATATCTGCAACAGTTATGAATTCCGTACATGGAACAGTTAGAAACACCATACCTGAAAGACTTGGGAACACCATACCTAGAACAATTAGGAACACCTTACTTGGAACAGTTAGGAACACCATACCTGGATTAGTTAGGAACACCGTACCTGGAACAGTTGTGAACACCGTATCTGCAACAGTTAGGAACACCATACCTCGAACAGTTAGGAACACCATACCTGGAACAGTTAGGAACATCATACATAAAGCAGTTAGGAACACCATACCTGGAACAGTTGGGAACACCATATCTGCAACAGTTAGGAACACCATACCTGGAACAGTTGGGAGCACCATACCTGGAACAGTTACGAACACCATTCCTAGAACACTTGGGAACACCATACATGGAACAGTTAGGAACACCATACCTGGAATAGTTAGGAACACAATACCTAGAACAGTTAGGAATACCATACCTGGAACATTTGGGAACACCATACCTGTAACAGATAGGACCCCATACCTAGAACAGTTAGGAACACCATACATAGAAAAGTTAGCAACACCATACCTGAAACAGTTAGGAACTCCATACCTGGAACAGTCGGGAACACCATACCTGGAACAATTATGAATTCCGTACCGGGAACAGTTAGAAACACCATACCTGAAAGAGTTGGGAACACCATATCTGGAACAGTTAGGAACAGCATGCATAGAACAGTTAGGAAAACCATACATAGAATAGTTAGCAAAACCATACCTGGAACAGTTAGGAACTCCATACCTGGAACAGTTGGGAACACCATGCCTGTAACAGTTATGAATTCCGTACATGGAACAGTTAGAAACAACATACCTGAAATTGTTGGGAACACCATATCTGGAACAGTTAGGAACAGCATGCATAGAACAGTTTGGAAAACCGTACCCTTAACAGATAGGAACAGCATGCCTGGAACAGTTGGGAACACCATAGCTGGAACAGTTAAGCACACCATACCTGGAACAGTTAGGAACCCCATGCCTGGAACATTTAGGAACACCATACCTGGAACAGTTAGGAACACCATACCTGGAGCAGTTGGGAACACCATACCTAGAACAATAAGGAACACCATACCTGGAACAGTTCGTAACACCATACCTGGAACAGTTAGGAACACCATACCTGGAACATTTGGGAACACCAAACCTGGAACAGTTAGGAACACCATACATGGAACAGTTAGGAACAACATACCTGCAGCAGTTAGGAACACCTTACCTGGAAGAGTTAGGAACACCATTCCTGGAACATTTAGAACACCATATCTGGTACAGCTAGGAACACCATACCTGGAACAGTTGGGCACACCATACCTGAAACAGTTACGAACACCATACCTGGAACAGTTGTGAACACGATGCCTGAAACAGTTAGGAACGCCACATCTGGAACAGTTAGGCACAACGTACCTGGAACAGTTATGAACACCATACCTGAAAATTTAAGAACACGATCTCTGGAACTGTTACAACACCATACCTGGAACAGTTGGGAACACCATACCTGAAACAGTTAGGAACACCATACCTGGAACAGTTAGGAACACCATACCTGGAATAGTTAGGAACACCATACCTAGAACAGTTAGGAACACCATGCCTGGAACAGTTAGGAACACCATACCTGGAACAGTTAGGAACACCATACCTAAAGCAGTTAGGAACACCATACCTGGAACAGTTGGGAACACCATATCTGGAACAGTTAGGAACACCATACCTGGAACAGTTGGGAGCACCATACCTGGAACAATTACTAACACCATTCCTAGAACACTTGGGAACACCATACCTGGAACAGTTAGGAACACCATACCTGGAACAGTTAGGAACACCATACCTGGGTCAGTTAGGAATACCATACCAGGAACATTTGGGAACACCATACCTGGAACAGTTACGACCCCATACCTAGAACAGTTAGGATCACCATACATAGAACAGTTAGCAACACCATACCTTGAACAGTTATGAATTCCGTTCCTGGAACAGTTAGAAACACCATACCTGAAAGAGTTGGGAACAACATATCTGGAACAGTTGGAACAGCATGCATAGAACAGTTTGGAACACCATACCTTGAACAGATAGGAACAACATACCTGGAAGATTTGGGAAAACCATACCTGGAACAGTTAAGAACACCATAGATGGAACAGTTAAGAACAACATACCTGGAACAGTTAAGAACTACATGCCTGGAACATTTAGGAACACCATACCTGGAACAGTTAGGAACAGCATACCTGGAGCAGCTGGGAACACCATACCTAGAACAATTAGGAACACCATACCTGGAACAGTTAGGAACACCATACCTGGAGTAGTTAGGAACACCATACCTGAAACAGATAGCAACAGCGTACCTGGAACAGTTGGGAACACCATACCTGGAACAGTTAGGAACACCATACCTGGAACAGTTTGGAACACCATACCTGGAACAGTTGGGAACACCATACCTGGAACAGTTAGGAACACCATACCTGGAACAGTTAGGAACACAATACCTGGAACACATGGGAGCACCATACCTGGAACAGTTACGAAGACCATTCGTAGAACACTTGGGAACACCATACCTGGAACAGTTGGGAGCACCATACCTGGAACAGTTATGACCCCATACCTAGAACAGTTAGGAGCACCATACATAGAACATTTAGCAACACCATACTTGGAACAGTTAGGAACTCCATACCTGGAACAGTTGGGAACACCACATCTGGAACAGTTAGGCGCACCATACCTGGAACAGTTCGGAACACCACAACTGAAACAGTTAGGAACACCATATCTTGAACAGTTAAGTACCTAGAACAGTTAGGAGCACCATACATAGAACATTCAGCAACACCATACTTGGAACAGTTAGGAACTCCATACCTGGAACAGTTAGGAACACCATTCCTGGAATAGTTAGGAACACCTTACCTAGAACAGTTAGGAACACCATACCTGGAACAGGTGGGAACACCATACCTGGATTAGTTAGGAACATCATACCTAGAACAGTAAGGAACACCATACCTGGAACAAGTGGGAACACCATACCTGGAACAGTTAGGAACAACATACCTGGAGCAGTTATAAACACCATACCTGGAACAGTTAGGAACACCATGCCTGGAACAGTTAGGAACACCATACCTGGAACAGTTAGGAACACCATACCTGGAACAGTTAGGAAGGCCATACCTAGAACAGTTAGGAACACCATACCTGGAACATTTAGGAACACCATACCTGGAACATTTAATAACACCATATCTGGAACAGTTAGGAACACGATACCTGGCACAGTTGGGAGCACCATACCTGGAACAGTTAGGACCCCATACCTAGAACAGTTAGGAGCACCATACATGGAACATTTAGCAACACCATACTTGGAACAGTTAGGAACTCCATACCTGGAACAGTTGGGAACACCATGTCTGGAACAGTTAGGCACACCATACCTGGAACAGTTAGTAACATCATAACTGAAACAGTTAGGAACACCATATATTGAACAGTTAAGTACTCCATACCTGGAACAGTTAGAAACACCATACCTGGAACAGTTAGGAACACCATACCTGGAACAGTTGGGAACACCATACCTAGAACAATTAGGAACATCTTACTTGGAACAGTTAGGAACACCATACCTGGGTTAGTTAGGAACACCGTACCTGGAACAGACAGCAACAGCATACCTGGAACATTTGGGAACACGGTACCTGGAACAGTTAGGGACAGCATACCTGGATCAGATAGGAACACCATACCTGGAACAGTTGTGAACACCGTATCTGCAACAGTTAGGTACACCATACCTCGAACAGTTAGGAACACCATACCTGGAACATTTAGGAACGTCATACATAAAGCAGTTAGGAACACCATACCTGGAACAGTTGGGAACACCATATCTGCAACAGTTATGAATTCCGTACATGGAACAGTTAGAAACACCATACCTGAAAGACTTGGGAACACCATACCTAGAACAATTAGGAACACCTTACTTGGAACAGTTAGGAACACCATACCTGGATTAGTTAGGAACACCGTACCTGGAACAGTTGTGAACACCGTATCTGCAACAGTTAGGAACACCATACCTCGAACAGTTAGGAACACCATACCTGGAACAGTTAGGAACATCATACATAAAGCAGTTAGGAACACCATACCTGGAACAGTTGGGAACACCATATCTGCAACAGTTAGGAACACCATACCTGGAACAGTTGGGAGCACCATACCTGGAACAGTTACGAACACCATTCCTAGAACACTTGGGAACACCATACATGGAACAGTTAGGAACACCATACCTGGAATAGTTAGGAACACAATACCTAGAACAGTTAGGAATACCATACCTGGAACATTTGGGAACACCATACCTGTAACAGATAGGACCCCATACCTAGAACAGTTAGGAACACCATACATAGAAAAGTTAGCAACACCATACCTGAAACAGTTAGGAACTCCATACCTGGAACAGTCGGGAACACCATACCTGGAACAATTATGAATTCCGTACCGGGAACAGTTAGAAACACCATACCTGAAAGAGTTGGGAACACCATATCTGGAACAGTTAGGAACAGCATGCATAGAACAGTTAGGAAAACCATACATAGAATAGTTAGCAAAACCATACCTGGAACAGTTAGGAACTCCATACCTGGAACAGTTGGGAACACCATGCCTGTAACAGTTATGAATTCCGTACATGGAACAGTTAGAAACAACATACCTGAAATTGTTGGGAACACCATATCTGGAACAGTTAGGAACAGCATGCATAGAACAGTTTGGAAAACCGTACCCTTAACAGATAGGAACAGCATGCCTGGAACAGTTGGGAACACCATAGCTGGAACAGTTAAGCACACCATACCTGGAACAGTTAGGAACCCCATGCCTGGAACATTTAGGAACACCATACCTGGAACAGTTAGGAACACCATACCTGGAGCAGTTGGGAACACCATACCTAGAACAATAAGGAACACCATACCTGGAACAGTTCGTAACACCATACCTGGAACAGTTAGGAACACCATACCTGGAACATTTGGGAACACCAAACCTGGAACAGTTAGGAACACCATACATGGAACAGTTAGGAACAACATACCTGCAGCAGTTAGGAACACCTTACCTGGAAGAGTTAGGAACACCATTCCTGGAACATTTAGAACACCATATCTGGTACAGCTAGGAACACCATACCTGGAACAGTTGGGCACACCATACCTGAAACAGTTACGAACACCATACCTGGAACAGTTGTGAACACGATGCCTGAAACAGTTAGGAACGCCACATCTGGAACAGTTAGGCACAACGTACCTGGAACAGTTATGAACACCATACCTGAAAATTTAAGAACACGATCTCTGGAACTGTTACAACACCATACCTGGAACAGTTGGGAACACCATACCTGAAACAGTTAGGAACACCATACCTGGAACAATTAGGAACACCATACCTGGAATAGTTAGGAACACCATACCTAGAACAGTTAGGAACACCATGCCTGGAACAGTTAGGAACACCATACCTGGAACAGTTGGGAACACCATATCTGGAACAGTTAGGAACACCATACCTGGAACAGTTGGGAGCACCATACCTGGAACAATTACTAACACCATTCCTAGAACACTTGGGAACACCATACCTGGAACAGTTAGGAACACCATACCTGGAACAGTTAGCAACACCATACCTGGAATAGTTAGGAACACCATACGTAGAACAGTTAGGAACACAATACCTGGAACAGGTGGGAACAGCATACCTGGATCAGTTAGGAACACCATACCTGGATCAGTTAGGAATACCATACCTGGAACATTTGGGAACACCATACCTGGAATAGTTAGGACCCCATACCTAGAAAAGTTAGGAGCACCATACATATAACTTTTAGCAACACCACACCTGGAACAGTTAGGAACACCATACATGGAGCAGTTGGGAACACCATACCCAGAACAATTAGGAACACCATACCTGGAACAGATAAGAACACCATACCTGGATTAGTTAGGAACACCATACTTAGAACAGATAGCAACAGCATACCTGGAACAGTTGGGAACACGATACCTGGAACAGTTAGGAACACCATACCTAGAACAGTTACGAACAACATACCTGCAGCAGTTAAGAACACCATACCTGGAAGAGTTAGGAACCCCATTCCTGGAACATTTAGAACAACATATCTGGTACAGCTATGAACACCATACCTGGAACAGTTAGGACCCCATGCCTAGAAGAGTTAGGAACAAAATACATAGAACAGTTAGCAACACCATACCTGGAACAGTTAGGAACTCCCTACTTGGAACAGTTAGGAACACCATGTCTGGAACAGTTATGAATTCCGTACCTGGAACAGTTGAAACACCATACCTGAAAGAATTGGGAACACCATATCTGGAACAGTTAGGAACAGCATCCATAGAACAGTTTGGAAAACCGTACCCTTAACAGATAGGAACAGCATGCCTGGAACAGTTGGGAACACCATACCTGGAACA
Source organism: Somniosus microcephalus (assembly GCF_052327205.1). Classification (NCBI taxonomy): domain Eukaryota; kingdom Metazoa; phylum Chordata; class Chondrichthyes; order Squaliformes; family Somniosidae; genus Somniosus; species Somniosus microcephalus. Next base: position 135,130,743 of record NC_140997.1, read on the forward strand.
GTTAAGAACACCATAGCTGGAACAGTTAAGCACACCATACCTGGAACAGTTAGGAACCCCATGCCTGGAACATTTAGGAACACCATACCTGGAACAGTTAGGAACACCATACCTGGAGCAGTTGGGAACACCATACCTAGAACAATTAGGAACATCATACCTGGAACAGTTAGGAACACCATACCTGGAACAAATAGCAACAGCATACCTGGAACAGTTGGGAACACGATACCTGGAACAGTTAGAAACACCATACCTAGAACAGTTCGTACCACCATACCTGGAACAGTTAGGAACACTATACCTGGAACATTTGGGAACACCAAACCTGGAACAGTTAGGAACACCATACATGGAGCAGTTAGGAACAACATACCTGCAGCAGTTAGGAACACCTTACCTGGAAGAGTTAGGAACACCATTCCTGGAACATTTAGAACACCATATCTGGTACAGCTAGGAACACCATACCTGGAACAATTGGGCACACCATACCTAAAACAGTTACGAACACCATACCTGGAACAGTTGGGAACACGATGACTGAAACAGTTAGGAACGCCATATCTGGAACAGTTAGGCACAACGTACCTGGAACAGTTATGAACACCATACCTGAAAATTTAAGAACACGATATCTGGAACTGTTACAACACCATACCTGGAACAGTTGGGAACACCATACCTGAAACAGTTAGGAACACCATACCTGGAACAGTTAGGAACACCATACCTGGAATAGTTAAGAACACCATACCTAGAAGAGTTAGGAACACCATACCTGGAACAGGTGGGAACACCATACCTGGAACAGTTAGGAACACCATACCTGGATCAGTTTGGAATACCATACATGGAACATTTGGGAACACCATACCTGGAACATTTAGGACCCCATACCTAGAACAGTTAGGAACACCATACATAGAACAGTTAGGAACACAATACCTAGAGCAGTTAGGAACAACATACCTGGAACAGTTGGGAACACCATACGTGGAACAGTTAGGAACACCATACCTGGAACAGTTAGGAACACCATACCTGGAACAGTTAGGAACACCATACCTGGAGCCGTGAGAAACACCATACCTGGAACATTTAGGAACACCATACCTCGAACAGTTAGGAACACCATACCTCGAACAGTTGGGAGCACCATACCTGGAACAGTTAGGAACACCATACCTGGATCAGTTAGGGCTACCATACATGGAACAGTTGGGAACACCATACCTAGAACAGTTAAGAACACCATAGCTGGAACAGTTAAGAACACCATACCTGGAACAGTTGAAACACCATATCTGGAACAGTTAGGAAAAGCATGCATAGAACAGTTTGGAACACCAAACCTTGAACAGATAGGAACAACATACCTGGAACAGTTGGGAACACCATACCTGGAACAGTTAAGAACACCATAGCTGGAACAGTTAAGAACACCATACCTGGAACAGTTAGGAACACCATACCCAGAACAATTAGGAACACCATACCTGGAACAGGTAGGAACACCATACCTGGAACAGTTGGGAACACGATACCTGGAACAGTTAGGAACACCATACCTAGAACAGTTAGGAACACCATTCCTGGAACAGTTAGGAACACCATACCTGTAACATTTGGGAACACCAAACCTGGAACAGTTAGGAACACCATACCTGGAACAGTTAGGAACAACATACCTGCAGCAGTTAGGAACACCATACCTGGAAGAGTTAGGAACACCATTCCTGGAACATTTAGAACATCATATCTGGTACAGCTAGGAACACCATACCTGGAACAGTTAGGACCCCATACCTAGAAGAGTTAGGAACAAAATACATAGAACAGTTAGCAACACCATACCTGGAAGTGTTAGGAACTCCATACTTGGAACAGTTGGGAACACCATACCTGGAACAGTTATGAATTCCGTACCTGGAACAGTTTGAAACACCATACCTGAAAGAGTTGGGAACACCATATCTGGAACAGTTAGGAACAGCATGCATAGAACAGTTTGGAACACCATACATTGAACAGATAGGAACAACATACCTGGAATAGTTAGGAACACCATACCTGGAATAGTTAGGAACACCATACCTGGAACAGTTAGGAACTCCGTGCCTTGAACATTTAGGAACACCATACCTGGAATAGTTAGGAACACCATACCTGGAGCAGTTGGGAACACCATACCTAGAACAATTAGGAACACCATACCTGGAACAGTTAGAAACACCATTCCTGGATTAGTTAGGAACACCATACCTGGAACAGACAGCAACAGCATACCTGGAACAGTTGGGAACACGATACCTGGAACAGTTAGGGACATCATACCTAAAGCAGTTAGGAACACCATACCTGGAACAGTTGGGAACACCATATCTGCAACAGTTAGAAACACCATACCTGGAACAGTTGGGAGCACCATACCTGGAACAGTTAGGAACACCATACCTGGAACAGTTAGGAACACCATACCTGGATCTGTTAGGAATACCATACCTGGAACATTTGGGAACACCATACCTGGAACAGTTAGGACCCCATACCTAGAACAGTTAGGAACACCATACATAGAACAGTTAGGAACTCCATACCTGGAACAGTTAGGAACACCATACATAGAACAGTTAGCAACACCATACCTGAAACAGTTTGGAACTCCATACCTGGTACAGTTGGGAACACCATACCTGGAACAGTTAGGAGCACCATACCTGGAACAGTTAGGTGCACCATACCTGGAATCGTTAGGAACACCATACCTGGAACAATTATGAATTCCGTACCTGGAACAGTTAGAAACACCATACATAGAATAGTTAGGAACACCATACCTAGAACAGTTAGGAACACCATACATAGAACAGTTAGCAACACCATACCTGAAACAGTTAGGAACTCCATACCTGGTACAGTTGGGAACACCATACCTGGAACAGTTAGGAGCAGCATACCTGGAACGGTTAGGTGCACCATACCTGGAATCGTTAGGAACCTCATACCTGGAACAGTTAGGAACACCATACCTGGAACAGTTGGGAACACCATACCTGGAACAGTTAGGAACACCATACCTCGAACAGTTTGGAACGCCATACCTAGAACAGTTCGGAACACCATACCTGGAACTGTTAGGAACACCATACCTGGAATAGTTAGGAACAACATTCCTAGAACAGTTGCGAACGCCATGTTTGGAACAGTTGGGAATTCCATAGCTAGTGCAGTCAGGAACTCCATACCTACAACAGTTAGGAACACCATAAGTCATAGAGTTATACAGCACAGAAAGAGGCCCTTCGGCCCATCGTCTCCATGCCAGCCATCAAGCCCTGTCTATTCTAATCTAATTTTCCAGCACTCGGTCCGTAGCCTTGTATGTTATAGCATTTCAAGTGCTCATCTAAGTGCTTCTTGAATGTTGTGAATGTTCCAGCCTCTGCCACCCTTTCAGGCAGTGAGTTCCAGATTCCAACCACCCTCTGGGTGAAAAAAGCTTTTCCTCTAATCCCCTCTAAACCTCCTGCCCCTTACCTAGAAACTATGCCCCCTGTTTATTGACCCCTCTACTAAAGGGAAAAGTTCCCTTCTATCTACCCTATCTATGCCCATCATAATTTTGTACACCTCAATCCAGTTCCCCCTCAGCCTGCTCTGCTCTAAGGAAAACAACCCCAGTCTATCCAGTCTTTCTTCATAGCTGAAGCGCTCCAGCCCAGGTAACATCCTGGTGAATCTCCTCTGCACCCTCCGCAATGCAATCACATCCTTCCTATAGTGTGGCAACCAATCAGTATTCCAGCTGTGGCCTAACTGGCGTTTTGTACAGCTCCATCATAACCTCCTTGCTCTTATATTCTTTGCCTCGGCTAATGAAGGCAAGTATCCCATAAACCTTTTTAAACCACCTTATCTACCTGTCCTGCTGCCTTTAGGGATCTATGTACATGCACACCAAGGTCCCTCTGATCCTCTGTCCTTCCTAGGATCCTACCATTCATTGTGTATTCCCTTGCCTTGTTAGTCCTCTCAAAATGCATCACCTCACACTTTTCAGGGTTAAATTCCATTTGCCACTATTCTGCCCATCTGACCAATCCGTCTATATCGTCCTGTAGCCTAAGGCTTCCCTCCTCGCTATTTACCACTCCACCAATTTTTGTGTCATCTGCAAACTTACTGATCATACCTCCTACATTCATATCTAAATCATTAATATACACTACAAACAGCAAAGGACCCAGCACCAATCCCTGCGGCACACCACTGGACACAGGCTTCCAGTCACAAAAACAACCTTCGATCATCACCCTCCTGCCACTAAGCCAATTTTGGATCCAATGTGTCAAATTGCCCTGGATCCCATGGGCTCTTACCTTCTTGACCAGTCTCCCATGCGGGACTTTGTCAAAAGCCTTACTGAAGTCCATGTAGACTACATCAACTGCACTACCCTCATCCACACACCTAGTCACCCCCTCTCAAAATTCAGTCAAATTGGTTAGACATGATCTCCCCCTGACAAAGCCATGCTGACTATCCTTGATTAATCCTTGCCTCTCCAAGTGGCGACTAATTCTGTCCCTCAGAACTTTTTCCAATAATTTCCCTACCACTGATGTTAGGCTCACTGGCCTGTAATTCCCTGGTTTATCCCTACTACCCTTCTTGAATAATGGTACTACGTTAGCTGTCCTCCAGTCCTCTAGCACCTCCCCTGTGGCCAGAGAGGTTCTGAAAATTTGTGTCAGAGCCCCTGCAATCTCCTTCCTTGCCTCACACAGCAGCCTGGGATACATCTCGTCTGGGCCTGGGGATTTATCCACTTTTAGCCCACTAAAACCACTAGTACCTCCTCCCTCTCAATACTAATTTGTTCAAGTATATCACAATCCCCCTGCCTGATTTCTATGCCTACATCGTCCTTCTCCATAGTGAACACAGATGCAAAATATTCATTTAAAACCTCACCCACATCTTCTGGCTCTACACACAGATTGCCACTTTGGTCCCTAATGGGCCCTGCTCTTTCCCTGGTTATCCTCTTGCCCTTAATATACTTATAATACACCTTGGAATTTTCCTTTATTTTGCCCGCTAGGTTTTTTTCATGCCCCTCTTCGCTCTCCTAATTTCTTTTTTAAGTACCCCCCTGCACTTTCTATACTCCTCTAGAGCTTCCACTGTTTTTAGTCCTTTGTATCTGCCAAAAGCCTCCCTTTTTTTCCTAATCCATTCTTGTATATCCCTTGACATCCAGGGCTCCCTGGGCTTGTTGGCCCCACCCTTGACCTTTACGGGAACATGTTGGCATTGTACTCTCTCTATTTCCTTTCTGAAAGACTCCCAGTGCTCTGAAGTGGATTTTCCTACAAGTAGCTGATCCCAGTCCACTTTGACCAGATCCTCCCATATCATATTAAAATCAGCCTTCCCCAATTTAGAATCTTTATTTCCGGTCCATCTTTGTCCTTTTCCATGACTACCTTAAATCTCACCGAATTATGGTCACTGTCACCAAAATGCTCTCCTACTGACACTTCTACCACTTGCCCGGCTACATTCCCTAGAATTAGGCCCAGTACCGCCCCCTCTCTTGTAGGACTTTCTACATGCTGGCTCAAAAAGCTCTCCTGGATGCACTTTAAGAAATCTGCACCCTCTAAGCCTTTCACACTCTGACTATCCCAGTTAATATTGGGGAAGTTGAAATCTCCTACTATTATTACCCTATTATTTCTACACTTCTCTGAGATTTGCCTACATATCTGTTCCTCTATCTCTCCCTGACTGTTTGGGGGCCTATAGTATACTCCCAGCAAAGTGCTTGCCCCCTTTTCGTTTTTAAGTTCTACCCATATGGCCTCATTAGAGGAACCTGCTAAGATATCATCCCTCCTCACAGCAGGACTTGACTCCTTGATTAATATTGCGACACCCCCTCTTTTACACCCCCCTCTGTCTCGCCTGAAGATTCCATACCCCGGAATATTGAGCTGCCAGTCCTGCCCCTCCCTCAACCATGTCACTGTGATAGCAACAATATCATACTCCCATGTGTTCATCAACACCTTCAATTCATCTGCCTTACTCGCAAGACTCCTTGCATTAAAATAAATGCCATCTAGCCTTGCCATACTCCCTTGTGCCGTTACATATTTGCTCTACCTTCCAGGCTGACTTGTTTTTTCCCTCTATATTTGGCTGTGCATCACCCCCTGCTATAACTCCTCTCCGTATCCCATCCCCCTGCCAAGTTAGTTTAAACCCCACCCCCCACCCCGCAACAGTACTAGCAAACCTCCCCGCAAGGTTGTTGGTCCCGTTCCGGTTCAGGTGCAACCCATCCGACTTGTACAGGTCCCACCTTCCCCAGAAGCAGGCCCAGTGATCCAGGAAACTAAAGCCCTCCCTCCTGCACCAACTCTTTAGCCACGCATTCATCTGCTCTATCCTCCTATTCCTATACTCACTAGCACATGGCATCGGGAGTAATCTAGAGATTACAACCTTTGAGGTCCTGCTTTTAAATCTGCTACCTAGCTCCCTAAATTCTTGTTGCAGGACCTCATCCCTCTTTCTACCTATGTCATTGGTACCAATGTGAACCACGACCTCTGACTGTTCGCCCTCCCCCTTCAGAATGCCCTGCAACTGTTCAGTGACATCCTTGACCCTGGCACCAGGGAGGCAACATTCTATCCTGGAGTCACGACTGCGGCCACAGAAACGTCTATCTGCTCCCCTTACGATAGAATCCCCTGTCACTATTGCTCTCCCATTCTTTTTCCTCCCCTCCTGTGCAGCTGAGCCACTCGTAGTGCTGCATTTCCCTGAATAACCATCTCCCCCAGCAGTATCCAAAATTGAAAATCATACCTGGATCAGTTCAGAACACCATACCTAGATCAGTTGGGAACACCATACCTGGAACCATTAGGATCACAATACCTAGAACAGTTGGGAACACCATACCTGGAACCATTAGGATCACCATACCTAGAACAGTTGGGAACACCATACCTGGAACCATTAGGATCACAATACCTAGAACAGTTGGGAACACCATACCTGGAACCATTAGGATCACCATACCTAGAACAGTTGGGAACACCATAGCTAGAACAGTTAGGAACACCATACCTAGAACAGTTGTGAACATCATACCTGGAACAGTTAGAAACACCATACCTGGAACAGTTGGGAACACCCTACCTAGAACAGTTTGGAAAACCATACCGGGAAAAGTTAGGAACACCATATTTGGAACAGTTGGGAACACCATACCTACAATGGTTATTAACACCATACCTAGAACAGTTGGGAACACCATACCTGGAACAGTTAGGAACACCATACCTAGAACTGTTTGGAACACCATACCTGGAACAGGTAGGAACAGCATACTTGGAACAGTCGGGAACCCCATACCTGGAACAGTTGGGAGCAACATACCTTGAACAGTTTGGAACACCATACCTTGAACAGTTGGGAACACCATACCTGGAACAGTTAGGAACACCATACCTAGAACAGTTAGGAACACCATACCTGGTACAGTTAGGAACACCATACCTAGAACAGTTAGGAACACCATACCTAGAACAGTTAGGAACACCATACCTAGAACAGTTAGGAACACCATACCTGGAACAGTTAGGAACACCATACCTAGAACAGTTAGGAACACCATACCTAGAACAGTTACAAACACCATACCTGGAACAGTTAGGAACACCATACCTAGAACAGTTAGGAACACCATACCTGGAACAGTTAGGAACACCATACCTAGAACAGTTAGAAACACCATACCTAGAACAGTTACAAACACCATACCTGGAACAGTTAGGAACACCATACCTAGAACAGTTAGGAACACCATACCTGGAACAGTTAGGAACACCATACCTAGAACAGTTAGAAACACCATACCTAGAACAGTTGGGAACATCATACCTGGAACAGTTAGAAACACCATACCTAGAACAGTTGGGAACACCATACCTGGAACAGTTAGGAATGCCATACCTAGAACAGTTTGGAACACCATACCTAGAACAGTTTGGAACATCATACCTGGAACAGTTAGGAGCAGCATACTTGGAACAGTTGGGAACCCCATACCTGGAACAATTAGGAACACCATACCTGGAACAGTTAGAAACACCATACTTGGAACAGTTTGGAACACCATACCTGGAACAGTTAGGAACACCATACCTAGAACAGTTTGGAACACCATACCTAGAACAGTTAGGAACACCATACTTGGAACAGTTTGGAACACCATACCTGGAACAATTAGGAACACCATACCTGGAACAGTTTGGAACACCATATCTCGAACAGTTAGGAACGCCATAACTAGAACAGTTGGGAATGTCATACCTAGTACAGTTAGGAACACCATACCAGGAACAGTTAGGAACACTATACAGTTGGGAACACCATACCTGGAACAGTTAGGAACACCTTACCTAGAACAGTTAGGAACACCATACCTGGAACAGTTAGAAACACCATACTTGGAACAGTTGGGAACACCATACCTGGAACAGTTTGGAACACCATATCTCGAACAGTTAGGAACGCCATACCTAGAACAGTTTGGAACATCATACCTGGAACAGTTGGGAACACCATACCCAGAACAGTTAGGAACAGCATACTTGGAACAGTTGGGAACACCATACATAGAACAGTTACATTGAGTACTTAGAGGGACTTTTAAGATAGCCATCTCCAATAGGCTTTTTCTCAGTAAAAGAAAATGGCCCTTCCATTGGCAGCCGTGCCTTCAGCTGTGTAGGCCCTAAGCTCTGCAATTCCTTCACTAAACCTCCCCACCTCTCTGTCCTCCTTTTAGACACTTCTTAAAACCTACCTCTTTGACCAAGATTTTGGTCACCTGCCCAATATCTCTTTATGAGTCTTGGTGTCAAATTTTGTCTTATAACTCTCCTGTAAAGCAACTTGGGTGTTTTACAGCGTTAAAGAGGCTATATAAATGCAAGTTGTTGTTGTATAGCTGTGGCTCTGTTGGTAGCACTCTTGGCTCTGAGTCAGAAAGTTGTGGGTTTAAGCCCCACTCTTGGTTCCTGAGCACATAATCCAGTGCAGTACTGAGGGAGTGCAGCACTGTCGGAGTGCCATTTTTCTGATGAGACGTTAAACCGAGGTTCCATCTTCCCTTTCAGATGGATGTAAAAGAACCCATGGCACTATTCGAATAGGGGCAAGGGACTTCTCCCTGGTGTCCTGGCTAATATTTATCCCTCAACCAACATCACTAAAACAGATGGGCCTAGAAATTCAGTCGCGTTTGCGCCCACTTATTGGCTATAAAGTGGTTTGCGCCTGAAGTTTTTTATCGCCCGAAATTCAGATGGACCCTAACATCGGCGTTAGCCGGTAGCGCCGCGCCGGCACCAATGACGTCATCGGTGTGCGCAGCGCCCCGGTTGCAATGCTATTCCGGCCCGATGGCCAAATTCAGTTGCGGCCGCCTCGCCCGTGGCAGCCGCAAACAGCGTTTGTGAAACGGGGTCTTGCAGCTCCGAAAGGCCGGCGCATAAAGGTGGAGCGGCGGCCGGACGCTTTCCCGGCGGCCGCCTGCCCGCACCGCCCTCCCTGGACTCCTGCACCACCCCCCCGCGGCATTGATGTCTGAGTCCCGCGAGCCCGGCACTTCTCCGTGGTGCCGGGCTCATTTGCCGGGGGAATCCACCGGTGATCTGACGGCTGCAGGCAGCTCCTCCTTAAGAGAAGGAGGAGGCCTGCAGTACCCCAGGCTGCCGCACCGCATCGGGTGCCGCAGCGGTAGCTGGACGCCTGAAAGTGACATTCATCGCCCCTAGCGAGGCGGCCAAACCCTGCAATAGCGCCCGCCGCCGTCTTGGCCCGTCGCAACTGAATTTTAGGCGGGCACTACGGGAATCCTGGCGGGCGCAAAATTTCGGGCGCAAAAGACCTGGCGGGGCCATACCAAATTTCTAGGCCATGATCTGTTTATTATCTCATTGCTGTTTGTGGGACCTTGCCATGTGCAAAATTGGTTGTTGGCGTTGCCTACATTACAACAGTGACTGCACTTTAAAATTCATTAATTGGCTGTAAAACGCTTTGTGATGCCCTGAGGACATGAAAATTGCTATATAAATTTAAGTTCTTTCTTTACTGTGTTATGCTTAACGTAAGTATCTCAGATGAATGCACTGAGGGAAATTCTGCTTTAAAATACCCTAACATGGAAGATATTTAAATGACAAAGACCTAGTGAGCTCCAGCTTGATACCCAAGTGTCTGTATTTTCTAGGCATATCCTTCACTGAAACCGTTGGCCTCATGGGTAGAGGATCTTCTTGAGAGAATCAACTTCCTACAGAAATGGATTACGGATGGGATTCCAGCCGCCTTCTGGATCAGTGGATTTTTCTTCCCACAAGCATTTCTAACAGGAACACTCCAGAACTTTGCAAGACGGTCGATTATCTCTATTGACACAATATCGTTTGACTTTATGGTAAGAGACAGGAAGGGGAACTGAGTTGCACAGTGTGTTACACATTGGTCTTTCACCGTTGAGTCCTGAGTGCAAATTCAACCCTGATTGATGGAATAAAAGTCTCCACTGACTGCTGTCTGTAAGGGTCCTCAGTAGGCGGTGCTCTTAATTGTAATTAGAGCTGAAGAGTAGAATAGAGGGAGCCTAACTCTGCATCTGACTGTGCTTTAATTGGTCTGGGAGTGTTTGATGGGGCAGTGTAGAGGGAGCTTTACTCTGTATCTAATCTTTGTTGTACCTGACCTGGGTGTGTTTGATGGGTTCCTATTCCCTTTGCACCACTGGCCTTGTAACAATCAGGTAGAGGCTCTGCCCCTTGCAAGACCAAGTGGAAACTGTAGAACATCTGGTCCTGGTGGAGTTTGCAGCTGTTCCACCAGAGTTACCGCAGCAATCTGCTGCAACAGTTAATCAGTTTTTAGGTCTGAAATGGAAAGTGTTCCATTCCCCAGTGCTAACCCTCACATTGATCAGCATAAAAGTTCAAAAAATGAACAGTAAAAGTAAAAGGTAAGGGATATATCGAAAGAGTTAAACATTCATAAATATTTCTAAATTAAAATGAAATGAAGATTCCGATATCTGCAGACTTGGGGTGTGTAGGATCATTTAATCACAGCTCCTAGCTCCTGATTATTCTATCAACAAAATATTTTAGTATAGCCAAAACCATCTTCCTGCTTTGCAATTGTGCTGATAGTTTGCTAAATATTAAATAAAGGCTGTCTGTGTATAGCTGATTGTTATTCACAGTTCATTTATAATGGAAAGACCACCATCACCCTTCTGAACCCATTGTGCAGCCCATTGCTCGAATCAGACAACTTGTTTCTGCTGAGAGGTCTGACTCAGACTTGAGGGGGCAGCAGGGGTTGTTGATATCAAGACCTTGGACAATTTTTTATTTTCTAACCCAGCGGCTCTGGGGCCAAATATACAACAACAACTTGCATTCATATAGCGCCTTTAATGTAGTAAAATGTCCCAATGCACTTCACAGGAGCGTTATCAGACAAAACTTGATACCGAGCCACATAAGGAGACATTAGGATAGGTGATCAAAAGCTTAGTCAAAGAGGTAGGTTTTAAGAAGCATCTTAAGTAGGAGCAAGAGATGGAGAGTTTTAGGGAGGGAATTCCAGAGCTTTGGGCCCAGGCACGGCCACCAATGGTGGGCCGAATGAAATCGGGGATGCGCAAGAGGCCAGAATTGGAGGAATGCAGAGTTCTTGGAGGGTTATAGGGTTGAAGGGAAGTTACAGAGATAAGGTGGGGCGAGGCCATGGAGGGATTTGAACACAAAGATGATATTACCCCCACTGCATGCCTGTGTGAGGCAGTGAATAAGTAAGGGAAGTAATAAAGACAAAGCAAGAATAGGTACAAACTGGGAGCTTGAGGAAAGCCTCCATACTCCTCTTCCCCTTTCCCTCCATTACCCTCATGCCCAAATCGAGAGTGCACTTTCCTTGTAAGAAATCATAGGTTTCAGGGGACATCTTCTCCCACCCCCCAGTCTGCATGTGCAGCCACCTGTAATATGTAGCATTCTCTTGCAACTGGACAGAAAAAATTGGAATGAGGAATATGAAAGAAGGAATGTGTCACCCAAGTTGGCAGTCTAGCAGCGACCTTGTGTGAGCCGCTGGGCATTAAGCATGCAGATACCTTAGCTCTAAACTCTCTCTGAGGGGTTTATAGGGGAGGATCTGGAGTGGGGCAGAACTTTTGCCTGTCTCGTAGATGTACCCCGACACCGTCCCAACTAGGGTTAGGGGCATGAGCATATTGCAGGCCAGTGCTTTTGCTATTTTCAAGATACTAGGGTCTCCGCTTCATTGCGGCGGGGGGGGGGAGCAGGATCACAGGGCTTTTTACTGTAGCACTTTGCCATAGTATAGGTGGACTAGCTGTGCTAGCCAAAAAATTTTTTTTAATTATATTGAATGACATGACTACATTTAAAAATTACTAAGGGAAGCTGAGACGAAACTAGAATTTACACAAGATGGGCATAGAAATTTGACGGTGTGCTTTTCAGGCCCAATAGTGCCGCTGGGAGACCTTACAGTTTTTTCCTGCTGGCCCTGCAAAAATAAATTAAAACTTACCTTCTAGGCTCCTCCTCAGCTGGACCGCCAGCTGAAACTTTGCGAAGCGAGCACGGCGCAAGTTAATGCCCATTGTCCCACCATTCCTACTTGAGCCAGGTGCCCTATCAAGGAATGTCCTCAGCTATGTAAAGGTGCAATTCCACCCAAATGTACTGAAGGACCTCAATGTGCTTACCTGCAAATACCATATATTCTGCAACGTAATGTGTACCCTGCATTGTATGGTAATCTAAGAAAGCATTGACAATTTTCATCGAACTCAGCAAAAAGAAAAACTCATTCAAAATACAAAAGCTCAGTGAATAACTGGTGTGGAAAATAAAATATTAAACTGATGCTGGATCTACTCTTCTGAAGTTGGGAGCAATGAACTGTATTTAACTCATACAACCATGTTTTGTTTACTCTGTGTGACATGAAGAAAATAATGGACCTACTGTTTAATTTTTTTAAAGATACACTGGTCTAATTCATACTGTCCCAATCACAGATACTTGAAAACGCACCTTCAGACTTGGCTCAACCCAGAATTGGATGCTACATCTATGGTCTGTTTTTGGAGGGAGCTCGCTGGGACGCTACTGAGTTTGAGCTGGGCGAATCACGACCCAAAGAGCTCTACACAGATATGGCTGTGATCTGGTTAATCCCAACTGCAAATCGTAAAATACCACAGGAAGGAATTTATAACAGTCCAATATACAAGACACTCACACGAGCAGGTAAGAGAAACCCAAAGACACTGTGTTCATCATGGGGGGAGCTTTTTGTGCTTTGTATAATGAAATCATAAACTCTTATATAAAGAACAGGTTCACTATTTCGCTACACTTAGCGCACAAAGGAAATTTCCCCTCCTATATCTATGAATTGAAATTCTTTACTCCATGAAAGATCATTCTAGTGTAGCTTACTGAAGGAGTACTCCAATATTGGCCCAGAAATTCGTGTCTCCACGGGTGAGTACGCGCTGGGTACTCACGCGTGGGCCCGATGGAAGTGCCGGTTTCCTGCATGCACTGCACATGCGCTGGAAACCGGCACTTCCGTTCCTCTGAACGAAGGGGTTCAGCGGTCGAACACGTGCGCGGAGGAGTCTGCACGTGCGCTTTGAACTTACGTTTTTTTTACAGGTTTCTCCGTGAGGGTAAGTCTTTAGAATTTAGAAATGTAAAAAGCAGGCACAAGGCCTGCTTTTTACAAGGTAAGTGGTCAATTAATTAAAATTAAAACATTTTTCCACAGGTTTATTATTTTAAAATACTTTAAAGCAAGGTAAATTTATTTTTAGCCCCGTTAGAATATAAAATTATTTTTTTCAAAAATTGAAATTATTGTTTCAAATAGTTATTTAATGTAATTTATAGTTTATTTAAAAAGTGTGATTTAAAAAAAAATTATTTGAAGGTTTACTGCTATTTTGGGGCCGTAGTGTTTATAAGTCTTGACAGGTTGAACACATTTCCCAGTAAGCTTCTTTTTAAAAAAATGTCTCTAAATTCCCCAATGTTATAGCTGTTTAAGGTAGTGAGTAGTTAATCCAATAGTCCAGGAGATCCCCAGATTCGATCCCCAATTTGCCGTCTGTCAGCTAACCTCAGCCGAGGTGAAAGGAGGTGCTCGAACTGTCCTCAAAACTCTTGCAGTAGGGGGGGAGAAACTGGCCAGAACCCCTGTTCCTGATCAAAACCCAGCCCACTGCTGTTGTGTGCATGTGTGGCTTCAGGTGAGGATAGAATTGGGTTGGGGTACTCGACTGTGATGACCCCCTCAACCTCATCATCATGCAAACCTTGCCATCTCCAAGTTTTTGATCACTGACAAGAACATTTCTAATCACTTCCTCTTCTCCCTCCACATCCATTCCCTGCGCACCTACATTATCTTCACCCTCTTCTTTCAAAAAGAACCCCAGCTCCCTAACCAACATCCATCTAATGCCAATTGCCTTTCCTCTGATTGTCCACACGCTGTGACATCGTTTCCACTGTTGATCTCCTCATCCGTTATCTTGCTTCACAGTCCCCACTGAGCCTTGTGGTCTCCCACCTCTGCCTTTTCCATTGAGGGAATGTATTCATTCAACTCAAATCATCTCCCTTAATTGAAAAGATGGAGGATGGTAGCTCCCTTCAATTCACAAATAGTGTTAATTCAATCAGACAATTCCTCTCTCATGGAGACCCGCTACCTTGGGTCTTCATTCACTCAGACATGCTACACAACAGCCCACATGTATCCTGGAGTGACTGGCTATTTATTGTGCTTGGTGATTCAAACTAGCCTAGAGGTCATTTCAGAAGTGTCAGTAGACATCAGTATAGCCTGATCACATTGTACTACCCGGGTGACACTGGAGTTAGTGTACCCTGATCACACTATAGTACCTGTGTGATACTGGAGTTAGTGTACCCTGATCACACTGTAGTACCCGGGTGATACTGGAGTTAGTGTACCCTGATCACACTGTAGTACTCGGGTGATACTGGAGTTAGTGTACCCTGATCACACTATAGTACCTGTGTGATACTGGAGTTAGTGTACCCTGATCACACTGTAGTACCCGGGTGAAACTGGAGTTAGTGTACCCTGATCACACTGTAGTACTCGGGTGATACTGGAGTTAGTGTACCCTGATCACACTGTAGTACCCGGGTGATACTGGAGTTAGTGTACCCTGATCACACTGTAGTACCCGGGTGAAACTGGAGTTAGTGTACCCTGATCACACGATAGTACCTGTGTGATACTGGAGTTAGTGCACCCTGATCACACTGTAGTACCTGTGTGATACTGGAGTTAGTGTACCCTGATCACACTGTAGTACCCGGGTGACACTGGAGTTAGTGTCCCCTGATCACACTATAGTACCTGTGTGATACTGGAGTTAGTGTACCCTGATCACACTGTAGTACCCGGGTGGCACTGGAGTTAGTGTACCCTGAAC
Organism: Somniosus microcephalus; assembly: GCF_052327205.1. Taxonomy (NCBI): domain Eukaryota; kingdom Metazoa; phylum Chordata; class Chondrichthyes; order Squaliformes; family Somniosidae; genus Somniosus; species Somniosus microcephalus. The sequence goes on from NC_140997.1 coordinate 135,146,377, forward strand.
ACACTGTTGTACTCGGGTGATACTGGAGTTAGTGTACCCTGATCACACTGTAGTACCCGGGTGATACTGGAGTTAGTGTACCCTGACCACACTGTAGTACCCGGGTGATACTGGAGTTAGTGTATCCTGATCACACTGCAGTACTCGGGTGATACTGGAGTTAGTGTACCCTGATCACACTGTAGTACTCGGGTGATACTGGAGTTAGTGTCCCCTGACCACACTGTTGTACTCGGGTGATACTGGAGTTAGTGTATCCTGATCACACTGTAGTACTCGGGTGATACTGGAGTTAGTGTACCCTGATCACACTGTAGTACTCGGGTGATACTGGAGTTAGTGTCCCCTGACCACACTGTAGTACTCGGGTGATACTGGAGTTAGTGAAAACTGATCACACTGCAGTACTCGGGTAATACTGGAGTTAGTGTATCCTGATCACACTGCAGTACTCGGGTGATACTGGAGTTAGTGTCCCCTGACCACACTGTAGTACTCGGGTGATACTGTAGTTAGTGTATCCTGATCACACTGTAGCACCCAGGTGATACTGGAGTTAGTGTCACCTGACCACACTGTAGTACTCGGGTGATACTGGAGTTAGTGTACCCTGATCACACTGTAGTACTCGGGTGATACAGGAGTTAGTGAACACTGATCACAGTTCAGTACTCGGGTGATACTGGAGTTAGTGTACCCTGATCACACTGCTGTTCTCTGGTGATACTGGAGTTAGTGTATCCTGATCACACTGTTGTACTCGGGTGATACTGGAGTTAGTGTACCCTGATCACACTGTAGTACTCGGGTGATACTGGAGTTAGTGTACCCTGATCACACTGCTGTTCTCTGGTGATACTGGAGTTAGTGTATCCTGATCACACTGTAGTACCTGTGTGATACTGGAGTTAGTGTACCCTGATCACACTGTAGTACTCGGGTGATACTGGAGTTAGTGTCCCCTGACCACACTGTAGTACTCGGGTGATACTGGAGTTAGTGTACCCTGATCACACTGTAGTACTCGGGTGATACTGGAGTTAGTGTCCCCTGACCACACTGTAGTACTCGGGTGATACTATAGTTAGTGTATCCTGATCACACTGTAGTACCCAGGTGATACTGGAGTTAGTGTATCCTGATCACACTGTATTACTCGGGTGATACTGGAGTTAGTGTCCCCTGACCACACTGTAGTACTCGGGTGATACTGGAGTTAGTGTACCCTGATCACACTGTAGTACCCGGGTGATACTGGAGTTAGTGTACCTTGATCACACTGTAGTACCCAGGTGATACTGGAGTTAGTGTACCCTGACCACACTGTATTACTCGGGTGATACTGGAGATAATGTACCCTGATCACACTGCAGTACTAGAGTAATAAGTGAGTTAGTGTACCCTGATCACACTGTAGTACCCGGGTGATACAGGATTTAGTGAACACTGATCACAGTTCAGTACTTGGGTGATACTGGAGTTAGTGTACCCTGATCACACTGTTGTACTCTGGTGATACTGGAGTTAGTGTATCCTGATCACACTGTTGTACACAGGTGATACTGGAGTTAGTCTACTCTGATCACACTGTAATACCCGGGTGATACTGGAGTTAGTGTACCATGATCACACTGTAGTACCCGTGTGATGCTGGAGTTAGTGAACACTGATCACAGTTCAGTACTTGGGTGATACTGGAGTTAGTGTACCCTGATCACACTGCTGTTCTCTGGTGATACTGGAGTTAGTGTATCCTGATCACACTGTTGTACTCGGGTGATACTGGAGTTAGTGTACCCTGATCACACTGTAATACCCGGGTGATACTGGAGTTAGTCTACCCTGATCACACTGTTGCACTCGGGTGATACAGGAGTTAGTGTGTCCTGATCACACTGTAGTACCCTGGTGATACTGGAGTTAGTGTACCATGATCACACTGCAGTACCCGGGTGATACTGGAGTTAGTGTACCCTGACCACACTGTAGTACCCGGGTGATACTGGAGTTAGTGAACACTGATCACAGTTCAGTACTTGGGGGATACTGGAGATAGTGTACCCTGATCACACTGTTGTACTCTGGTGATACTGGAGTTAGTGAATCATGATCACGCTGTTGTACCCGGGTGACACTGGAGTTAGTGTACCCTGATCACACTGTAGTACCCGGGTGATACTGGAGTTAGTGTATCCGGATCACAGTATAGTACCCGGGTGATACTGAAGTTACTGTATCCTGATCACACTGTAGTCCCCGGGTGATGCTGGAGTTAGTGTCCCCTGATCACAGTTCAGTACTTGGCTGATGCTGGAGTTAGTGTACCCTGATCACACTGTTGTACCTGGGTGATACTGGAGTTAGTGTACTCTGATCACACTGTAGTACCCGGGTGATACTAGAGTTAGTGTACCATGATCACACTGTAGTACCCGGGTGAAACTGGAGTTAGTGTACCCTGACCACACTTTAGTACCCGGGTGATACTGGAGTTAGTGTACCCTGACCACACTGCAGTACCCGGGTGATACTGGAGTTAGTGAACACTGATCACAGTTCAGCACTTGGGGGATACTGGAGTTAGTGTACCCTGATCACACTGTTGTACTCTGGTGATACTGGAGTTAGTGACTCATGATCACACTGTTGTACCCGGGTGACACTGGAGTTAGTGTACCCTGATCACACTGTTGTACCCGGGTGACACTGGAGTTAGTGTACCCTGATCACACTGTCGTACCCGGGTCATACTGGAGTTAGTGTATCCGGATCACAGTATAGTACCCGGGTGATACTGGAGTTACTGTATCCTGATCACACTGTAGTACCCGGGTGATGCTGGAGTTAGTGTACCCTGATCACAGTTCAGTACTTGGCTGATACTGGAGTTAGTGTACCCGAATCACACTGTTGTACTCTGGTGATACTGGAGTTAGTGTATCCTGATCACACTGTTGTACCCAGGTGATACTGGAGTTAGTGTACCCTGATCACACTGTTGTACCTGGGTGATACTGGAGTTGGTGTACTCTGATCACAATGTAGTACCCGGGTGATACTGGAGTTAGTGTACCATGATCACACTGTAGTACCCGGGTGATACTGGAGTTAGTGTACCCTGACCACACTGTAGTACCCGGGTGATACTGGAGTTAGTGTACCATGATCACACTGTAGTACCCGGGTGATACTGGAGTTAGTGTACCCTGACCACACTGTAGTACCCGGGTGATACTGGAGTTACTGTACCCTGACCACACTGTAGTACCCGGGTGATACTGGAGTTAGGGTACCCTGATCACACAGTAGTACTCGTGTGATACTGGAGTTAGTGTACCCTGATCACACTGTAGTACCCGGGTGATACTGGAGTTAGTGTACCCTGACCACACTGTAGTACCCGGGTGATACTGGAGTTAGGGTACCCTGATCACACAGTAGTACTCATGTGATACTGGAGTTAGTGTACCCTGATCACAATGTAGTACCCGGGTGATACTGGAGTTAGTGTACCATGATCACACTGTAGTACCCGGGTGATACTGGAGTTAGTGTACCCTGATAACACAGCTGTTCTCTGGTGATACTGGAGTTAGTGTACCCTGATCACACTATAGTACCCGGGTGATGCTGGAGTTAGTGAACACTGATCACAGTTCAGTACTTGGGTGATACTGGAGTTAGTGTACCCTGATCATACTGCTGTTCTCTGGTGATACTGTAGTTAGTGTATCCTGATCACACTGTTGTACTCGGGTGATACTGGAGTTAGTGTACCCTGACCACACTGTAGTACCCGGGTGATACTGGAGTTAGTGTACCCTCACCACACTGTAGTACCCAGGTGACACTGGAGTTAGGGTACCCTGATCACACAGTAGTACTCGTGTGATACTGGAGTTAGTGTACTCTGATCACACTGTAGTACTCGGGTGATACTGGAGTTAGTGTACCCTGACCACACTGTAGTACCCGGGTGATACTGGAGTTAGGGTACCCGGATCACACAGTAGTACTCGTGTGATACTGGAGTTAGTGTACCCTCATCACACTGTAGTACCCGGGTGATACTGGAGTTAGTGAACACTGATCACAGTTCAGTACTTGGGTGATACTGGAGTTAGTGTACCCTGATCACACTGTAGTACCCGAGTGATACTGGAGTTAGTGTACCCTGACCACACTGTAGTACCTGGCTGATACTGGAGTTAGTGTACCCTGATAACACAGCTGTTCTCTGGTGATACTGGAGTTAGTGTACCCTGATCAGACTGTAGTAACCGGGTGATGCTGGAGTTAGTGAACACTGATCACAGTTCAGTACTTGGGTGATACTGGAGTTAGTGTACCCTGATCACACTGCTGTTCTCTGGTGATACTGGAGTTAGTGTATCCTGATCACACTGTTGTACTCGGGTGATACTGGAGTTAGTGTACCCTGATCACACTGTAGTACCCGGGTGATACTGGAGTTAGTCTACCCTGATCACACTGTTGTACCCGGGTGATACAGGAGTTAGTGTATCCTGATCACACTGTAGTACCCTGGTCATACTGGAGTTAGTGTACCATGATCACACTGTAGTACCCGGGTGATACTGGAGTTAGTGTGCTCTGATCACACTGTAGTACCCGTGTGATACTGGAGTTAGTGTATCCTGATCACACTGTTGTACCCGGGTGATACTGGAGTTAGTGTACCCTGATCACACTGTTGTACTCGGGTGATACTGGTGTTAGTGTATCCTGATCATACTGTAGTACCCGGGTGATACTGGAGTTAGTGTATCCTGATCACACTGTAGTACCCGGGTGATACAGGAGTTAGTGTATCCTGATCACACTGCAGTACCCGGGTGATGCTGGAGTTAGTGAACACTGATCACAGTTCAGTACTTCGGTGATACTGGAGTTAGTGTACCCTGATCACACTGTTCTGCTCTGGTGATACTGGAGTTAGTGTATCCTGATCACACTGCAGTACTAAGGTGACACTTGAGTTAGTGTACCCTGATCACACTGTAGTACCCGGGTGATACTGGAGTTAGTGTATCCTGATCACACTGTAGTACCCGGGTGATGCTGGAGTTAGTGTACCCTAATCACAGTTCAGTAATTGGCTGATACTGGAGTTAGTGTACCCAAATCACACTGTTGTACTCTGGTGATACTGGAGTTAGTGTATCCTGATCACACTGTTGTACCCGGGTGATACTGAAGTTAGTGCACCCTGATCACACAGTAGTACCCGGGTGATTTTGGAGTTAGTGTGCTCTGATCACACTGTAGTACCCATGTGATACTGCAGTTAGTGTTCCCTGATCACACTGTAGTACCCGGGTGATGCTAAATGTAGTGTACCCTGATCACACTGTAGTACCCGGTGTGGTAAACCACTGTTTGTATACTGTTTGCATTCCATTGTGTACATGCCTGGACATGGCTCGGCTGACTCCTCCCACAAGTCCTAGTATAAAGGTGGCTGCTCCCCAGCCCTTTGTATTTCTGGACCGGTCGACCACTCGAGGCAGACCTCCATTCTTTTGTTAATAAAAGCCTTTAGTTACTCTTCTAACTCTCAGTCTTTTATGAGTAATTGATAGCGCATCACCCGGGCGATACTGGAGTTAGTGAACATTGATCACAGTTCAGTACTTGGGTGATACTGGAGTTAGTGTACCCTTATCACACTGTTGTACTTTGGTGATACTGGAGTTAGTGTATCCTGATCACACTGTTGTACCCGGGTGATACTGGAGTTAGTGTACCCTGATCACACTGTAGTACTCGGGTGATACTGGTGTTAGTGTATCCTGATCACACTGTAGTACCCAGGTGATACAGGAGTTAGTGTATCCTGATCACAGTGTCGTACCCAGGTGATACAGGAGTTAGTGTACCCTGATCACACTGTAGTACCCGGGTGATACAGGAGTTAGTGTATCCTGATCACACTGTCGTACCCGGGTGATGCTGGAGTTATTGAATACTGATCACAGATCAGTACTGGGGTGTTACTGGAGTTAGTGTACCCTGATCACACTTCAGTACTTGGGTGTTACTGGAGTTACTATATCCTGATCACACTGAAGTCCTACGGTGATACATGAGTTTGCGTACCCTGATCAAACTGTTGTACTCTGGTGATACTGGAGTTAGTGTACCCTGACCACTCTGTATTACTCTGTGATACTGGAGTTATTGAACACTGATCACAATTCAGTACTTGGGTGATACTGGGGTTAGTTTACCCTGATCACACTGTTGTACCCGGGTGATACTGGAGCTGGTGTATCCTGATCACACTGTAGTACCCGGGTGATGCTGGAGTTAGTGTACCCTGACCACACTGTAGTACCCGGGTGGTGCTGGAGTTATTGTACCCTGACCACACTGTAGTACCCGGGTGAAACTGGAGTTAGTGAAGACTGATCACAGTTCAGTACTTGGGTAATACTGGAGTTAGTGTACCCTGATCACACTGTTGTACTCTGGTGATTCTGGAGTTAGTGTATCCTGATCACAATGTTGTACCCGGGTGATACTGGAGTTAGTGTACCTTGATCACATTGTAGTACCCGGGTGATACTGGAGTTAGTGTATCGTGATCACACTGTAGTACCCGGGTGATACTGGAGTTAGTGCACCATGATCACACTGTAGTACCCGGGTGATGCTGGAGTTAGTGTACCCTGACCACACTGTGGTACCCGGGAGGTACTGGAGTGAGTGAACACTGATCTCAGATCAGGACTTGGGTGATACTGGAGTTAGTGTACCCTGATCACACTGTTGTACTCTGGTGATACTGGAGTTAGTGTATCCTGATCACACTGTTGTAACCGGGTGATACTGGAGTTAGGGTACCCTGATCACACTGTAGTACCCGCGTGATACTGGAGTTAGTGTATCCTGATCGCACTTTAGTACTCGGGTGATACTGGAGTCAGTGTATCTGGATCACACTGTAGTACTCGGATGATACTGGAGTTAGTGTATCCTGATCAAACTGCAGTACTAGGGTGATACTTGAGTTAGTGTACCCTGATCACACTGTTGTACCCGGGTGATACTGGAGTTAGTGTTCCCTGATCACACTGTAGTACCTGGCTAATACTGGAGTTAGTGAACACTGATCACAGTTCAGTACTTGGGTGATACTGGAGTTAGTGTATCCTGATCTCACTGTAGTACCCGGGTGATGCTGGAATTAGTGTTTCCTGATCAGACTGTTCTACCCGTGTGATACTGGAGTTAGTGTACCCTGATCACACTGTTGTACTCTGGTGATACTGGAGTTAGTGTATCCTGATCACACTGTTGTACCCGGGTGACACTGGAGTTAGTGTACCCTGATCACACTGTAGTACCCAGGTGATACTGGAGTTAGTGTACCCTGATCACACTGTAGTACTCGGGTGATACAGGCGTTAGGGTACCTGATCACACTGTAGTACCCGGGTGATACTGGAGTTAGTGAACACTGATCACAGTTCAGTACTTGGGTGATCCTGGAGTTAGTGTACCCTGATCACACTGTAGTACCCGGGTGATACTGGAATTAGTGTTTCCTGATCACACTGTAGCACCCGCGTGATACTGGAGTTAGTGTATCCTAATCACACTATAGTACCCGGGTGATACTGGAGTTAGTGTATCCTGATCACACTGTAGTACCCGGGTGATGCTGGAGTTAGTGTACCCTAATCACAGTTCAGTAATTGGCTGATACTGGAGTTAGTGTACCCTAATCACACTGTTGTACTCTGGTGATACTGGAGTTAGTGTATCCTGATAACACTGTTGTACCCGGGTGATACTGAAGTTAGTGCACCCTGATCACACTGTAGTACCCGGGTGATACTGGAGTTAGTGTACCCTGATCACACTGTAGTACCCGGGTGATACTGGAGTTAGTGTATCCTGATAACACTGTTGTACCCGGGTGATACTGAAGTTAGTGCACCCTGATCACACTGCAGTACCCGGGTGATACTGGAGTTAGTGTACCCTGATCACACTGTAGTACCCGGGTGATACTGGAGTTAGTGAACACTGATCACAGTTCAGTACTTGGGTGATACTTGAGTTAGTGTACCCTTATCACACTGTTGTACTCTGGTGATACTGGAGCTAGTGTATCCTGATCACACTGTTGTACCCGGGGGATACTGGAGTTAGTGTACCCTGATCACACTGTAGTACTCGGGTGACACTGGAGTTAGGGCACCAGATCACACTGTAGTACCCGGGTGATACTGGAATTATTGTATCCTGACACACTGTAGTACTCGGGTGATACTGGAGTTAGTGTATCTTGATCACACTGTAGTACCCAGGTGATACAGGAGTTAGTGTATCCTGATCACAGTGTCGTACCCAGGTGATACAGAAGTTAGTGTATCCTGATCACACTGTTGTACCCGGGTGATACTGGAGTTAGTGTACCCTGACCACACTGTAGTACCCGGGTGATACTGGAGTTAGTGAACACTGATCACAGTTCAGTACTTGGGGGATACTGGAGATAGTGTACCCTGATCACACTGTTGTACTCTGGTGATACTGGAGTTAGTGAATCATGATCACACTGTTGTACCCGGGTGACACTGGAGTTAGTGTACCCTGATCACACTGTAGTACCCGGGTGATACTGGAGTTAGTGTATCCGGATCACAGTATAGTACCCGGGTGATACTGGAGTTACTGTATCCTGATCACACTGTAGTACCCGGGTGATGCTGGAGTTAGTGTACCCTGATCACAGTTCAGTACTTGGCTGATACTGGAGTTAGTGTACCCTAATCACACTGTTGTACTCTGGTGATACTGGAGTTAGTTTATCCTGATCACACTTTTGTACCTGGGTGATACTGGAGTTAGTGTACCCTGATCACACTGTAGTACCCGGGTGATACTGGAGTTAGTGTACCTGGATCACACTGTAGTACCCAGGTGATACTGGAGTTAGTGTATCCTGATCACACTGTAGTACTCGGGTGATGTTGGAGTTAGTGTACCCTGATCACACTGTAGTACCCGGGTGACACTGGAGTTCGTGAACACTGATCACAGTTCAGTACTTGGGTGATACTGGAGTTAGTGTACCCTTATCACACTGTTGTACCCAGTTGATACTGGAGCTAGTGAATCCTGATCACACTGTAGTACCCGGGTGATACTGAAGTTACTGTACCCTGATCACACTGTTGTACCCGGGTGATACTGGAGTTAGTGTACCCTGATCACACTGTAGTACCCGGGTGATACTGGAGTTAGTGTACCCTGATATCACAGCTGTTCTCTGGTGATACTGGAGTTAGTGTATCCTGATCACACTGTTGTACTCTGGTGATACTGCTGTTAGTATATCCTGATCACACTGTAGTACCCGGGTGATACTGGAGTTAGTGTACCATGATCACACTGTAGTACTCGGGTGATACTGGAGTTAGTGTATCCTGATCACACTGTAGTACCCGGGTGATACTGGTGTTAGTGTACCGTGATCACACTGCATTATTCGGGTGATAATACAGTTAGTCTACCCTGACCACTCTGTAGTACTCTGTGATACTGGAGTGAGTGAACACTGATCACAGTTCAGTACTTGGGTGATACTTGAGTTAGTGTACCCTGATCACACGGTTGTACCCGGGTGATATTGGAGTTTGTCTACCCTGATCACACTGTAGTACCCGTGTGATACTGGAGTTAGTGTACCCTGATCACACTGTAGTACTCAGGTGATACTGGAGTTAATGTACCCTGATCGCACTGCAGTACTCGGGTGATGCTGGAGTTAGTGTACCCTGATCACACTGTAGTACCCGGGTGATACTGGAGTTAGTGTATCCTGATCACACTGTAGTACCGGGTGATACTGGCGTTAGTGTACCCTGATCACACTGTAGTACTCGGGTGATACTGGAGTTAGTGTACCCTGATCACACTGTAGTACCCGGGTAATACTGGAGTTAGTGTGCTCTGATCACACTGTAGTACCCGTGTGATACTGGAGTTAGTGTATCCTGATTACACTGTTGTACCCGGGTGATACTGGAGTTAGTGCACCCTGATCACACTGTTGTACTCGGGTGATACTGGTGTTAGTGTATCCTGATCATACTGTAGTACCCGGGTGATACTGGAGTTAGTGTATCCTGATCACACTGTAGTACCCGGGTGATACAGGAGTTAGTGTATCCTGATCACACTGTAGTACCCGGGTGATGCTGGAGTTATTGAACACTGATCACAGTTCAGTACTTCGGTGATACTGGAGTTAGTGTACCCTGATCACACTGTTCTGCTCTGGTGATACTGGAGTTAGTGTATCCTGATCACACTGCAGTACTAAGGTGACACTTGAGTTCGTGTACCCTGATCACACTGTAGTACCCGGGTGATACTGGAGTTAGTGTATCCTGATCACACTGTAGTACCCGGGTGATACTGGAGTTAGTGTATCCTGATCACACTGTAGTACCCGGGTGATACTGGAGTTAGTGTATCCTGATCACACTGTAGTACCCGGGTGATACTGGAGTTAGTGTATCCTGATCACACTGTAGTACCCGGGTAATACTGGAGTTAGTGAACACTGATCACAGTTCAGTACTTGGGTGATACAAGAGTTAGTGTACCCTGATAACACAGCTGTTCTCTGGTGATACTGGAGTTAGTGTACCCTGATCACACTGTAGTACCCGGGTGATGCTGGAGTTAGTGAACACTGATCACAGTTCAGTACTTGGGTGATACTGGAGTTAGTGTACCCTGATCACAGTTCTGTACTTGGCTGATACTGGAGTTAGTGTACCCTAATCACACTTTTGTACCTGGGTGATACTGGAGTTAGTGTACCCTGATCACACTGTAGTACCCGGGTGATACTGGAGTTAGTGTACCCGGATCACACTGTAGTACCCAGGTGATACTGGAGTTAGTGTATCCTGATCACACTGTAGTACTCGGGTGATGTTGGAGTTAGTGTACCCTGATCACACTGTAGTACCCGGGTGACACTGGAGTTCGTGAACACTGATCACAGTTCAGTACTTGGGTGATACTGGAGTTAGTGTACCCTTATCACACTGTTGTACCCAGTTGATACTGGAGCTAGTGAATCCTGATCACACTGTAGTACCCGGGTGATACTGAAGTTAGTGTACCCTGATCACACTGTAGTACCCGGGTGATACTGGAGTTAGTGTACCCTGATAACACAGCTGTTCTCTGGTGATACTGGAGTTAGTGTATCCTGATCACACTGTAGTACCCGGGTGATACTGGAGTTAGTGTACCATGATCACACTGTAGTACTCGGGTGATACTGGAGTTAGTGTATCCTGATCACACTGTAGTACCCGGGTGATACTGGTGTTAGTGTACCGTGATCACACTGCATTATTCGGGTGATACTACAGTTAGTCTACCCTGACCACTCTGTAGTACTCTGTGATACTGGAGTGAGTGAACACTGATCACAGTTCAGTACTTGGGTGATACTTGAGTTAGTGTACCCTGATCACACGGTTGTACCCGGGTGATATTGGAGTTTGTCTACCCTGATCACACTGTAGTACCCGTGTGATACTGGAGTTAGTGTACCCTGATCACACTGTAGTACTCAGGTGATACTGGAGTTAATGTACCCTGATCGCACTGCAGTACTCGGGTGATGCTGGAGTTAGTGTACCCTGATCACACTGTAGTACCCGGGTGATACTGGAGTTAGTGTACCCTGATCACACTGTAGTACCCGGGTAATACTGGAGTTAGTGTGCTCTGATCACACTGTAGTACCCGTGTGATACTGGAGTTAGTGTATCCTGATTACACTGTTGTACCCGGGTGATACTGGAGTTAGTGCACCCTGATCACACTGTTGTACTCGGGTGATACTGGTGTTAGTGTATCCTGATCATACTGTAGTACCCGGGTGATACTGGAGTTAGTGTATCCTGATCACACTGTAGTACCCGGGTGATACAGGAGTTAGTGTATCCTGATCACACTGTAGTACCCGGGTGATGCTGGAGTTATTGAACACTGATCACAGTTCAGTACTTCGGTGATACTGGAGTTAGTGTACCCTGATCACACTGTTCTGCTCTGGTGATACTGGAGTTAGTGTATCCTGATCACACTGCAGTACTAAGGTGACACTTGAGTTCGTGTACCCTGATCACACTGTAGTACCCGGCTGATACTGGAGTTAGTGAACACTGATCACAGTTCAGTACTTGGGTGATACTGGAGTTAGTGTACCCTGATCACACTGTAGTACCCGGGTGATACTGGAATTAGTGTTTCCTGATCACACTGTTCTACCCGTGTGATACTGGAGTTAGTGTACCCTGATCACACTGTTGTACTCTGGTGATTCTGGAGTTTGTGTACCCTGATCACACTGTTGTACCCGGGTGACACTAGAGTTAGTGTACCCTGATCACACTGTAGTACCCGGGTGATACTGGAGTTAGTGTATCCGGATCACACTATAGTACCCGGGTGATACTGGAGTTAGTGTATCCTGATCACACTGTAGTACCCGGGTGATGCTGGAGTTAGTTTACCCTGATCACACTGTTGTACTCTGGCGATACTGGAGCTAGTATATCCTGATCACACTGTTGTAACCGGGTGATACTGGAGTTAGTGTACCCTGATCACACTGTAGTACCCGCGTGATACTGGAGTTAGTGTATCCTGATCACACTGTAGTACCCAGGTGATACTGGAGTTAGTGTATCCTGATCACACTGTAGTACTCGGGTGATACTTCAGTTAGTGTACCCTGATCACACTGTTGTACCCGGGTGATACTGGAGTTAGTGTATCTGGATCACACTGTAGTACTCGGGTGATACTTCAGTTAGTGTACCCTGATCACACTGTTGTACCCGGGTGATACTGGAGTTACTGTTCCCTGATCACACTGTAGTACCCGGCTGATACTGGAGTTAGTGAACACTGATCACAGTTCAGTACTTGGGTGATACTGGAGTTAGTGTATCCTGATCACGCTGTTGTCCTCGGGTGATACTGGAGTTAGTGTACGCTGATCACACTGTAGTACCCAGGTGATACTGGAGTTAGTCTACCCTGATCACACTGTTGTACTCTGGTGATACTGCTATTAGTGTATCCTGGCCACACTGTAGTACTCGGGTGATACTGGAGTTAGTTTACCCTGACCACACTGTAGTACCCGGGTGATACTGGAGTTAGTGTATCCAGATCACACTGTAGTACCCGTGTGATACTGGAGTTAGTGTTCCCTGATCAAACTGTAGTACCCGGGTGATGCTGGATGTAGTGTACCCTGATCACACTGTAGTACCCGGGTGATACTGGAGTTAGTGAACATTGACCACAGTTCAGTATTTGGGTGATACTGGAGTTAGTGAACCCTTATCACACTGTTCTACTCTCGTGATACTGGAGTTAGTGTACCCTGATCACAGTTCAGTACTTGGCTGATACTGGAGTTAGTGTACCCTGATCACACTGTTGTACTCTGGTGATACTGGAGTTTGTGTATCCTAATTACACTGTTGTACCCGGGTAATACTGGAGTTAGTGTACCCTGATCACACTGTAGTACCCGGGTGATACTGGAGTTAGTGTATCCGGATCACACTGTAGTACCCGGGTGATACTGGAGTTTGTGAAAACTGATAACAGTTCAGTACTTGGGTGATACTGGAGTTAGTGTACCCTGATAACACAGCTGTTCTCTGGTGATACTGGAGTTAGTGTACCCTGATCACACTGTAGTACCCGGGTGATGCTGGAGTTAGTGAATACTGATCACAGTTCAGTACTTGGGTGATACTGGAGTTAGTGTACCCTGATCACACTGCTGTTCTCGGGTGATACTGGAGTTAGTGTATCCTGATCACGCTGTTGTACTCGGGTGATACTGGAGTTAGTGTACCCTGATCACACTGTAGTACCCGGGTGAAACTGGAGTTAGTCTACCCTGATCACACTGTTGTACTCTGGTGATACTGCTGTTAGTGTATCCTGATCACACTGTTGTACCCGGGTGATACAGGAGTTAGTGTATCCTGATCACACTGTAGTACCCAGGTGATACTGGAGTTAGTGTACCATGATCACACTGTAGTACCTGGGTGATGCTGAAGTTAGTGTACACTGATCACACTGTACTACTCGGGTGATACTGGAGTTAGTTTACCCTGACCACACTGTAGTACCCGGGTGATACTGGAGTTAGTGAAACCAGATCACACTGTAGTACCCGGGTGATACTGGAGTTCGTGTACCATGATCACACTGTAGTACCCGGGTGATACTGGAGTTAGTGTATCCAGATCACACTGTAGTACCCGGGTGATACTGGAGTTAGTGTACCATGATCACACTGTAGTACCGGGTGATACAGGAGTTAGTGTATCCTGATCACACTGTTGTACCCGGGTGATGCTGAAGTTAGTGAACACTGATCACAGTTCAGTACTTGGGTTATACTGGAGTTAGTGTCCCCTGATCACACTGTTGTACCCGGGTGATAATGGAGTTAGTGCACCCTGATCGCACTGCAGTACTCGGGTGATGCTGGAGTTAGTGTACCCTGATCACACTGTAGTACCTGGGTGATACTGGAGTTAGTGTATCCTGATCACACTGTAGTACCGGGTGATACTGGCGTTAGTGTTCCCTGATCACACTGTAGTACCCGGGTGATGCTGGCTGTAGTGTACCCTGATCACACTGTAGTACCCGGGTGATACTGGAGTTAGTGAACATTGATCACAGTTCAGTACTTGGGTGATACTGGAGTTAGTGAACCCTTATCACACTGTTGTACTCTGGTGATACTGGAGTTAGTGTATCCTGATCACACTGTTGTACCCGGGTGATACTGGAGTTAGTGTACCCTGATCACACTGTAGTACTTGGGTGATACTGGAGTTAGTGTATCTTGATCACACTGTAGTACTCGGGTGATACTGGTGTTAGTGTATCCTGATCATACTGTAGTACCCGGGTGATGCTGGAGTTAGTGAACACTGATCACAGTTCAGTACTTGGGTGATACTGGAGTTAGTGTACCCTGATAACACTGTAGTACCCGGGTGATGCTGGAGTTAGTAAACACTGATCACAGTTCAGTACTTGGGTGATACTGGAGTTAGTGTACCTGATCACACTGCTGTTCTCTGGTGATACTGGAGTTAGTGTATCCTGATCACACTGTTGTACTCGGATGATACTGGAGTTAGTGTACCCTGATCACCCTGTAGTACCCGGGTGATACTGGAGTTAGTGTACCCTGATCACACTGTTGTACTCTGGTGATACTGGAGTTAGTGTACCATGATCACCCTGTAGTACCCGGGTGATACTGGAGTTCGTGTACCCTGATCACACTGTAGTACCCGGGTGATACTGGAGTTAGTGTACCATGATCAAACTGTAGTACTCGGGTGATACTGGAGTTAGTGTACCCTGACCACACTGTAGTACCCGGGTGGCACTGGAGTTAGTGAAAACTGATCACAGTTCAGTACTTGGGTGATATTGGAGTTAGTGTATCCTGATCACACTGTATTATTCGGGTGATACTAGAGTTCGTCTACCCTGATCACTCTGTATTACTCTGTGATACTGGAGTGAATGAACACTGATCACAATCCAGTACTTGGGTGATACTTGAGTTAGTGTACCCTGATCACACTGCAGTATTTGGGTGATACAGGAGTTCGTGTATCCTGGTAACACAGCTGTTCTCTGGTGATACTGGAGTTAGGGTACCCTGATCACACTGTAGTACCCGGGTGATACTGGAGTTAGTGTGCCCTGATCACACTGTTGTACTCTGGTGATACTGGAGTTAGTGTATCCTGATCACACTGTTGTACCCGGGTGATGCTGAAGTTAGTGAACACTGATCACAGTTCAGTACTTGGGTGATACTGGAGTTAGTGTCCCCTGATCACACTGTTGTACCTGGGTGATACTGGAGTTAGTGTACCCTCATCACACTGTGGTACCCGTGTGATACTGGAGTTAGTGTACCCTGATCACACTGTAGTACTCGGGTGATGCTGGAGTTAGTGCGCCCTGATCACACTGTTGTACTCTGGTGATACTGGAGTTAGTGTATCCTGATCACACTGTAGTACCCGGGTGATACTGGAGTTAGTGTGCCCTGATCACACTGTTGTACTCTGGTGATACTGGAGTTAGTGTATCCTGATCACACTGTTGTACCCGGGTGATGCTGAAGTTAGTGAACTCTGATCACAGTTCAGTACTTGGGTGATACTGGAGTTAGTGTCCCCTGATCACACTGTTGTACCCGGGTGATACTGGAGTTAGTGTACCCTCATCACACTGTGGTACCCGTGTGATACTGGAGTTAGTGTACCCTGATCACACTGTAGTACTCGGGTGATACTGGAGTTAATGTACCCTGATCACACTGCAGTACTCGGGTGATGCTGGAGTTAGTGTACCCTGATCACACTGTAGTACCCGGGTGATACTGGAGTTAGTGTACCCTGATCACACTGTAGTACCCGGGCGATTTTGTAGTTAGTGTGCTCTGATCACACTGTAGTACCCATGTGATACTGGAGTTAGTGTTCCCTGATCACACTGTAGCACCCAGGTGATGCTGGATGTAGTGTCCCCTGATAACACTGTAGTTCCCGGGTGATACTGGAGTTAGTGAACATTGATCACAGTTCAGTACTTGGGTGATGATGTAAGAAAAAGGAGTCTCACACATTAAGTAACTTTAAAGTAAGCTTTAAGCAACTTATAATCACACTATGTACAAGAGAGGTCTTCACCATGCCTCTGGTAGAAGCCCCCTTTACAATACTGAGCAGTCAGTATTTATACCAGTCCAACAGGAAGTGACATATGACAGGAAGTGATGTATGTACAAAGTTCATAGTTCACAGTTCACAGGAAGTGATGACACAACTTCCCGGAAGTTATTATTATTATCACATTCTTCCCTCCTGCAGGATTAGAAGGCGGTGGTCTTCCTTTTGTTCCGCAGCCGCCGAACGAGGAAGAGTCGCACTCGTTTGGATTCCCGTCGTAGAGGGTCGCTGGTCCACTTACATGCGGTTGGCCATTGGTCAGAGTCTGTGTGGCCTGGATTACCCTGTGATGGGTCGGGGAGATCATGGCTTCATGTACGAGCCCCAATAGGTTCAAAGTCGGTCTGCCTCTGTTCAGAGGGAGGTGCAGAGCTGGTCTGTGGCGGATCAGTATTTTCGTGCGCGGTACTGGGAGGGTCGCAACTTTGAGTACGGGGTTCTACCGGCACCAAGCTAGTTGGTGTCCGATCAGGATCCTGGAGAGGGGTACCCGTTAGGTTCCAAGAGTTTTCTGGTAAAGTACCATCACCCGATGTCCCACTAGGTCCTGGTGGGCAGGGAGCCAGATCCCGTAATGATACGGTAGATTCTCGGCCGTCGGGATATCGTATGTTTGTATAGGTGGGGTTGGCATCGGTTAGTTCGACCTCGTCTACAAGAGGGTCATTTTTAGACGTCCGAACGTATCTTCGGAGTAGTACAGATCCAGGAGTAGTTAGCCATGACGGGAGTGATGTCCCATGAGATGAGCGACGCTGGAATCCAAAGAACCGCTCATGAGGTGTAGTATTTGTGGCTGTAGAAAGAAGGGACCGTATAGAGTGCAATGCATCCGGGAGCACTGCTTCCCATTGCTGGTCTGGTAGGCCCCGAGATCTTAAAGCGAGACGTACGGAATTCCAGATGATACCGTTATACCTCTCTACCTGCCCATTTCCGATGGGATGGTATGGTGTTGTTTTGCTTGTGGCAACTCCCCGTTCTGAGAGGTAGTCCTTGAGTTCCCTTGACATAAAGGATGGACCCCGATCTGAGTGAATATAAGCCGGCATGCCACAGAGAGAAAATACCTGCTCAAGGCAGCAGATTACTGTGGACGCCAGCATATTGGAGCAGGGGAAGGCAAACGGAAAACGTGAATATTCATCAATCATGGTGAGCAAATATGTGTTCCGAGTGGAAGAGGGCACTGGGCCCTTAAAATCGATGCTAAGTCGTTGCATCGGTTGGGTTGCATGTATGAGCATACCATCTGAAGGGCGGAAGAACTGAGGTTTTAATTCCGCACAAAGCCAGCATTCTGAGCATATTTTCTTTACATCGCCAGTAGAAAAAGGGCGATTCCGTGATCGTACGAAATGTAGCATGCGCGTAACGCCAGGATGACACAATCCATTATGGACATCAATGAGAGTAGAGGACGACATAGCGGAGCAGAATGCCCGTGTGAGGGTGTCCGGGGCCACATTCTCCTTGCCAGGCCGATAGAGAATGGTATAACCAAAAGAGGCCAGTTCCATCCTCCAAAGTTGTATTTTATTATTCTTAATTTTGGTTCGTTTTCGATTATCGAGCATGAAGGCGACTGATCGCTGGTCCGTGATTAATGTAAAGTGCTGGCGAGCTAGAAAATGGTTCCACTTCCGTACTGCCTCTATGATGGCTGTGGCTTCCTGCTCAACCGGAGGATAATGTAGCTCGGCACCTTGTAAGGTCCTGGACATAAATGCTACAGGACGACCTTCCTGATTTAGAGTAGCCGAGATCGCCACCTCCGAGGCATCACATTCGACTATGAAAGGGAGATTCTCATCGATGGAGCGAAGAGTCGCTTTCTCCAACTGTTTTTTGAGAAGGTTAAAGGCTGCAACAGCCGCTGTTTCCAATGGAAATGATCTAGCATGCAGCAAGGGTTGGATTTTGTCTGAAAAATGAGGAATCCATTTAGCGTAGTATGCAAACAGACCGAGACCCCGACGTAAAGAAGCCGGAGTCTTAGGTGACGGGAGCTCTTGGAGCGGGCGAAGTCTTTCTGGGTCTGGCTTAATGATACCATTGCCTCCATACCCTGCCAGCCGCTGGTGTGTTTGGGTCCAAGTCCAGACGAGTAGGTTTAAGGATCTTTTCCATGATGGGTGGTGCCCTGGATCCTTAACTCCGAGTTTGTCCGAAGGTCTAGTATTTGGGAGTGTAAATACTAAGTTGCTTAAATTGATGTAAGAAAAAGGAGTCTCACACATTAAGTAACTTTAAAGTAAGCTTTAAGCAACTTATAATCACACTATGTACAAGAGAGGTCTTCACCATGCCTCTGGTAGAAGCCCCCTTTACAATACTAAGCAGTCAGTATTTATACCAGTCCAACAGGAAGTGACATATGACAGGAAGTGATGTATGTACAAAGTTCACAGTTCACAGGAAGTGATGACATAACTTCCCGGAAGTTATTATTATTATCACAGGTGATACTGGAGTTAGTGTACCCTTATCACACTGTTGTACTCTGGTGATACTGGAGTTAGTGTATCCTGATCACACTGTTGTACCCGGGTGATACTGGAGTTAGTGTACCCTGATCACACTATAGTACTCGGGTGATACTGGTGTTAGTGTATCCTGGTCACACTATAGTACCCGGGCGATACTGGACTTAGTGTATCCTGATCACACTGTGGTACCCGGGTGATACAGGAGTTACTGTATCCTGATCACACTGTAGTACCCGGGTGATACTGGAGTTAGTCTACCATGATCACACTGTAGTACCCGGGTGATGCTGGAGTTATTGAATACTGATCACAGTTCAGTACTTGGGTGTTACTGGAGTTAGTGTACCCTGATCACACTTTAGTACTTGGGTGATAATTGAGTTACTATATCCTGATCACACTGAAGTCCTACGGTGATACTTGAGTTTGCGTACCCTGATCACACTGTTGTACTCTCGTGATACTGGAGTTAGTGTACCCTGATCACTCTGTATTACTCTGTGATACTGGAGTTAGTGAACACTGATCACAGTTCAGTACTTGCGTGATACTGGAGTTAGTGTACCCTGATCACACTGTAGTACTCGAGCGATACTAGAGTTAATGTACCCCGATCACACTGTAGTACTTGGGTGATACTGGAGTTCGTGTTCCCTGATCACACTGTAGTACTCGGGTGATACTGGAGTTAGTGTACCCTGACCACACTGTAGTACCCGGGTGATACTGAAGTTAGTGAAAACTGATCACAGTTCAGTTATGGGTGATATTGGAGTTAGTGTATCCTGATCACACTGTATTATTCGGGTGATACTAGAGTTGTCTACCCTGATCACTCTGTATTACTCTGTGATACTGGAGTGAATGAACACTGATCACAGTTCAGTGCTTGGGTGATACTTGAGTTAGTGTACCCTGATCACAGTGTAGTACTCGGGTGAAACTGCAGTTAAAGTACCCTGATCACACTGCAGTACTAGGGTGATACTTGAGTTAGTGTACGCTGATCACACTGTAGTGCCGGGTGATACAGGAGTTAGTGTATCCTGATCACACTGTAGTACCCGGGTGATACTGGAGTTAGTGTATCCTGATAACACAGCTGTTCTCTGGTGATACTGGAGTTAGTGTACCCTGATCACACTGTAGTACCCGGGTGATACTGGAGTTAGTGTGCCCTGATCACACTGTTGTACTCTGGTGATACTGGAGTTAGTGTATCCTGATCACACTGTTGTACCCGGGAGATACAGGAGTTAGTGTATCCTGATCACACTGTAGTACCCGGGTGATACTGGTGTTAGTGTACCCTGATCACACTGTATTATTCGGGTGATACTAGAGTTAGTCTACCCAGATCACTCTGTATTACTCTGGGAAACTGGAGTTAGTGAACACTGATCACAGTTCAGTACTTGGGTGATACTTGAGTTAGTGTACCCTGATCACACTGTAGTACTCGGGTGATACTGTAGTTAATGTACCCTGATCACACAGCAGTACTAGGGTGATACTGGAGTTAGTGTATCCTGATCACACTGTTGTACCCGGGTGATACAGGACTTCGTGTATCCTGATCACACTGTAGTACCCGGGTGACACTGGGGTTAGTGTACCATGATCACACTGTAGTGCCCGGGTGATGCTGAAGTTAGTGAACACTGATCACAGTTCAGTACTTGGGTGATACTGGAGTTAGTGTCCCCTGATCACACTGTTGTACCCGGGTGACACTGGAGTTAATGTACCCTGATCTCACTGCAGTACCCGGGTGATACTGGAGTTAGTGTACCCTGATCACACTGTAGTACCCGGGTGATACTGGCGTTAGTGTACCCTGATCACACTGTAGTACTCGGGTGATACTGGGGTTAGCGTATCCTAATCACACTGTAGTCCCGGGTGATACTGGCGTTAGTGTACCCTGATCACACTGTAGTACTCGGGTGATACTGGAGTTAGTGTACCCTGATCACACTGTAGTACCCGGGTGATTTTGTAGTTAGTGTGCTCTGATCACACTGTAGTACCCATGTGATACTGGAGTTAGTGTCCCCTGATCACACTGTAGTTCCCGGGTGATACTGTAGTAAGTGAACATTGATCACGTTTCATTAGTTGGGTGATACTGGAGTTAGTGTACCCTTATCACACTGTTGTACTCTGGTGATACTGGAGTTAGTGTATCCTGATCACACTGTTGTACCCGGGTGATACTGGAGTTAGTGTACCCTGATCACACTATAGTACCCGGGTGATACTGGAGTTAGTGTATCCTGATCACACTGCAGTACTAGGGTGATACTTGAGTTAGTGCACCCTGATCACACTGTTGTACCCAGGTGATACTGGAGCTAGTGAATCCTGATCACACTGTAGTACCCGGGTGATGCTGGAGTTAGTGAACACTGATCACAGTTCAGTACTTGGGTGATACTGGAGTTAGTGTACCCTGATCACACTGCTGTTCTCGGGTGATACTGGAGTTAGTGTATCCTGATCACGCTGTTGTACTCGGGTGATACTGGAGTTAGTCTACCCTGATCACACTGTTCTACTCTGGTGATACTGCTGTTAGTGTATCCTGATCACACTGTTGTACCCGGGTGATACAGGTGTTAGTGTATCCTGATCACACTGTAGTACCCAGGTGATACTGGAGTTAGTGTACCATGATCACTCTGTAGTACCCGGGTGATGCTGAAGTTAGTGTACCATGATCACACTGTAGTACTCGGGTGATACTGGAGTTAGTTTACCCTGACCACACTGCAGTACATGGGTGATACTGGAGTTAGTGTACCCTGATCACACTGTAGTACTCGGGTGATACTGGAGTTAGTGTACCCTGACCACACTGTAGTACCCGGGTGATACTGGAGTTAGTGAAAACTGATCACAGTTCAGTACTTGGGTGATACTGGAGTTAGTGTATCCTGATCACACTGTAGTACCCGGGTGATACTGGTGTTAGTGTACCCTGATCACACTGTATTATTCGGGTGATACTAGAGTTAGTCTACCCTGATCACTCTGTATTACTCTGTGATACTGGAGTGAGTGAACACTGATCACAGTTCAGTACTTGGGTGATACTTGAGTTAGTGTACCCTGATCACACTGTTGTACTCGGGTGATACTGGAGTTAATGTACCCTGATCACACTGCAGTACTAGGGTGATACAAGAGTTAGTGTATCCTGATCATACTGCAGTACCATGGTGATACTTGAGTTAGTGTACCCTGATCACACTGTAGTACCCGGGTGATACTGGATTTAGTGTATCCTGATCACACTGTTGTACCCGGGTGATACTGGAGTTAGTGTACCCTGATCACACTGTAGTACCCGTGTGATACTGGAGTTAGTGTACCCTGATCGCACTGCAGTACTCGGGTGATGCTGGAGTTAGTGTATCCTGATCACACTGTAGTACTCGGGTGATACTGGTGTTAGTGTATCCTGATCACACTGTAGTACTTGGGTGATACTGGAGTTAGTGTACCCTGATCACACTGTTGTACTCTGGTGATACTGGAGTTAGTGTATTCTGATCACACTGCAGTACAAGGGTAATACTTGAGTTAGCGTACCCTGATCACACTGTTGTACCCAGGTGATACTGGAGCTAGTGAATCCTGATCACACTGCAGTACCCGGGTGATACTGGAGTTAGTGTACCCTGATCACACTGTAGTACCCGGGTGATACTGCACTTGGTGTATCCTGTTCACACTGTAGTACCTGGGTGATACTGGAGTTAGTGTACCCTGATCACACTGTAGTACGCGGGTGATGCTGGAGTTAGTAAACACTGATCACAGTTCAGTACTCGGGTGATACTGGAGTTAGTGTACCCTGATCACACTGCTGTTCTCTGGTGATACTGGAGTTAGTGTATCCTGATCACACTGTTGTACTCGGGTGATACTGGAGTTAGTGTATCGTGATCACACTGTAGTACCCGGGTGATAATGGAGTTCGTGTACCATGATCAAACTGTAGTACTCGGGTGATACTGGAGTTAGTGTATCCTGATCACACTGTTGTACTCTCGTGATACTGGAGTTAGTGTACCCTGATCACTCTGTATTACTCTGTGATACTGGAGTTAGTGAACACTGATCACAGTTCAGTACTTGCGTGATACTGGAGTTAGTGTACCCTGATCACACTGTAGTACTCGAGCGATACTAGAGTTAATGTACCCCGATCACACTGTAGTATTTGGGTGATACTGGAGTTCGTGTTCCCTGATCACACTGTAGTACTCGGGTGATACTGGAGTTAGTGTACCCTGACCACACTGTAGTACCCGGGTGATACTGAAGTTAGTGAAAACTGATCACAGTTCAGTTATGGGTGATATTGGAGTTAGTGTATCCTGATCACACTGTATTATTCGGGTGATACTAGAGTTGTCTACCCTGATCACTCTGTATTACTCTGTGATACTGGAGTGAATGAACACTGATCACAGTTCAGTGCTTGGGTGATACTTGAGTTAGTGTACCCTGATCACAGTGTAGTACTCGGGTGAAACTGCAGTTAAAGTACCCTGATCACACTGCAGTACTAGGGTGATACTTGAGTTAGTGTACGCTGATCACACTGTAGTGCCGGGTGATACAGGAGTTAGTGTATCCTGATCACACTGTAGTACCCGGGTGATACTGGAGTTAGTGTATCCTGATAACACAGCTGTTCTCTGGTGATACTGGAGTTAGTGTACCCTGATCACACTGTAGTACCCGGGTGATACTGGAGTTAGTGTGCCCTGATCACACTGTTGTACTCTGGTGATACTGGAGTTAGTGTATCCTGATCACACTGTTGTACCCGGGAGATACAGGAGTTAGTGTATCCTGATCACACTGTAGTACCCGGGTGATACTGGTGTTAGTGTACCCTGATCACACTGTATTATTCGGGTGATACTAGAGTTAGTCTACCCAGATCACTCTGTATTACTCTGGGAAACTGGAGTTAGTGAACACTGATCACAGTTCAGTACTTGGGTGATACTTGAGTTAGTGTACCATGATCACACTGTAGTACTCGGGTGATACTGTAGTTAATGTACCCTGATCACACAGCAGTACTAGGGTGATACTGGAGTTAGTGTATCCTGATCACACTGTTGTACCCGGGTGATACAGGACTTCGTGTATCCTGATCACACTGTAGTACCCGGGTGACACTGGGGTTAGTGTACCATGATCACACTGTAGTGCCCGGGTGATGCTGAAGTTAGTGAACACTGATCACAGTTCAGTACTTGGGTGATACTGGAGTTAGTGTCCCCTGATCACACTGTTGTACCCGGGTGACACTGGAGTTAATGTACCCTGATCTCACTGCAGTACCCGGGTGATACTGGAGTTAGTGTACCCTGATCACACTGTAGTACCCGGGTGATACTGGCGTTAGTGTACCCTGATCACACTGTAGTACTCGGGTGATACTGGGGTTAGCGTATCCTAATCACACTGTAGTCCCGGGTGATACTGGCGTTAGTGTACCCTGATCACACTGTAGTACTCGGGTGATACTGGAGTTAGTGTACCCTGATCACACTGTAGTACCCGGGTGATTTTGTAGTTAGTGTGCTCTGATCACACTGTAGTACCCATGTGATACTGGAGTTAGTGTCCCCTGATCACACTGTAGTTCCCGGGTGATACTGTAGTAAGTGAACATTGATCACGTTTCATTAGTTGGGTGATACTGGAGTTAGTGTACCCTTATCACACTGTTGTACTCTGGTGATACTGGAGTTAGTGTATCCTGATCACACTGTTGTACCCGGGTGATACTGGAGTTAGTGTACCCTGATCACACTATAGTACCCGGGTGATACTGGAGTTAGTGTATCCTGATCACACTGCAGTACTAGGGTGATACTTGAGTTAGTGCACCCTGATCACACTGTTGTACCCAGGTGATACTGGAGCTAGTGAATCCTGATCACACTGTAGTACCCGGGTGATGCTGGAGTTAGTGAACACTGATCACAGTTCAGTACTTGGGTGATACTGGAGTTAGTGTACCCTGATCACACTGCTGTTCTCAGGTGATACTGGAGTTAGTGTATCCTGATCACGCTGTTGTACTCGGGTGATACTGGAGTTAGTCTACCCTGATCACACTGTTCTACTCTGGTGATACTGCTGTTAGTGTATCCTGATCACACTGTTGTACCCGGGTGATACAGGTGTTAGTGTATCCTGATCACACTGTAGTACCCAGGTGATACTGGAGTTAGTGTACCATGATCACTCTGTAGTACCCGGGTGATGCTGAAGTTAGTGTACCATGATCACACTGTAGTACTCGGGTGATACTGGAGTTAGTTTACCCTGACCACACTGCAGTACATGGGTGATACTGGAGTTAGTGTACCCTGATCACACTGTAGTACTCGGGTGATACTGGAGTTAGTGTACCCTGACCACACTGTAGTACCCGGGTGATACTGGAGTTAGTGAAAACTGATCACAGTTCAGTACTTGGGTGATACTGGAGTTAGTGTATCCTGATCACACTGTAGTACCCGGGTGATACTGGTGTTAGTGTACCCTGATCACACTGTATTATTCGGGTGATACTAGAGTTAGTCTACCCTGATCACTCTGTATTACTCTGTGATACTGGAGTGAGTGAACACTGATCACAGTTCAGTACTTGGGTGATACTTGAGTTAGTGTACCCTGATCACACTGTTGTACTCGGGTGATACTGGAGTTAATGTACCCTGATCACACTGCAGTACTAGGGTGATACAAGAGTTAGTGTATCCTGATCATACTGCAGTACCATGGTGATACTTGAGTTAGTGTACCCTGATCACACTGTAGTACCCGGGTGATACTGGATTTAGTGTATCCTGATCACACTGTTGTACCCGGGTGATACTGGAGTTAGTGTACCCTGATCACACTGTAGTACCCGTGTGATACTGGAGTTAGTGTACCCTGATCGCACTGCAGTACTCGGGTGATGCTGGAGTTAGTGTATCCTGATCACACTGTAGTACTCGGGTGATACTGGTGTTAGTGTATCCTGATCACACTGTAGTACTTGGGTGATACTGGAGTTAGTGTACCCTGATCACACTGTTGTACTCTGGTGATACTGGAGTTAGTGTATTCTGATCACACTGCAGTACAAGGGTAATACTTGAGTTAGCGTACCCTGATCACACTGTTGTACCCAGGTGATACTGGAGCTAGTGAATCCTGATCACACTGCAGTACCCGGGTGATACTGGAGTTAGTGTACCCTGATCACACTGTAGTACCCGGGTGATACTGCACTTGGTGTATCCTGTTCACACTGTAGTACCTGGGTGATACTGGAGTTAGTGTACCCTGATCACACTGTAGTACGCGGGTGATGCTGGAGTTAGTAAACACTGATCACAGTTCAGTACTCGGGTGATACTGGAGTTAGTGTACCCTGATCACACTGCTGTTCTCTGGTGATACTGGAGTTAGTGTATCCTGATCACACTGTTGTACTCGGGTGATACTGGAGTTAGTGTATCGTGATCACACTGTAGTACCCGGGTGATAATGGAGTTCGTGTACCATGATCAAACTGTAGTACTCGGGTGATACTGGAGTTAGTGTATCCTGATCACACTGTTGTACTCTGGTGATACTGGAGTTAGTGTATCCTGATCACACTGTAGT
Organism: Somniosus microcephalus; assembly: GCF_052327205.1. NCBI lineage: Eukaryota > Metazoa > Chordata > Chondrichthyes > Squaliformes > Somniosidae > Somniosus > Somniosus microcephalus. The sequence continues at coordinate 135,173,432 of NC_140997.1, forward strand.
ACCCGGGTGATAATGGAGTTCGTGTACCATGATCAAACTGTAGTACTCGGGTGATACTGGAGTTAGTGTACCCTGACCACACTGTAGTACCCGGGTGATACTGGAGTTAGTGAAAACTGATCACAGTTCAGTACTTGGGTGATACTGGAGTTAGTGTATCCTGATCACACTGTAGTACCCGGGTGATACTGGTGTTAGTGTACCCTGATCACACTGTATTATTCGGGTGATACTAGAGTTAGTCTACCCTGATCACTCTGTATTACTCTGTGATACTGGAGTGAGTGAACACTGATCACAGTTCAGTACTTGGGTGATACTTGAGTTAGTGTACCCTGATCACACTGTTGTACTCGGGTGATACTGGAGTTAATGTACCCTGATCACACTGCAGTACTAGGGTGATACAAGAGTTAGTGTATCCTGATCATACTGCAGTACCATGGTGATACTTGAGTTAGTGTACCCTGATCACACTGTAGTACCCGGGTGATACTGGATTTAGTGTATCCTGATCACACTGTTGTACCCGGGTGATACTGGAGTTAGTGTACCCTGATCACACTGTAGTACCCGTGTGATACTGGAGTTAGTGTACCCTGATCGCACTGCAGTACTCGGGTGATGCTGGAGTTAGTGTATCCTGATCACACTGTAGTACTCGGGTGATACTGGTGTTAGTGTATCCTGATCACACTGTAGTACTTGGGTGATACTGGAGTTAGTGTACCCTGATCACACTGTTGTACTCTGGTGATACTGGAGTTAGTGTATTCTGATCACACTGCAGTACAAGGGTAATACTTGAGTTAGCGTACCCTGATCACACTGTTGTACCCAGGTGATACTGGAGCTAGTGAATCCTGATCACACTGCAGTACCCGGGTGATACTGGAGTTAGTGTACCCTGATCACACTGTAGTACCCGGGTGATACTGCACTTGGTGTATCCTGTTCACACTGTAGTACCTGGGTGATACTGGAGTTAGTGTACCCTGATCACACTGTAGTACGCGGGTGATGCTGGAGTTAGTAAACACTGATCACAGTTCAGTACTCGGGTGATACTGGAGTTAGTGTACCCTGATCACACTGCTGTTCTCTGGTGATACTGGAGTTAGTGTATCCTGATCACACTGTTGTACTCGGGTGATACTGGAGTTAGTGTATCGTGATCACACTGTAGTACCCGGGTGATAATGGAGTTCGTGTACCATGATCAAACTGTAGTACTCGGGTGATACTGGAGTTAGTGTATCCTGATCACACTGTTGTACTCTGGTGATACTGGAGTTAGTGTATCCTGATCACACTGTAGTACCCGGGTGATAATGGAGTTCGTGTACCATGATCAAACTGTAGTACTCGGGTGATACTGGAGTTAGTGTACCCTGACCACACTGTAGTACCCGGGTGAGACTGGAGTTAGTGAAAACTGATCACAGTTCAGTACTTGGGTGATATTGGAGTTAGTGTATCCTGATCACACTGTAGTACCCGGGTGATACTGGTGTTAGTGTACCCTGATCACACTATTATTCGGGTGATACGAGAGTTAGTCTACCCTGATCACTCTGTATTACTCTGTGATACTGGAGTGAATGAACACTGATCACAGTTCAGTACTTGGGTGATACTTGAGTTAGTGTACCCTGATCACACTGTAGTACTCGGGTGATACTGGAGTTAATGTACCCTGATCACACTGCAGTACTAGGGTGATACAGTAGTTAGTGTATCCTGATCACACTGTTGTACCCGGGTGATACTGGAGTTAGTGTATCCTGATAACACAGCTGGTCTCTGGTGATACTGGAGTTAGTGTACCTTGATCACACTGTAGTACCCGGGTGATGCTGGAGTTAGTAAACACTGATCACAGTTCAGTACTTGGGTGATACTGGAGTTTGTGTACCCTGATCACACTGCTGTTCTCTGGTGATACTGGAGTTAGTGTACCCTGATCTCACTGTAGTACCCGGGTGATTTTGTAGTTAGTGTGCTCTGATCACACTCTAGTACCCGGGTGATACTGGTGTTAGTGTATCCTGATCACGCTATAGTACTCGGGTGATACTGGTGTTAGTGTATCCTGATCACACTGTAGTACTCGGGTGATACAGGAGTTAGTGTATCCTGATCACACTGTAGTACCCGGGTGATACAGGAGTTAGTGTATCCTGATCACTCTGTAGTGCCCGGGTGATACAGGAGTTAGTGTATCCTGATCACACTGTAGTACCCGGGTGATACTGGAGTTAGTGTATCCTGATCACACTGTAGTACCCGGGTGATACTGGAGTTAGTGTACCATGATCACACTGTAGTACTCGGGTGATACTGGAGTTAGTGTACCCTCACCACACTGTAGTACCCGGGTGATACTGGAGTTAGTGTATCCTGATCACACTGTAGTACACGGGTGATACTGGAGTTAGTGTACCATGATCACACTGTAGTACTCGGGTGATACTGGAGTTAGTGTACCCTGACCACACTGTAGCACCCGGGTGATACTGGAGTTAGTGAACATTGATCACAGTTCAGTACTTGGGTGATACTTGAGTTAGTGTACCCTGATCACACTATAGTACTTGGGTGATACTTGAGTTAGTGTACCCTGATCACACAGTTGTACCGGGTGATACAGGAGTTAGTGTACCCTGATCACACTGTTGTACCCAGGTGATACTGGAGCTAGTGAATCCTGATCACACTGCAGTACCCGGGTGATACTGAAGTTAGTGTACCCTGATCACACTGTTGTACCCATGTGAGACTGGAGTTAGTGTACCCTGATCACACTGTAGTACTTGGGTGATACTGGAGTTAGTGTATCTTGATCACACTGTAGTACTCGGGTGATACTGGAGTTAGTGTATCCTGATCACACTCTAGTACCCGGGTGATACTGGAGTTAGTGAACATTGATCACTGTTAAGTACTTGGGTGATACTGGAGTTAGTGTACCCTTATCACACTGTTGTACTCTGGTGATACTGGAGTTAGTGTATCCTGATCACACTGTTTTACCCGGGTGATACTGGAGTTAGTGTAACCTGATCACACTATAGTACTCGGGTGATACTGGTGTTAGTGTATCCTGATCACACTGTAGTACCCGGGAGATACAGGAGTTAGTGTATCCTGATCACTCTGTAGTACCCGGGTGATACTGGAGTTAGTGTACCATGATCACACTGTCGTACCCGGGTGATGCTGGAGTTATTGAATACTGATCACAGTTCAGTACTTAGGTGTTAATGGAGTTAATTTACCCTGATCACACTTCAGTACTTGGGTGATACTGGAGTTACTATATCCTGATCACACTAAAGTCCTATGGTGATACTTGAGTTTGCATACCCTGATCACACTGTTGTACTCTCGTGATACTGGAGTTAGTGTACCCTGATCACAGTTCAGTACTTGGGTGATACTGGAGTTAGTGTACCCTGACCACACTGTAGTACCCGGGTGATACTGGAGTTAATGAAAACTGATCACAGTTCAGTACTTGGGTGATATTGGACTTAGTGTATCCTGATCACACTGTAGTACCCGGGTGATACTGGAGTTAGTGAAAACTGATCACAGTTCAGTACTTGGGTGATATTGGAGTTAGTGTATCCTTATCACACTGTAGTACCCGGGTGATACTGGAGTTAGTGAAAACTGATCACAGTTCAGTACTTGGGTGATATTGGAGTTAGTGTATCCTTATCACACTGTAGTACCCGGGTGATACTGGAGTTAGTGAAAACTGATCACAGTTCAGTACTTGGGTGATATTGGAGTTAGTGTATCCTGATCACACTGTAGTACTCGAGTGATACAGGAGTTCGTGTACCCTGATCACACTGTAGTACCCGGGTGATACTGGAGTTAGTGTATCCTGATCACACTGTAATTGTGAGGGTGCCAGTCAGTTCCTTCTGTAACCTCTAGATGGCACCTTCACTTGTTTGTTCCTCTTTTGTTGGGCCAAAATAAATTGAACAAATAAACTGTAACTAAAACTCTAATAAATCTTTAAATAAAGCTTAACAAATCAAATTAAAATTTGGTCGTTTCATCCAATTATGCACTCCAGTCCCCGCGGCGCCCACCGGTCACGGAAGTGCTCGAGCGTGCCGGCGGACACCGCGTGCTCCATCTCCAGGGCCACCCGGGCGCGAACATGGCCACGGAAGAGAGGGAGGCAATCTGGCCGGATGACCCCCTCGACCGCCCGCTACCTGGACCAATTGATGGCTTTTTTCGCCAGGCCCAGGAGCAGACCCACGAGGAGGTCCTCCAACCTGCCCGCTCCCCTCCGCACCGGGTGACCGTAGATCAAAAGCGTGGGACTGAAGTGCAACCAAAAATCGAGGAGCAGCCCCTTCAAATAATGGAAGAGGGGCTGCAACCTCACACATTGAACATAAACATGGATAACGGACTCCTCCAGACCGCAGAACAAACAGGCGGTCTGGGTGTCCGTGAATCTATTTAACAATATATTGCACGGGACTGCTCCATGCAACACCCTCCAGGCCAAGTCCCCAATAGAACAAGGGAGGACTCCCGCATAGAGAGCCCTCCATTGGGGACCTCCGCCTCCGCCGGAAGGCAAAACGGCACGCCACGGCGTGTCCGGACGGCAGGCGAAGATGACAAAGTGGAAGGTGTGCAGGAGCAGCCCGTACAGGAAACCCCTCCGTGCGGAATGAAAAGGCACGGAGGGCATCTCCTCGAGATGGCTCAAGTTGTGAGGCGCCGATCCCCGAGGGGGGTTTCGGGGCAGGGCGCCGATAAGGAATTCCGTCCGAACGGGGGAAAGCTTGGACGGGATCGCCCCACGCGCTTGAGCTGCCTCGATACACCTCGTGGCGCCGGGGTGCAGCGTCGCTTGAGCCGCCTCGATGGCATCGAGCGCGAGCCGGACGTTGTCCCAAGACATGCGCCGCGCCAACTCCTCCGGCGCCATCCAGCCCGCTCCTCCGCCATCGAGTAGGTCCCCGACTCTAGTCACCCTACCAGGCACAGCCCTGCGTTCCGCCAGCCACCCGAACTCGCGGACGTGGAGGTGCGGATTCCTGAACAGCGATTCCCGGAGGACAGCCGCCATTCCTGACGGGGGAGAGCTCCGCCTGGAGGCGACGTAGTTCCAAACCCATAGCAGTTCCTGGTAGAAGACAGGCAGCTCCCGCAGGCTGGCACGCCTGCCGCCCACTTCCAAAAACAGGAGCTGCGTGTCGTAATTGAGGCCGTGCAGCTGGCGGAAAAAATACCTCGCCAGCGCACACCATCTCGGAGGATTCTCGACGTACAGGTATCTCTGCAGCGTCTGAAGACGGAAAGTCGCAGCCTGGGTGCGGAGGCACACCAACGCCTGACCGCCCTCCCTAAGCGGGAGACTCAGAACCGCGGCAGAGACCCAGTGCTTCCTTTTGTCCCAGAAGAAGTCGACGAGCTTCTTCTGTATCTTGGCAACAAACGCAGGGGGAGGGATCAAAGTGACGAACCGGTACCACAACATGGCGGCCACCAGTTGGTTTATGACCATCGCTCGACCCCTGTAGGACAACACTCGGAGCAATCCTGTCCAGCGTCCTAAGCGAGTGGTGACTTTGACCTCCAACTCTTGCCAGTTCGCCGGCCAGGCGTCCTCGGCAGGGCTGAGGTAGACTCCCAAGTAGAGGAGGTGCGTGGTGCTCCAGGCGAAGGGCCTGAACTCCTCCGGCAGGGAGTCCACCCGCCACTGACCCACCAGGAGTCCAGAACATTTCTCCCAGTTGATCTTGGCGGAGGATGCGTCCGAGTAAATCTGCTGGCATTCCCGCATCCTCCGCAAGTCAGCGGGATCCGTGACCGTGAGGAGCACGTCATCGGCGTAAGCCGAGAGGACCACCTCCACGCCCAGCCCTTGCAGAGCCAGTCCCGTCAACCTCTTCCGCAAGAGGCGCAGGAAAGGCTCTACGCAAACGGCATATAACTGGCCGGACATGGGGCATCCCTGACGCACCCCCCTCCCGAAGTGAAGGGGCGCCGTCAAGGACCCGTTAACTTTAATCAGACACTCCGCGGCAGCGTACAGAAGTCGGATCCGGGCAACAAAATGCGTCCCGAACCCGAATGCGCGCAGAGTCCCGAAGAGATACTCGTGATCCACCCTGTCGAACGCCTTCTCCTGATCCAGGGAAAGGAAGGCGACCGACAGACCAGCCCTCTGGGAATGGTGGACCAGGTCCCGGGCCAGATGGATGTTATCATGGATGGTCCGGCTCGGGACCGTGTAGGACTGGTCGGGGTGGATCATGTGGGCCAGCACGGCGCCTAGGCGAGCAGACACAGCCCTGGCAAAAATTTTATAGTCCGTGCTGAGGAGGGAGACCGGGCGCCAGTTTTTAAGGAGGCGGAGATCACCCCTATTAGGCAGCAGGACAATAACCGCCCTGCGCCAAGAGAGGGGCATCACCCCGGTCGCCAAACTTTCCCCCAGGACCCGCGCGTAGTCGCCCCCCAAGACGTCCCAGAACGCCCTGTGGAACTCCACGGTCAGCCCGTCCAGCCCCGGGGACTTTCCCCTAGAGAGCTGGCGGAGGGCGCCGGTCAGCTCCTCCAGACTCAGAGGAGCGTCCAATTTATCGGCGTCCTCCAGGCCGACCTTCGGCAGGTCCTCCCACAAAACTCTGCGCGCATCCTCGCTGGACGGATCCGGAGAGAACAGAGCCCCGTAATAAGCGCGGGTCTCCGCACGGATTCCCTCCGGATCCGAGACCAGAGATCCGTCGTCGGCCAGCAGCTCCAAGAGCTGCTTATGGACCCCCCGTCTTTTTTCCAGCGAGTAGAAGAAGGGGGAGCCGCGGTCCAGGTCCCGCAGGAACTGGATCCGTGACCTCACGTACGCACCTCGGGACCCGACAAGCTGCAGGTCCTTCAGCGCGCCCTTCTTCTCTTCGTACACCATCCGCAGGGCCGGGTCCTCGAAGACTTGACCGAGACGGGACTCCAGGTCGAGCACCTCCTTCTCCAACTGCCCGACCCGGGCCTCCCGCCTCTTGGTCGACCCCTTCGCGTACTCCTGACAGAAGAGACGGATGTGAGCCTTGCCCACATCCCACCATAGCCTCAAGGAGGGGAAGCCCCCCCGCTTCCTTCTCCAGCCGGCCCAGAACCGACTAAACGAATCCCGGAACCGTGCGTCCTCCAGCAGCAGGTTGTTAAAGTGCCAATACGCGGACCCCCGCCCTGCGCGCAGCGGAACGAGCTCCGCCCACAACAGGTGGTGGTCCGTGCACGGCACCGGCCGCAAGGAAGCTGCCGGAACGCAGGAGACGTATGCCCGGGAAATGTAGAGGCGGTCGATTCTGGACACTCCTCTCCCAGACCTCACGCAAGTGAAGGCGCTGGAGTCGGGATGGAGATTTCGCCAGACATCCACCAAGTCGAGGGACCCGACCAGGTCCCTCAACTTCTCCATCGCCGCCGGGCATGGCAGGGTGCCCGTGCGGTCCCTCGCCTCGAGGGTACAATTAAAATCCCCCCCGAGGATGACGCACTCGCCCGCGTCGATGGAGCCCAGAAGAGTGGACACTTCTTCAAAGAAGCGCGCTTGCTGCGCACCGGCCCCAGGGGCGTACACGTTCACTAGATGGAGCGGCACGCCCCCCAGGCGAACAGTGACCTGGAGCAAGCGGCCCGGCACGAGCTCCTTGACCCCCAAGATCTCCGGCTGAAAATGCGGGGCCAGCAAGATAGCCACCCCACTGGAAGCACTGGAGAGGTGACTCATGCTGACCCCTCCTTGCCACTCCAGGAGCCACGTGGCCTCATCTCCCGGAACGGTGTTGGTTTCTTGCAGGAAGCACACCGCATACTTCCCGTCCCGAAGGACCGAAAAGTTATTAAATCTGCGGCTAGCTTCCCTGCTGCCGTTGATGTTGAGGCTGGCTATGGTTATCTTCATCTCAGAAGCATAGATCAACCTCTACTTATATCTAACGGGGGAAGGGAGAGCGGCCGCTAGTCGACCGCCACTCCCTTAGCAGCGCAGTGAGGAAGGACCGGAGCTGACGCAGCCCGAGCGGGCTCACGCCCGCGCCCGCATCCATGGCTTTGACGGCGGTGCGGGCCGACCCGACGAGCAGCGCCAGGCCCGGCCATCTGTCGAGGGCCACCCGAATCCTGTGACGACCCTGGCACGTGGCCACAAAGTCCCGGAGTTCCTCGATGGGAATGAGGGGGGTCCCGGCGAGGGACGGGAGGTCATCCATCGCCTCATCGGCGATGGAATCCCAGTCGTCCTCCGCCCCCACCACCGAGTCCCCGTCCTCCTCCGGGGGGCCGCCACCGGCGGCCGACCCGTCCGTCACGCAGAGCGCAGTGAACGGCTCGGCCGCAACGGCAGGCCCCGCCTCCGCCCGGATCCCACCCCCAGGATCGGTGGCGGAGGATTCCTCCCTGGGCTCCTGCAGGGGCACCGGGCCAGAAGACGGCGGCGGTTCAGAGCCCCCCTCCGCCCCAGGCGCTGGAACGACCGGAGAGACCGGAGAGACCGGAGAATATGTAAATCCAAGCTCCTCCAAGTCGCCCGGCGCCAGAGACACAGACAGAGGGCCTTCCACTACCGCGCCACCGGCCTCCGACCCAGCAGAAGGGGTATTTCTAGCAAAATCCTCGACGAGGTCGAGCAGCACCTGGGAAATGTCCGGGCCGCTTTGGGCGAGCTCATCTTCCGCGAGCTCGCCCGACCCAGACTCCAGGCCGCCCGACTCGTCGAGGGGTAACGCCACCGAAAGGGGATCGATCTCGGCCGCGGGTTGTTCCGCGACCCCCCCCACGGGCAGGGTCTCGTCCCCATCCCCGGGAGGCACGAGCTGGGCAGACACCTCTGCCTCAGCCTCCCCAGGGACAGGCGACCCCTGCCGATCGCTCATGATGGTGACAGCGGTGGGGTGGGGCACAGTACCCGCGGCGGGCGACGACTCCCCCTGACCGGAGGGACCTTCCTCCTCCTGGTCCTCCTCCTCCTCCTCCTGGGGGTCGCGCCTTCTTTTTAAAGTGGAGGGATAGGGGGAGACCTCCATTTCTGCAGGGGCATCCCCTGCTCCCTCCGGTGGAGCAGGTTTGTCGGGTCCCTCAGGCCCGAGCCCGGCCGCAGGTTCTGGCGCTCCCGCCTCGGCGGTCGCGGCCACAGGCTCGGGCACGAGGTCCCTCCCACTCTCGCACTCCCAGATTAACGCGGTAATGCGCTCGGGTGTCAGGGGCTCCAAATCCAGGGGCACGCCCTCCCTGGGGGGGCCCACCCCATGGTGTTTATTCTTCCGCGCCCTCTTCCCGACCGGACGCTCTTCCTCCCCCTCGCCGGAGGCCTGGATGGCATCGACCTCCGACGACGACCGCACCCCGGTAGTATTTGTTTGGGGGGGGGGCACGGCCAGACCCAGGGGGAGGAGCGGCGGCGGCGCCAGCCTCGGCCACGCCAGACGACCTGGCAGCCTTGGAGGTGGGGCAGTTTTTTCGTATATGCCCCACCTCCTTGCAGGCGTGGCACCGTACGCCGTCCGTCGTCCAGAAGACGCAGTGAAGGGTCCCCTCATGGAAGACCGAAAAAGCCCCGTCAGTCTCCCCCTCCCACGCCAGCTGAACAAAGGCCTGGCGCCGGAAGGAGAAGACATGACGAAGGCTGGCTTCCCGGAATCCGAGCGGGATCGGCGTGATCCCTGACCTCACCTCCCCAAGTTGGAGCAAGTGGGGGAGGAGGAGCTCACTCGAGATGTAGGGCGGGACGTTCGATAATACGACCCTCTGCACGGTTGCCTCTCGAGGGTCCACCGGCAGGAAGGTCCCGCCCACGGTGAGCCCCTTGGTGATGGCCAGGGCCACCGCCCGCTCCGACTCCAGGAAGAACACAGCCTTCCCATACATTTTCGAGGCGGCGAGTATGGCTGGAGGGCCGACAACCCCAGCCATGGCCTTCACGCACGCCTCGATGGTCATGTTGGGGTGGGTGTAGCTCTTCACCCCAAGCTTCTTTGTTATGAGTCAGAACAGCGACGGGGCAGCAGCAGAAGCGGGAGCAGCCGTGGCTTTGGTCGCCACCGCCGCATAGGTTCTTGCCGGCCCCGTCACCGCCGCAGATGTGGAAGCCATAGTGGGGTGGTTCTTTAAAGAGCTACACACACCCCAAGTCACAGGCCCTACGGTGTTAATGGCCTTGGTAATGTAAAAAGTCTTCCCTTGAGCAGAGGGAGTTTAAAGTAACTGGCCCGCCTCTCCCCTTGATGGAGTTAAATGGGAGAGGGGCCTTCCTTCCCTCTGCTCAATTGGCAATTAGTAGATTTAAAAGGAGGTGCCTTTTCAGAGAGGCAAAGAGAGGACAAAGAGAGAGAGAGAGGGGGGGTGGGAAGGAGGGGGGCCGCAAAGGCAGGGTCCCCACTCAAGGTGGTATTCGGTGGGTGGGTGTCGGCAGGGTGCACTCCCCGATGGAAAAACAAAGTCTTAGGCAGATGGTCTTCGGGCAGGGGGAGAAGATGTCTTCGCCTGGGTAGGCTGGAGAAAGCTCAGGCTCAGCCCCACACCAGGTCTTCTCAATGTAAGGGGAAAAAGCTTCACCTGGGCAGCTCCAGCCAACCCAGGCCAGGCTTTCCGGCCCGTCTTCTTTCCTCCCCCCGCCGAGAATACAAAGTCTTTAGAGGAATGCACAAAAGACACCCACCTGCAGATGTTGAAAGATGCAGCTCCTCCCCTCCTTCCAAGTTGGAGCTGAGTGGTGTTCCTCTCCCCTCTCTCCCTCTCCTGGACTGGAGGCCAAATTGGGAGGCAGTGATGGAAGGCCTCTCCAGTTGTAATGCTGGCCTCCTCTGTCCTCTACTCCTCCCTCTCCAGGCACCTCGGTAGATGTAGATGGTTGAATGTAGATGGTAGGTTGTTGATAGTGGTGGCCTGGGGTCTCACCTTCCCCTCCACTCCCAGGCCAAGGCGACCACACACTCTCCACACAGCAACAGCAGCAGCACAACCTGCTCTACAGAGAGCAAGGTCTGCAATGAGGTTGTGAGGGTGTCAGTCAGTTCCTTCTGTAACCTCTAGATGGCACCTTCACTTGTTTGTTTCTAGCCCTTTGTTAATTGTTCCTAGCCTCCTGTGTTAATTCTTAACGGCCTGTTAGCTGTTCATGGGTTTCACCTGGTTTTCTTGGTATATAAGTTCTGTGGTTGCTTTCCTCTGTGCTCAGTCCTAACCGGGGAACCGGGGACTAGCCTTCACTCTGTGGCTGCTGGCTTTGACTAGCTGGCTGCCATGGTTCTCGAGCTCTGTATTTAAGATGTATCTAAGTCTGTGTTCTTGTTGTTCTTAGTCTTGATAAGGTGCTGGGCTGGACTAGCGTGTTGCCATGTTGGCGCTTGTTTTGAGCCCTGTATTGATAAGCCTGTTACCCCTGTGGCAGCCCCTCGTGATAGCTTGTCCCGAGTCTCGTCTCGGCAAGCTGGTTGCGCTTGTGGTAAGCTTATCCCAGCTCAGTATGGACAAGTAGGTTGCCTCATGGAAGCTGTCCTGAGTTCCTATTCTTGACTAGCCGTTTTGTAACTTGTCTCGAGTTCTATGTATATTGTTGTGTTCCTTGTATGAATCTGGTTATGTGTGAATCTAGTAAAGTACCTTAAAGATTGTATACCTGCCTCTAGCCTGGTTTCTGCACTTGGGTCCAGAACCTACCTTGCCCGGAGAGCACGGCCCCGTATCTACATGGCCCCATGGCTCCCCAACCCCGTGACAGTAATACCCGGGTGATGCTGGAGTTAGTGTACCCTGACCACACTGTAGTACCCGGGTGATACTGGAGTTAGTGAACACTGATCACAGTTCAATACTTGGGTGATACTGGAGTTAGTGTACCCTGATCACACTGTTGAACTCGGGTGATACTGGAGTTCGTGTACCCTGATCACACTGTAGTACCCGGGTGATACTGGAGTTAGTGTACCATGATCACACTGTAGTACCCGGGTGGTGCTGGAGTTAGTGTACCCTGACCACACTGTAGTACCCGGGTGAAACTGGAGTTAGTGAACACTGATCACAGTTCAGTACTTGGGTGATACTGGAGTTAGTGTACCCTGATCACACTGTAGTACTCGGGTGATACTGGAGTTAATGTACCCTGATCACATTGCAGTACTAGGGTGTTGTGTATGTAACCTGTTCCACCTTAAGAGAGCTTAAGCCTGTTCCACCTTAAGAGATGTACTACTTTCTCAGGCTGCTGTAGACGTAATACCGGGGGTGAACACACCGGTATATAAGCACTGTGCAGTAATCTTGTATTCAGTGTAGTCCCTACCTCCAACCAGTAAAGACCTGTTTTATTGTTACTGATTAAGTCTGAGTATTAATTACTTGAACAACTCACAGACTTAACACTGGCGACGAGTCAGGTTCTTACCCTGCGGCAGTCACTCCACGGCAGCTTCGTCCACAGCCAGGACGTTGCAGAGAGGTTTCCACCCTCTCCACCCCACTGGAAGACATCCTGACCTCGGAGCCTCCATCGGCGACCGTCAGCTTCTTCTCCAGCTTGGTGGTGGGTAAGCCGTTGTCTGAGCCGGGCAGCGACGCGACAGGCAGTCCACCGCGTTGGCCGCACGAACGGGGCTGGGGGAGCCGGAAGAATAGGGCGCGAGAGCCGCTTCGAGCGGGAGGCGTTTCAACAGAGCGATCGCATCTCCTGATAAGGGCCGAGAGCCGCGAGAGCGATCGCATCTCCAGATAAGGGCCGCACTCGGGCGATCGCGGTGAAGATAAGGGCCGCACTCGGGGCTGAAGGGAGACGGCGTCGGGGGACGGGTGAAGACTGCCAAGCGCGGGAAAACCGCCATTTTTGTGGGCGGAGGACGACGGCAAGAGCGGGAAGCCGCCATCTTGGATAGCAGTAAAAAAAAAAAATCTGAGAAATTGCAAATCTGATAAAGTACTACAATGCCTAAACACGGGAATATTAGCAACTTTGATAGTGACATCGAAGATTGGGCCATATATGTTGAACGAGTTAAAAATTATTGTAAGGCCAATAAAATTTGTGAGGCTGATAAATCACTAACATTATTAAATTTAATGGGTGCGAAGACATACGGGCAATTGAAACACCTGTTATCACCAGATGAACCGGCGGATAAGACGTTCGATGAGATTGTTACTGTCCTGAAAGATCATCTAAACCCCACGCCGCTGATGCTAGCGGAACGATTTAAATTTTACGACAGAAGGCAGCTACAGCATGAAAGCAATGCTGAATATTTGCTGGAATTGCGTAAATTAGCTAAATATTGCCAGTTTGGAACGGGACTGACAGATGCACTACGAGACAAATTTGTGTGTGGTTTATTTAAACAGGATACACAAAAGCGACTGCTCGAGGAGAATGAGCTGACGCTTGAGAAGGCGGTCACTATGGCAGCAGCACACGAAGCCGCAGCGAGAGGCACGGCAGTAATGCAGCTACGGTCACCGGAGCTCAGTGCACACAAATTGGGTGTGAGTTCTGGCAGATGTTATCGTTGTGGAAAGACAACGCATGATCAGAACCAGTGTTGGTTTAAAAACCAAGAATGTAGAACTTGTGGTAGGCTTGGACATATAGCTAGAGTATGCAGGTCAGGGAAGAAGACCAGCAACAAGAAGTCACCGCAAGGAAAATACGCAAAAGTACACAAGGTGGCCGAACAGGAGTCCGATTCAGATGCTAGCAGTAATGAACTGGCTGGCTTAAGCAGTATTGAACTGGCTAGCTTAAGGGTACTCAACGTTGGTAAGGGTGCAGACCTCCAGACAATTTGGGTTACTCTTCAGATAGAAGGAGTCCAAGTAAAAATGGAATTGGACACTGGATCGGCATTGTCGGTCATGAATAAGAAAGATTACAGAAGGTTATTCCAACATATTCCCCTACAGGATACGGAGATTATATTGACAACCTACACGGGGCAGAGAGTGTACCCCATCGGGACAATAAAGGTTGCAGTGGCCAACAAGGGCGAAGGAAGTCAAATAATGGACTTATATGTGCTACCGGAGGGAGGTCCACCACTACTAGGCCGGGAGTGGTTTAGAAACATAAATATGGACTGGCATTCGCTAAAAGCCATAAAGAGTGAGAACTCGGTGCAGATAATCAGCCCAGACTCTAGAACTGATGATGGTAAGACCAACCCATGTGCAAAAGACAAAGTTTCAGCACAGAATTCCACTGAGCAACAACAACATAGTTTAACAGAGAATTCTGAGTCTGTCAAGTCTACTGATATGCACATTTTTGAGGGACACTGGGCTCGAACTCAACTCCATTTCAAACGACAGCAATTAGAACAAATGATTCGCCGTTTTGAGCAAGAGATGAATGAAATAAAAAAGTTCTTTGTTACAGAGTGGGAGAATCTGGAAAGGCAACAGAAGCAACTGATGGAGAAAATGGAGCAGGAGCACACCAACCATCTGCGCGAGGAGGCCGAACGAATCAAAGCTGATTCAGGTTCTGAAGGTGCGTGCCATAATCTGGTGTCAGAAGAGTTAACGGTCAGCCAACTCCTTCATATGCTGAGGGACAAGACTCTGAAATGGGAAAAACTTGAACACGAGCTGCGATCTTCAAAGGAAAAGGGTTCGGAGCTCTCAAAAGTCATTGAGATGGCTGATGTGACGACACAGACTGAAACGACTGCAACAGAGCAGCCATTGGATGCCAAAAGTACGCTGACTCACGTCAATGTAGAACAACAGACCGCTGAAACAGCTGCTCCGGTAGAGGGATTGCATAGTCCGATCAATCAATCTCCAAAGGAAGTTGAAGTATTAAAATCACAAATGAGGTCACTAGTAAACGACTTGCTGAAAGTCCAGAAAAAGCTGGATGCAGAGGTACACATGAAGAAGTCTCTTCAGGAAAGATGTCTGGATTTGGAACAAGAGCTGGCTAACGTCCAGCTGGGTATGGAGGAAATAGACGACCCTCTCACTGGTCTAGCTCAGGACGACACCGAATATTACTATGACCTGGTGGACGACACCGAATATTACGATGTCCTGTCCTGCCCAGCTTGTAACTTCGACTCCCAAAGTGCAGAAATCATGGAGGAGCACCAAAAGTCTACGGGACATCGGGAGAAGCTGGCTCTACGACGGAAACAGGAGGAAGAGAAGGAGGAACTGCGCATGCAGCTGGCAGCTGTGGCAGCTGACAATGGAGCCCAGAGAGTCTCCAAGAAGCAGAAAAGGAAAAGTAAAAACAGAAGATGACCCATCTGAACCATTATCACCTCTACCAGATCACACACGTGGTCCCTCCGAACGGAGCCAAATCAGTTCGGAAGTTCAAGCTGTTAAATCCATGAAAGGACTATTGAATGAGTAACGTGAACTGACTACACCACAGAGATTGAATCTGTGAACTGTTTTCTGCAGAGACTGAATCTGTGATATGTTACGTTAAACATGAAGTTATATATGTATATATGTTATTACGTTATGTTAAATGGGGGGGTGACTATAAAGCTAAGAAGGGAGGAGTGTTGTGTATGTAACCTGTTCCACCTTAAGAGAGCTTAAGCCTGTTCCACCTTAAGAGATGTACTACTTTCTCAGGCTGCTGTAGACGTAATACCGGGGGTGAACACACCGGTATATAAGCACTGTGCAGTAATCTTGTATTCAGTGTAGTCCCTACCTCCAACCAGTAAAGACCTGTTTTATTGTTACTGATTAAGTCTGAGTATTAATTACTTGAACAACTCACAGACTTAACATAGGGTGATACAGGAGTTAGTGTATCCTGATCACACAGCTGTTCTCTGGTGATACTGGAGTTAGTGTTCCCTGATCACACTGTAGCACCCGGGTGATGCTGGATGTAGTGTACCCTGATCACACCGTAGTTCCCGGGTGATACTGGAGTTAGTGAACCCTTATCACACTGTTGTACTCTGGTGATACTGGAGTTAGTGTATCCTGATCACACTGTTGTACCCGGGTGATACTGGAGTTAGTGTACCCTGATCACATTATAGTACTCGGGTGATACTGGTGTTAGTGTATCCTGATCACACTGTAGTACCCGGGTGATACTGGAGTTAGTGTATCCTGATCACACTGTAGTACCCGGGTGATACAGGAGTTAGTGTATCCTGATCACACTGTAGTACCCGGGTGATGCTGGAGTTAGTGTACCATGATCACACTGTAGTACCCGGGTGATGCTGGAGTTATTGAATACTGATCACAGTTCAGTACTTGGGTGATACTGGAGTTAGTGTACCCTGATCACACTGTAGTACTCGGGTGATACTGGAGTTAGTGTATCCTGATCACACTTTAGTACTCAGGTGATACTGGAGTTAGTGTACCTGACCACACTGTAGTACCGGGGGATACTGGAGTTAGTGTACCCTGACCACACTGTAGTACCCGGGTGATATTGGAGTTAGTGTACCATGATCACACTGTAGTACCCGGGTGATACTGGAGTTAGTGTATCCTGATCACACTGTTCTACCCGTGTGATACTGGAGTTAGTGTTCCCTGATCACACTGTAGTGCCCGGGTGATATTGGAGTTAGTGAACACTGATCACAGTTCAGTACTTGGGTGATACTGGAGTTAGTGTACCCTGATCACACTGTAGTACCCGGGTGATACTGGAGTTAGTGTATCCTGATCACACTGTTCTACCCGTGTGATACTGGAGTTAGTGTTCCCTGATCACACTGTAGTGCCCGGGTGATACTGGAGTTAGTGAACATTGATCACAGTTCAGTACTTGGGTGATACTGGAGTTAGTGTACCCTGATCACACTGTAGTACCCGGGTGATACTGGAGTTAGTGTATCCTGATCACACTGTAGTACCCGGGTGATACTGGAGTTAGTGTATCCTGATCACACTGTAGTACCCGGGTGATACAGGAGTTAGTGTATCCTGATCACACTGTAGTACCCGGGTGATACTGGGGTTAGTGTACCATGATCACACTGTAGTCCCCGGGTGATGCTGGAGTTAGTGAACACTGATCACAGTTCAGTACTTGGGTGTTACTGGAGTTAGTGTACCCTGATCACACTGTTGTACTCTGGTGATGCTGGAGTTAGTGTACCCTGATCACACTGCAGTAACCGGGTGATGCTGGAGTTAGTGAACTCTGATCACAGTTCAGTGCTTGGGTGATACTGGAGTTAGTGTACCCTGATCACACTGTTGAACCCGGGTGATACTGGAGTTAGTGTTCCCTGATCACACTGTAGTACCCGGGTGATACTGGAATTAGTGTTTCCTGATCACACTGTTCTACCCGTGTGATACTGGAGTTAGTGTACCCTGATCACACTGTTGTACTCTGGTGATACTGGAGTTAGTGTATCCTGATCACACTGTTGTACCCAGGTGACGCTGGAGTTAGTGTACCCTGATCACACTGTAGTACCCGGGTGATACTGGAGTTAGTGTATCCAGATCACACTTTAGTACCCGGGTGATACTGGAGTTAGTGAACATTGATCATAGTTCAGTACTTGGGTGACACTGGAATTAGTGTACCCTTCTCACACTGTTGTACCCGGGTGATACTGGAGTTAGTGTATCCTCACACACTGTAGTACTCGGGTGATACTGGAGTTAGTGTATCTTGATCACACTGTTGTACTCTGGTGATACTGGATTTAGTGTATCCTGATCACACTGCAGTACTAGGGTGATACTAGAGTTGGTGTACCCTGATCACACTGTTGTACCCAGGTGATACTGGAGTTAGTGTACCCTGATCACACTGTAGTACCCTGGTGATACTGGAGTTTGTGTATCCGGATCACACTGTAGTACCCGGCTGATGCTGGAGTTAGTGAACACTGATCACAGTTCAGTACTTGGGTGATACTGGAGTTAGTGTACCCTGATTACACTGATGTTCTCTGGTGATACTGGAGTTAGTGTATCCTGATCACACTGTTGTACCCGGGTGATACAGGAGTTAGTGTACCCAGATCACACTGCTTTTCTCTGGTGATACTGGAGTTAGTGTATACTGATCACACTGTAATACCCGGGTGGTACTGGAGTTAGTGTACCATGATCACACTGTAGTACCCGGGTGATGCTGAAGTTAGTGTACCATGATCACACTGTAGTACTCGGGTGACACTGGAGTTAGTGAAAGCTGATCACAGTTCATTTCTTGGGTGATACTGGAGTTAGTGAAAACTGATCACAGTTCATTACTTGGGTGATACTGGAGTTAGTGTATCCTGATCCCACTGTAGTACCCGGGTGATACTGGTGTTAGTGTACCCTGATCACACTGTATTATTTGGGTGATACTAGAGTTGGTGTACCCTGATCACACTGTAGTACTCAGGTGATACTGGAGTTAGTTTATCCTGATCACACTGTAGTACCCGGGTGATACTGGAGTTAGTGTACCCTGATCACACTGTAGTACCGGGTGATACAGGAGTTAGTGTATCCTGATCACACTGTAGTACCCGGGTGATGCTGGAGTTAGTGTACCATGATCACACTGTAGTACCCGGGTGATGCTGAAGATAGTGAACACTGATCACAGTTCAGTACTTGGGTGATACTGGAGTTAGTGTCCCCTGATCACACTGTAGTACTCGGGTGATACTGGAGTTAGTGTACCCTGATCACACTGTAGTACCCAGGTGATACAGGAGTTAGTGTATCCTGATCACACTGTAGTACCCGGGTGATACTGGAGTTAGTGTACCCTGATCTCACTGTAGTACCCGGGTGATACTGGAGTTAGTGTATCCCAACACTGGACAAACAGGGGGCTAAGGGGGGGGAGGAGCTAAACATGATCAAAATCACTAAGGAAGTGGTACTCGGTAAAATAATGGGACTCAAGGCGGATAAATCCCCTGGACCTGATGGCTTACATCCAAGGGTCTTGAGGGAAGTGGCGGTAGGGATTGTGGATTCATTGTTAATAATTTTCCAAAACTCCCTGGACTCGGCAATGGTCCCGGCAGACTGGAAAACTGCTAATGTAACACCCTTATTTAAAAAGGGCAGTAGATAGAAGGCTGGGAACTATAGACCGGTTAGCCTAACATCTGTGGTAGGTAAAATTTTGGAGTCCATTATTAAGGAGACAGTAACAGGACATTTGGACAATCATAATTTAATAGGACAAAGTCAGCATGGTTTTATGAAGGGCAAGTCATGTTTGACAAATTTGCTGGAGTTCTTTGAGGAAGTAACATATAGGGTGGATAAAGGGGAACCAGTGGACGTAGTGTATTTAGACTTCCAAAAGGCATTTGACAAGGTGCCACACAAAAGATTATTGCTTAAGATAAAAAATCACGGGATTGGGGGTAATATTCTGGCATGGATAGAGGATTGGCTATCTAACAGAAGGCAGAGAGTTGGGATAAATGGTTCATTCTCAGACTGGCAATCAGTAACTAGTGGTGTTCCGCAGGGGTCAGTGCTGGGTCCCCAACCCTTTACAATCTATATTAACGATTTGGAGGAGGGGACCGAGTGTAACATATCAAAGTTTGCAGATGATACTAGGATGGGGGGGAAAGTAGTGAGTGAGGAGGACATAAAAAACCTTCAAGGGGACATAGACAGGCTAAGTAAGTGGGCAGAGATTTGGCAGATGGAATACAATACTGGAAAGTGTGAGGTTATGCACTTTGGCAGGAAAAATCATAGAGCAAGTTATTATCTTAATGGCAAGAAACTGGAAAGTACTGAAGTACAAAGGGATCTGTGGTCCTGGTGCACGAAACTCAAAAGGTTAGTATGCAGGTGCAGCAAGTGATTAAGAAGGCCAATGGAATGTTGGCTTTCATTGCTAGGGGGATAGAATATAAAAATAGGGAGGTATTGCTTCAGTTGTACAAGGTATTGGTGAGACCGCACCTAGAATACTGCGTACAGTTTTGGTGTCCATACTTAAGAAAAGACATACTTGCTCTCGAGTCAGTACAAAGAAGGTTCACTCGGTTAATCCCGGGGATGAGGGGATGGACATATGAGGAGAGGTTGAGTAGATTGGGACTCTACTCATTGGAGTTCAGAAGAATGAGAGGCGATCTTATTGAAACATATAGGGGCAGTAATTCGGCTCGGGTGATTGCCGCGCGTGCAAGGCCCCAAGGTGGACTTACCCGGCGCGCCGACATCTGAAATCTGGCCCGCAATGACATTCCTGTGACTGGCCAGCTTGAGGTCCTGCCGCGCTGTGTGTGCGTGAAGCAGCGGCGTACTTAGTGCGATGAGCCGGCTGGGATCACGTGAGCACAGGGCAACCAATGGGAGGTTGCAAAAGTTCATTCATAAGTTTGACAGTGAGAGCTGTCAAACTCATGAAAACTCCTGGCCCCAAAACACTACTTAAACCTGAAAGAAAATTAAAAAAAACATTGCACTACTTAAATGAACCATAAATAACTATGAAAAACTATTTTAAACAATAATTTTAAAATTTAAAAAAAAAATTTTAATAAAAAATCGGGGCTAAAACTAAACTTACCTTACTGTAAATTCTTTAAAAATAACAAACCTGTGGAAAAAAAAATTCTAAATTGTATTAATAGACCACTTACCTGAAAAACTAAGTACTTACGTGTGGTTTTTCTGTGTGTAAATATCGGCGGCCTTTACACACGCGCATCTCTCTCAAAGTACAGGAATCCCAAGGCGCATGCGCTGCCCGATACCACGCATGCGTTCAGCCTCTGAACCCCTTCGTTCAGAGGACTGGAAATGCCGGCGTTCCCCGCATGCACGGTGTTTCCTGAACGCCGGCATTTCATCCGGCCAGATGCGTGAGTACCCAGACCGTACTCACGCATTTGGACCCGAATTACTGGGCCATTAGATTGTGAAGGGGTTGGATCGGGTGGATGCAGGGAAGATGTTCCCGATGATGGGTGAAACTAGAACTAGGGGGCATAGTCTTAGAATAAGGGGCTGCTCTTTCAAAACTGAGATGAGGAGGAACTACTTCACTCAGAGGGTGGTAGGTCCATGGAATAAGCTGCCCCAAAAAGCTGTAGAAGCTACATCATTACATAAATTTAAAACAGAAATAGACAGTTTCCTAGAAGTGAAGGGAATTAAGGGTTATGGGGAGCGGGCAGGAATTTGGACATGAGTCTAGGTTCGGATCGGTCATGGCCCTGTGGGTAGCGGAGCGGCCCAGGGGCCGTGTAGCCTGATCCTGCTCCTATTTCATGTGTCTAATTCTGTTAGATGCAGGAGATGGTTCTGTGATAGTGGATTGGCAGTTAGGATCAGATCAGCCATGATCTTATTGAATGGCGGAGCAGGCTGGAGGGGCCGATTGGCCGACTCCTGCTCCTATTTCTTATGTTCTTATGTTCTTATGATCACACTGTAGTATCCGGGTGATACTGGAGTTACTGTACCCTGATCACACTGTAGCACTCGAGTGACACTGGAGTTAGTGTACCCTGATCACACTGTAGTACTCTGGTGATACTGGAGTTAGTGTGCTCTGATCACACTGTAGTACCCGTGTGATACTGGAGTTAGTGTTCCCTGATCACACTGTTGTACCCGGGTGATACTGGAGTTAGTGTACCCTGATCACACTGTTGTACCCGGGTGATACTGGAGTTAGTGTATCCTGATCACACTGTAGTACTCTGGTGATACTGGAGTTAGTGTGCTCTGATCACACTGTAGTACCCGTGTGATACTGGAGTTAGTGTTCCCTGATCACACTGTAGTACTCATGTGATACTGGAGTTAGTGTTCCCTGATCACACTGTAGTACCCGGGTGATACTGGAGTTAGTGAACATTGATCACAGTTCAGTACTTGGGTGATACTGGAGTTAGTGTATCCTGAACACACTTTAGTACTCGGGTGATACTGGAGTTAGTGTACCTGACCACACTGTAGTACCGGGTGATACTGCAGTTAGTGTACCCTGATCACACTGTAGTACCCGCGTGATACTGGAGTTAGTGTACCATGATCACACTGTAGTACCCGGGTGATACTGGAGTTAGTGTATCCGGATCACACTGTAGTACCCAGGTGACACTGGAGTTAGTGTATCCTGATCACACTGTGGTACCCAGGTGATACTGGAGTTAGTGTATCCTCATCAAACTGCAGTACTAGGGTGCTACTTGAGTTAGTGTACCCTGATCAGACTGTTGAACGCGGGTGATACTGGAGTTAGTGTTCCCTGATCACACTGTAGTACCCGGCTGATACTGGAGTTAGTGAACACTGATCACAGTTCAGTACTTGGGTGATACTGGAGTTAGTGTACCCTCATCACACTGTAGTACCCGGGTGATTCTGGAGTTAGTGTATCCTGATCACACTTCTACCCGTGTGATACTGCAGTTAGTGTTCCCTGATCACACTGTAGTACACGGGTGATGCTGGATGTAATGTACGCTGATCACACTGTAGTACCCGGGTGATACTGGAGTTAGTGACCATTGATCACAGTTCAGTACTTGGGTGATACTGGAGTTAGTGTACCCTTATCACACAGTTGTACTCTGGTGATACTGGAGTTAGTGTATCTTGATCACACTGTAGTACTCGGGTGATACTGGAGTTAGTGTATCCTGATCACACTGCTGAACCCGGGTGATACTGGAGTTAGTGTATCCTGATCACACTGTAGTACCCGGGTGATACAGGAGTTCGTGTATCCTGATCACACTGTAGTACCCGGGTGATACTGGGGTTAGTGTACCATGATCACACTGTAGTACCCGGGTGATGCTGGAGTTAGTGAACACTGATCACAGTTCAGTACTTGGGTGTTACTGGAGTTAGTGTACCCTGATCACACTGTTGTACTCTGGTGATACTGGAGTTACTGTATCCTGATCACACTGAAGTCCTAGTGTGATACTTGAGATTGCGTACCCTGATTACACTGTTGTACTCTGGTGATACTGGAGTTAGTGCCCCCTGATCACTCTGTATTACTCTGTGGTACTGGAGTTAGTGATCACTGATCACAGTTCAGTACTTGGGTGATACTGGAGTTAGTGTACCCTGATCACACTGTAGTATCCAGGTGATACTGAATTTAGTGTACCCTTATCACACTTTTGTACCCGGGTGATACTGGAGTTAGTGTTTCCTGATCACACTGTAGTACCCGGGTGATGCTAGAGTTAGTGTACCCTGATCACACTGTAGTAACCGGGTGATGCTGGATTTAGTGAACACTGATCACACTGCAGTACCCAGGTTATACTGGAGTTAGTGTACCTGATCACACTGTTGTACCCGGGTGATACTGGAGTTAGTGTTCCCTGATCACACTGTAGTACCCGGCTGATACTGGAGTTAGTGAACACTGATCACAGTTCAATACTTGGGTGATACTGGAGTTAGTGTACTCTGATCACACTGTAGTACCCAGGTGATACTGGAGTTATTGTATCCTGATCACACTGTTCTACCCGTGTGATGCTGGAGTTACTGTACCCTGATCACACTGTAGTACCCGGGTGATACTGGAGTTAGTGTACCCTGATCACACTGTAGTACTCGGGTGATACTGGAGTTAGTGTACCCTAATCACTCTGTAGTACTCGGCTGATACTGGAGTTAGTGTACCCTGATCACACTGTTGTACTCTGGTGATACTGGAGTTAGTGTATCCTGATCACACTGTTTTACCCGGGTGACACTGGAGTTAGTGTACCCTGATCACACTGTAGTACTCGGGTGATACTGGAGCTAGTGTACCCTAATCACACTGTAGTACTCGGGTGATACTGGAGTTAGTGTACCCTGATCACACTGTTGTACTCTGGTGATACTGGAGTTAGTGTATCCTGATCACACTGTTTTACCCGGGTGACACTGGAGTTAGTGTACCCTGATCACACTGTAGTACCCGGGTGATACTGGAGTTAGTGTATCCGGATCACACTATAGTACCCGGGTGATACTGGAGTTACTGTATCCTGATCACACTGTAGTACCCGGGTGATGCTGGAGTTAGTATACCCTGATCACTCTGTAGTACCCGTGTGATACTGGAGTTAGTGAACACTGATCACAGTTCAGTACTTGGCTGATACTGGAGTTAGTGTACCCTAATCACACTGTTGTACTCTGGTGATACTGGAGTTAGTGTATCCTGATCACACTGTTCTACCCGTGTGAGACTGGAGTTAGTGTTCCCTGATCACACTGTAGTACCCGGGTGATGCTGGATGTAGTGTACCCTGATCACACTGTTGTACTCGGGTGATACTGGAGTGAATGAACACTGATCACAGTTCAGTATTTGGGTGATACTGGAGTTAGTGTACCCTTATCACACTGTTGTACTCTGGTGATACTGGAGTTAGTGTATCTTGATCACACTGTAGAACCCGGGTGATACTGGGGTTAGTGTACCATGATCACACTGTAGTACACGGGTGATGCTGGAGTTAGTGAACACTGATCACAGTTCAGTACTTGGGTGTTACTGGAGTTAGTGTACCCTGATCACACTGTTGTACTCTGGTGATACTGGAGTTAGTGTCCCCTGATCACTCTGTATTACTCTGTGATACTGGAGTTAGTGAACACTGATCACAGTTCAGTACTTGGGTGATACTGGAGTTAGTGTACCCTGATCACACTGTTGTACTCGGGTGATACTGGAGTTAATGTACCCTGATCACACTGTAGTACTTGGGTGATACTGGAGTTCGTGTGCCCTGATCACACTGCAGTACTAGGGTGATACTTGAGTTAGTGTACCCTGTTCACACTGTAGTACCCGGGTGATACTGGATTTAGTGTACCCTGATCGCACTGTAGTACTCGGGTGATACTGGAGTTATTGTACCATGATCACACTGTAGTACCCGGGTGGTGCTGGAGTTATTGTACCCTGACCACACTGTAGTACCCGGGTGATACTGGAGTTAGTGAACACTGATCACAGTTCAGTACTTGGGTGATACTGGAGTTAGTGTACCCTGATCACACTGTAGTACGCAGCTGATACTGGAGTTAGTGTTTCCTGATCACACTGTAGTACCCGGGTGATACTGGAGTTAGTGTACCATGATCACACTGTAGTACGCAGCTGATACTGGAGTTAGTGTATCCTGATCACACTGTTGTACCCGAGTGATACTGGAGTTAGTGTTCCCTGATCACACTGTAGTACCCGGCTGATACTGGAGTTAGTGAACACTGATCACAGTTCAGTACTTGGGTGATACTGGAGTTAGTGTACCCTGATCACACTGTAGTACCCGGGTGATACTGGAGTTATTGCATCCTGATCACACTGTTCTACCCGTGTGATACTGGAGTTACTGTATCCTGATCACACTGTAGTACCCGGGTGATACTGGAGTTAGTGTACCCTGATCACACTGTAGTACCCGGCTGATACTGGAGTTAGTGTATCCGGTACACACTGTAGTACCCGGCTGATACTGGAGTTAATGTTCCCTGATCATACTGTAGTACCCGGGTGACACTGGAGTTAGTGTATCCTGACCACACTGTAGTACTCGGGTGATGCTGGAGTTAGTGTACCCTGACCACACTGTAGTACTCGGTGATACTGGAGTTAGTGTACCCTGATCACACTGTAGTACTCGGGTGACACTGGAGTTAGTGAACACTGATCACAGTTCAGTACTTAGGTGATACTGGACTTAGTGTAACCTTATCACACTGTAGTACTCGGGTGATACTGGAGTTAGTGTACCCTGATCACACTGTAGTACTCGGGTGATACTGGAGTTAGTGTACCCTGATCACACTGTAGTACTCGGGTCATACTGGAGTTAGTGTATCCTGATCACACTGTAGTACCAGGTGATACTGGATTTAGTGTACCCTGATCACACTGTAGTACTCGGGTGATACTGTAGTTAGTGTACCCTGATCACACTGTATTACTCTGTGATACTGGAGTTAGTGTACCCTGATCGCACTGTATTACACGGGTGATACTGGAGTTAGTGTATCCTGATCACACTGTAGTACCCATGTAATACTGATGTTAGTGTACCCTGATCACACTGTATTACTCTGTGGTACTGGAGTTAGTGATCACTGATCACAGTTCAGTACTTGGGTGATACTGGAGTTAGTGTACCCTGATCACACTGTAGTATCCGGGTGATACTGAATTTAGTGTACCCTTATCACACTTTTGTACCCGAGTGATACTGGAGTTAGTGTTTCCTGATCACACTGTAGTACCCGGGTGATGCTGGAGTTAGTGTACCCTGATCACACTGTAGTAACCGGGTGATGCTGGATTTAGTGAACACTGATCACACTGTAGTACCCAGGTTATACTGGAGTTAGTGTACCTGATCACACTGTTGTACCCGGGTGATACTGGAGTTAGTGAACACTGATCACAGTTCAATACTTGGGTGATACTGGAGTTAGTGTACTCTGATCACACTGTAGTACCCGGGTGATACTGGGGTTATTGTATCCTGATCACACTGTTCTACCCGTGTGATGCTGGAGTTACTGTACCCTGATCACACTGTAGTACCCGGGTGATACTGGAGTTAGGGTACCAGATCACCCTGTAGTACTCGGGTGATACTGGAGTTAGTGTACCCTGATCACACTGTAGTACCCGGGTGATACTGGGGTTATTGTATCCTGATCACACTGTTCTACCCGTGTGATGCTGGAGTTACTGTACCCTGATCACACTGTAGTACCCGGGTGATACTGGAGTTAGGGTACCAGATCACCCTGTAGTACTCGGGTGATACTGGAGTTAGTGTACCCTGATCACACTGTTGTACTCTGGTGATACTGGAGTTAGTGTATCCTGATCACACTGTTGTACCCGGGTGACACTGGAGTTAGTGTACCCTGATCACACTGTAGTACCCGGGTGATACTGGAGTTAGTGTATCCGGATCACACTATTGTACCCGGGTGATACTGGAGTTACTGTATCCTGATCACACTGTTGTACCCGGGTGATGCTGGAGTTAGCGTACCCTGATCACAGTTCAGTACTTGGCTGATACTGGAGTTAGTGTACCCTAATCACACTGTTGTACTCTGGTGATACTGGAGTTAGTGTATCCTGATCACACTGTTCTACCCGTGTGAGACTGGAGTTAGTGTTCCCTGATCACACTGTAGTACCCGGGTGATGCTGGATGTAGTGTACGCTGATCACACTGTTGTACTCGGGTGATACTGGAGTCAGTGAACATTGATCACAGTTCAGTATTTGGGTGATACTGGAGTTAGTGTACCCTGATCACACTGTTGTACTCTGGTGATACTGGAGTTAGTGTATCCTGATCACACTGTTTTACCCGGGTGACACTGGAGTTAGTGTACCCTGATCACACTGTAGTACTCGGGTGATACTGGAGCTAGTGTACCCTAATCACACTGTAGTACTCGGGTGATACTGGAGTTAGTGTACCCTGATCACACTGTTGTACTCTGGTGATACTGGAGTTAGTGTATCCTGATCACACTGTTTTACCCGGGTGACACTGGAGTTAGTGTACCCTGATCACACTGTAGTACCCGGGTGATACTGGAGTTAGTGTATCCGGATCACACTATAGTACCCGGGTGATACTGGAGTTACTGTATCCTGATCACACTGTAGTACCCGGGTGATGCTGGAGTTAGTATACCCTGATCACTCTGTAGTACCCGTGTGATACTGGAGTTAGTGAACACTGATCACAGTTCAGTACTTGGCTGATACTGGAGTTAGTGTACCCTAATCACACTGTTGTACTCTGGTGATACTGGAGTTAGTGTATCCTGATCACACTGTTCTACCCGTGTGAGACTGGAGTTAGTGTTCCCTGATCACACTGTAGTACCCGGGTGATGCTGGATGTAGTGTACCCTGATCACACTGTTGTACTCGGGTGATACTGGAGTGAATGAACACTGATCACAGTTCAGTATTTGGGTGATACTGGAGTTAGTGTACCCTTATCACACTGTTGTACTCTGGTGATACTGGAGTTAGTGTATCTTGATCACACTGTAGAACCCGGGTGATACTGGGGTTAGTGTACCATGATCACACTGTAGTACACGGGTGATGCTGGAGTTAGTGAACACTGATCACAGTTCAGTACTTGGGTGTTACTGGAGTTAGTGTACCCTGATCACACTGTTGTACTCTGGTGATACTGGAGTTAGTGTCCCCTGATCACTCTGTATTACTCTGTGATACTGGAGTTAGTGAACACTGATCACAGTTCAGTACTTGGGTGATACTGGAGTTAGTGTACCCTGATCACACTGTTGTACTCGGGTGATACTGGAGTTAATGTACCCTGATCACACTGTAGTACTTGGGTGATACTGGAGTTCGTGTGCCCTGATCACACTGCAGTACTAGGGTGATACTTGAGTTAGTGTACCCTGTTCACACTGTAGTACCCGGGTGATACTGGATTTAGTGTACCCTGATCGCACTGTAGTACTCGGGTGATACTGGAGTTATTGTACCATGATCACACTGTAGTACCCGGGTGGTGCTGGAGTTATTGTACCCTGACCACACTGTAGTACCCGGGTGATACTGGAGTTAGTGAACACTGATCACAGTTCAGTACTTGGGTGATACTGGAGTTAGTGTACCCTGATCACACTGTAGTACCCGGGTGATACTGAATTTAGTGTACCCTTATCACACCGTTGTACCCAGGTGATACTGGAGTTAGTGTTTCCTGATCACACTGTAGTACCCGGGTGATACTGGAGTTAGTGTACCATGATCACACTGTAGTACGCAGCTGATACTGGAGTTAGTGTATCCTGATCACACTGTTGTACCCGAGTGATACTGGAGTTAGTGTTCCCTGATCACACTGTAGTACCCGGCTGATACTGGAGTTAGTGAACACTGATCACAGTTCAGTACTTGGGTGATACTGGAGTTAGTGTACCCTGATCACACTGTAGTACCCGGGTGATACTGGAGTTATTGTATCCTGATCACACTGTTCTACCCGTGTGATACTGGAGTTACTGTACCCTGATCACACTGTAGTACCCGGGTGATACTGGAGTTAGTGTATCCTGATCACACTGTAGTACCCGGGTGATACTGGAGTTAGTGTACCCTGATCACACTGTAGTACCCGGCTGATACTGGAGTTAGTGTATCCGGTACACACTGTAGTACTCGGGTGATACTGGTGTTAGTGTACCATGATCACACTGTTGTACCCGACTGATACTGGAGTTAATGTTCCCTGATCATACTGTAGTACCCGGGTGACACTGGAGTTAGTGTATCCTGACCACACTGTAGTACTCGGGTGATGCTGGAGTTAGTGTACCCTGACCACACTGTAGTACTCGGGTGATACTGGAGTTAGTGTACCCTGATCACACTGTAGTACTCGGGTGACACTGGAGTTAGTGAACACTGATCACAGTTCAGTACTTAGGTGATACTGGACTTAGTGTAACCTTATCACACTGTAGTACTCGGGTGATACTGGAGTTAGTGTACCCTGATCACACTGTAGTACTCAGGTGATACTGGAGTTAGTGTACCCTGATCACACTGTAGTACTCGGGTCATACTGGAGTTAGTGTATCCTGATCACACTGTAGTACCAGGTGATACTGGATTTAGTGTACCCTGATCACACTGTAGTACTCGGGTGATACTGTAGTTAGTGTACCCTGATCACACTGTATTACTCTGTGATACTGGAGTTAGTGTACCCTGATCGCACTGTATTACACGGGTGATACTGGAGTTAGTGTATCCTGATCACACTGTAGTACCCATGTAATACTGAAGTTAGTGTACCCTGATCACACTGTTGTACCCGTGTGATACTGGAGTTAGTGTACCCTTATCACACTGTAGTACTCGGGTGCTACATTATTTAATGTACCCTGATCACACTGTATTACCCGGGTGATACTGGAGTTAGTGTACCCTGATCACACTGTCGTACCCGGGTGATACTGGAGTTAGTGTACCCTGATCACACTGTTGTACCCGGGTGATACTGGAGTTAGTGTGCTCTGATCACACTATAGTACCCGGGTGATACTGGAGTTAGTGTATTCTGATCAAACTGTAGTACTCGGGTGATACTGGAGTTAGTGTACCCTGATCACACTGTAGTACCCGGGTGATACTGGAGTTAGTGTACCCTGATCACACTGTAGTACCCGGGTGATACTGGAGTTAGTGTATTCTGATGAAACTGTAGTTCTCGGGTGATACTGGAGTTAGTGTACCCTGATCACACTGTAGTACCCTTGTGTTCAAATCCATCCATGGTCTCGTCCGTCTTTCTCTCTGTAATCACCTCCAGCCCTCCAACCCTCCGGGATCTCTGTGCTCCTCCAATTCTGGTCTCTTGTGCATCCCCGATTTTAATCGCTCCTCCCTTGGCGGCCGTGCATTCAGCTGCCTGATCCATAAACTCTGCGATTCCCTCCCTAAACCTCTTAGCCCTTCCCCCTCTCTCTCCTCTGTTAAGGCACTCCTTAAAACCTACCTCTTTGACTAATCTTTTGGTCATCTGTCCTAATATCTCCTTATGTGGCTCGGTGTCAAATTATGTTTGATAACGCTCCTGTGAAGCGCCTTGGGATGTTTTACTACATTGCAGGCACTACCTAACTGCAAGTTGTTGTTGTTAGGTTTAAAAACGCATTCCTCCCAATCAAGTGGGTTCCTGCTGGGCAGATTAGGTTAAAGTTACCCCCTGTGACTCTATGTATTGAAAATGACTTCCTTTGTTATTTGCATTGGACAATATGTGACATACAAGAAGTTACATTCATGTGTAAATTTTTAATAATTTTCAGATATTATATCAGATGAAAAGAAAAAGAGAGCACTTTGAATAAAATCTACTTTCCATCCTCTTTAGACAATAAATATTGTAGATGTGATCTCTACACTTTAACTGAACAAAAATCCTCATTTCAGGTACACTGTCAACGACTGGCCACTCCACCAATTATGTCATAGCTGTGGAATTACCAACCTCCAAGTCACAGAGACACTGGATCAAGCGAGGGGTGGCGTTAATCTGTGCCCTGGATTATTGAAAAGTAGCAAGCAACAGAAATCAGCTTCTTCACCTCTATCCCGGACAGGTCCAGAACTAAAAATTGCACCTTAATTTCTCGATACCTGTATCTGTTACAACCAATTGGTTATGTATTCAATTTTTCCTTATTGTTGTTTATCATATATTTTTCATTTTTGTTTTACAAATATATTTGCTTTGAAGTAGGGACTGAAGTTCCCCTTTTAATGAAAAAACAGGAGAAAGTCGTGATTAACAACCGACTAAAGAAATCCCAGGAACAGTGGCTTTGAAACATTGCAGTTTCTGAGAGTGCAATTTCAGTAGTGAGTCTTCTCATTAAAGAAGGAATTTCACCCCGATCATTACACATTCATTGGATACATCTGAATCTGCGTGATATAGAACGAATCCAACAAACAGTGGGCACTCAATTATTCACTGTCAATCCTTGCTGTTTATCTGTTATACTCTTGTGTACAACAGGTTGGGGTATCTTTAAAAATATTGATGGGATGGTAGATTTGTGGTTGTATTCCATTTACAATGATTCTCAAATTTTGCATTTTGATTTGTTCATTACTACTTCTAAAAAAAACTACTTAAAAAAAATTGCCAAATATTTTCTTGCTCAGCTAAAGCCTCATTTAATACAACACTTGATGCATAAACTGCACCTTTGTGCATGTTTTATACTCTCTTATACAATCGAATGTCTTACACAATAGTGTCGCTTACAGAGTTTTTACTGAAATTGCAATCATAAAGTAGTGTGTGATTTACAGTGTGATTCTACATATTGTTTTGAAGGCAACTTTAATTTAGGGAATATATGTACTTTTACAAAGAAATGCTCCTTTTTTTAGCATTGTACTGACTGGACATTGGATGAATAAAAGTCTCAAAAGATGTTTCAGCTGTTGTGCACACTGATGTTGCACAGTTAATACCATAGCACATTAGGACACCGGGGGAGGGTGTACTCTTCAATGAATATCCCTTTTCTATTTCTTTAAGAGGGTGATACTCGCTCTCTAGGTATTTTTCCCCTTTTTCGCTTTGGTTAGCCAGTATCATAAGCTCTCTCTCGCTGTGTCAGACGTGGCTCAGTGGTGACAGAAGGTTGTGTGTTCAAGTCCCATTCCAGTGATTTAAGAGCAAAATCTAGGCTGACACTCCAGTGCAACTGAGGAAGTTGCTGCACTGTCGGAGGTGCCGTCTTTCAGATGAGATGTCTGCCCTTTCGAGTGGATGTAAAAAATCCCACGGCACTATTTCAAGGAAGAACAGGGGAGTTCTCCTGGTTTCCTGGCCAATATTTATCCCTCAACCAACATCACTAAAAAACAGATCATCTGGCCATTATCACATTGCTTCTGTGGGAGCTTGCTGTGCGCAAATTGGCTGCTGTGTTTCTTACATTGCAACAGTGACGACACTTCGTAAGTACTTTGGCTGTGAAGCACTTTGGGACATCCTGAGGCCGTGAAAGATACTACATAAATGTAAGTCTTTCTTCTTTCTGAGAGGACAAGCATTCCCAAGATTCTGCCATTGCCACAATGAAGCCCAGGTGTGATGCGCTATCAATTACTCATAAAAGACTGAGAGTTAAGAGAGTAACTAAAGGCTTTTATTAACAAAAGAATGAAGGTCTGCCTCGAGTGGTCGACCGGTCCAGAAATACAAAGGGCTGGGGAGCAGTCACCTTTATACTAGGACTTGTGGGAGGAGTCAGCCGAGGCATGTCCAGGCATGTACACAGTGGAATACAAACAGTGGTTTACCATATTCACCCCTTGTTTAAAATTGAGTCCGGCGGGGTGAAGTGTATTAAAAGTTAGTGTATTGGAGTCTCTCCGGAGGTCTTGTCTGCCGCTGTGATCGGCGTGGCGACGGCAGGGGTAGTGGAGCTTCCGGCGTCGAGTCCTGCGTAGGCTGTGGCACAGGCGTGTCGTCCTCGTAGATGTCGAGCGGGTCGCGGGGCCCAGGCCTGCCGTCTGCTGGGGCTGGATATCGGATCGTGGGGGGGGGGGTGGTGGTAGTGAGTAGTGGGTTACTGCGGCCCCCGAGGGTGCAAGGTCTCTTATGGAGACTGTGTCCTCCCGCCCGTCCGGGTATGCAATGTAAGCATACTGGGGGTTGGCGTGGAGGAGGTCGACCCTCTCGACCAGGGGGTCCGTTTTATGGGTCCTCACGTGTCTTCTCAGTAGGACTGGCCCTGGGGACGTCAGCCATGACGGTAGCGATGTCCCCGATGTGGACTTCCTTGGGAAGACAAACATTTTCTCATGAGGGGTGGCGTTAGTGGCAGTGCAGAGCAGTGACCGAATAGAGTGGAGCGCATCGGGGAGCACATCCTGCCAGCGGGAGGTTGGAAGGCCCCTAGACTTTAAGGCTAGCAGGGCGGCCTTCCAAACTGTCGCATTTTCTCTTTCCACCTGTCCGTTCCCCCGGGGGTTGTAACTGGTGGTCCTGCTTGTGGCAATACCCCTAGTTAGCAGGTACTGACGGAGTTCGTCGCTCATAAACAATGAGCCCCGGTCGCTATGGATATAGCTGGGGAAACCGAACAGGGTGAAGAGGTCGTTCAGACATTTAATGACCGTGGCACTGATCATGTCCGGGCAGGGGATGGCGAACGGGAAACGGGAGTCCCATAAGGGGACGCATCCGGTCGGGGTCGGGGCCGATGACTCCGTGTTCCACAACACAGCCAAGGATGGCGAGGCGGTTTGTGCGGAATATGCACTTCTCCTTGTTATATGTCAGGTTCAGGAGTTGGGCGGTGCGGAGGAATTTTTTGAAGTTTGCGTCATGGTCCTGCAAGTCACGGCCGCAGATGGTCACATTGTCCAGATATGGGAAAGTGGCCTGCAACGCATTTTGATCTACCATCCGGTCCATCTCCCTTTGGAAGACGGAGACCCCGTTGGTGACGCCAAAGGGAACCCTAAGGAAGTGGTAGAGGCGGCCGTTTGCCTCAAAGGCGGTATACTGGCGGTCCTCAGGGCGGATAGGGAGCTGGTGGTACGCTGATTTCAGGTCAATGGTCGAGAAGACGCGGTACTGCGCGATCTGGTTGACCATATCAGCTATGCGGGGGAGTGGGTAGGCGTCCAGCAGGGTGTAGCGATTTATTGTCTGGCTGTAGTCGATGACCAGGCGCTGCTTCTCGCCGGTCTTAACGACCACAACCTGGGCTCGCCAGGGGCTGGTGCTGCCCTCAATAATCCCTTCCTTCAGGAGCCGCTCCACTTCGGTTTTAATGAAAACCCTGTCCCCGGCACTGTATCGCCTGCTCTTTGTGGCGATGGGCTTACAGTCGGGGGTGAGGTTAGCAAACAGTGGGGGGGGGGGGGGGGTGACTCTGAGTGTGGAGAGGTTGCACCTGGTGCGCGGCGGGCAATTTGGAAACTGCTGGCTGCGGACTGTGAGTGGGGGTAGGGGTCCACCGTACGCCATCGTAACACTTTTAAGGTGGCACTGAAAATCTAACCCCAGCAGGACGGCAGCGCAGAGGTCAGGCAGGACCAGAAGTTTAAAATGATCGTACATAGTCCCGTCTACTACGAGTGTCACCACGCAGTAGCCGCCGATGTCCGCCGACTGGGACTCGGAGGCCATAGAAATCCGCTGGTGCACAGGCAGGACTGGGAGAGAGCAACGCCGCACCGTGTTGGGGTGGATGAAGCTCTCTGTGCTCCCAGAGTCAAAAAGGCAGATTGTATCGTGACCATTTACCTTAATGTCCATTGTGGAACTGGCCAGCTGGTGCGGTCTCGCTTGGTCCAGTGTAACGGATGCCAGCGTAGGGGTCGGTGTGTCGCTGCGGGTGTCAGATGAGGCGGTGTTGGGGGCCTGCTGCATTCCAGCTGTCGTCCAAGATGGCGGCGTCCATGATCCCCATGTGGCTGGAGGCGTCCAAAATGGCTGCTGTACCGGTGGTTCACACATGGCCGGGGAGGCCCAAGATGGCGGCCCGCATGGCCCACACGCGGCGCTGCTGGGGTTCGGGGTGGCTTTGGCCCTGCAGACGCTAGCGTAGTGTCCCTTCTTCCCGCAGCCCGAGCAGATCGCGTTTTTCGCCGGGCAGCGCGCTCTGGGGTGTTTTGCCTGGCCACAGAAGTAGCATTTCTGGCCTTGGGGCACTGCTGTCTGGCCTTGGGACACTGCTGTGGTAGTTGGGCCGTTGCTGGGGTGTGGCTGGGGTGGCACGGTGCTATGAGGCGGTCCTACCGTGTCCCAGGCTGTCATTCCCCGCGGCGTCCACGGTGCAGAGGAGTAGGCATCCATGCCCCGGTAGGCTGCATCCAATGATAGTGCGAGTTCAGAGGCCTTGTTGAGGTCGAGGCCACTCTGCTCCAACAGTCGCTGTCGGGTGTAATTGGATCTGTGACCCGCTACAAAAGCGTCCCGGATAAGTTCTTCTGTGTACACGGCGGCCTTTACATCCTTACAACCATAGGCCCGGCCAAGCACAGACAGTGCCTGAAGGTATTCCACGGTCGATTCCCCAGGTTGTTGTTTACGACTCCCCAGAAGGTGCCTGGCGTACACTTCGTTCACTGGGTGCGTGTACTGGTCCTTGAGGAGCTTGATAGCATCCGCGTACGAGGTCGCGTCTTGGATGACCGAGTACACTCGGCGGTTCACTTTGGAGGTCAGGATATCCAGTTTGTCCTCGTCTGATTTGATTGCTGCGGAGGCAGTCAGGAATTTTTCGAAACACTTAAGCCAGTGAGTAAACTTGGTGGATGAGTCCGCCTCCCGATGATCTAAGTCCAGGCATGCTGGTGTGAGGATCTTCTCCATTATAAAAATTTTGTTAATAAAATTGATGCGCTATCAATTACTCATAAAAGACTGAGAGTTAAGAGAGTAACTAAAGGCTTTTATTAACAAAAGAATGAAGGTCTGCCTCGAGTGGTCGACCGGTCCAGAAATACAAAGGGCTGGGGAGCAGTCACCTTTATACTAGGACTTGTGGGAGGAGTCAGCCGAGGCATGTCCAGGCATGTACACAGTGGAATACAAACAGTGGTTTACCACAAGGTGTAAGGAGGTATTTGGGTGCAGCTGAAGGTGATTCTGCCTCTGGGACCGTGTAACATCACAGTATGCAGTATGCTCAACAAGCGGTCTTACTGTTACGCTGTTTTATAAACTAGATGTTGGGCAGTTAAGGTACTCTCAAGTTCAAAGGGGACACAAGGTCCACTTCGGAGTGACTGATGACACTCAATCCAGGAGAACAGTGCAGACCGGAAATCTGTAAAAGACCCCATCACTGATCCCTGTGGCACCTTGAGCCTCACTCAAAACATTACAGAAAGTTAACTTTTCTCTTCCATGAACCTTCATCATTACACACATACTCCACAAGGTAAAAAGAGTTTAGAAGTTTTACACTCACATTGATCTGGGAAAATTTCTATTTCCTGGGCTAACCAGTTTTGTTCTCTTACAGGTTTTCCACTGTGAGACTGAAAATAATACTAATAGTATATTGTAGGAGTCTACGTACTCCTAGCAAAAAATACTGAACTCGGAGAGGTTCAACAGAAAAGGTTTAATTGTTGAGGCTGCATGCTGAACACAAAATGGAGTCAGAGACTACACAAAGTACGACTGCCTTTCATCAGTGCACAGCTTCGACTGCTCCTCCCCCGCTCTGGGCTTAACTATGTTGCAGATCGAGTTTCTTAAAGGTGTGATCCTTCTTAAAGGCATGACGCCTGATTTATAGTCTACGGATCGGGAAGCGGATTGTGTCCTTTCTGTGATCGGTACGCCACACAGCTCCCTCCAGAATCCACTAGTAGGGAGTGTACGAACCGGCGTGGCGGCTTGATGGCACGGCCGGAACGGCTCTTGGCGGTTGGTGTCGGGAGCGGGGCGGTTGGACGCGTCGGGCTCTTAGGCGGTCTGCCCCGCGGTGGGGGTTGGCCCACTTGAACGGGTTCGTCGGGCTCTAGGTGCGCCAGCTTGAGCCGGTTGACCGACACCTTGTCAGTTCTGCCGCCCACTTCGAGGAGGAAGAACTTGTTCCCCGTCTGGAGTACCTTGTAGGATCCGTCGTATGGGGGCCGTAGAGGTCCTCGGTGGGCGTCATGGCGCACAAAAACAAATTTGGCCATGTGCAGGCTAGGTGGTACGCAGGCTGCTGGTTCACCGTGCTGGCCGGTGAGTACCGGAGCGAACTGTTGTGCTCGGTTGGCGAAAGCGCGGCGCTGCTGGTCAGCCGACCAGGGGGTCGTGGCGGTGGGCAGGAACTCTCCGGGTACGCGCAGCGGCTGGCCGTACACGAGTTCCGCCGCCGAGGCTTGCAGGTCTTCCTTGACCGCGGAGCGTAGGCCGAGTAGCACCCACGGGAGGCGGTCGATCCAAGCCTCGTCGTCGAGGCTGGTGCGGAGGGACGCCTTCATGGACCTGTGGAATCGCTCGCACAGTCCGTTGGCTTGGGGGTGGTAAGCCGTGGTGCGGTGAACGGCCACCCCGAGGTTTCGGGCGATGGCGGCCCACAGATCAGAGGTGAACTGCGGGCCTTTATCCGACGTCATGTCGGAGGGGACGCCGAACCAAGCGACCCAGGTACCGATGAACGCCCTCGCGATGTCGGCAGTGGTGGTGGACGTCAGTGGAATGGCCTCGGGCCAGCGGGTGGTACGGTCCACGATTGTCAGCAGGTGCGTGTGACCTTGTGATGGCGGCAGGGGGCCGACGAGGTCGATGTGGACGTGGTCAAACCTTCTTTCTGGCACGGTGAACTCCTCGAGTGGGGCTTTGACGTGCTGGTAGATTTTGGCACGCTGGCAAGCTATGCAGGATCTGGACCAGACGCACACATCTTTGCGCAGGCCGCGCCAGACAAATCGGTTGGCCACCAGTCTAATGGACGCGCGGGTGCCGGGGTGTGAGAGGCCGTGGACGATGTCGAACACCCGTTTTCACCAGGACACCGGGACTACGGGGCGGGGTTGCGCCAAGGAGGTGTCGCATTTGACTGTGATGGCGGACGGGCCGCAGGCGACGTCGGTCAGTCGCAGCCCTGGGAGGGTTGTGGGCGCGGAGAGCAGATCGGGGTTGGTGCGTTGTTCCGCTGCCAGTTGAGCATAGTCCACTGCCAGGTGGGCGCCGTGGACGGCGGGGCGGGATAGGCAGTCGGCCACCATGTTGTCTCGACCGGAGACATACCGGATGTCCGTGGTGAATTCGGACACCGCGGCGAGCTGGCGTTGTTGCCTGGCTGACCACGGGTCCGCAGATTTCGCCATCGCGAATGTCAGGGGTTTGTGGTCGACAAACGCGGTGAAGGGGCGGCCCTCCAGGAGAAATCTAAAATGGCGGACTGCCAGGTACAGTGCGAGGAGCTCGCGGTCAAAGGCGCTGTATTTGGCCTCCGGGGGGCGCAGTTGGCGGCTGAAAAAGGCCAGCGGTTGCCAGGCCCCGTCGACCCACTGTTCGTACACGGCGCCGACCACGTGGTCGGAGGCGTCCGTGGTGAGGGCCACCCTGGCGTTGGGCTGTGGGTGAGCGAGCATGGTGGTGTCGGCGAGCGCCTTTTTGGTCGATTCGAAAGCGGTCAACATGTCCGCCGGCCACTCGATCGCCATTCTGTCTTTCTTACCCCGGAGGGCTTCGTATAGGGGCCGCATGAGGGAGGCCGCTCCGGGGATGAAGCGGTTGTAAAAGTTGATCATCCCCAAGAACGCCTGGAGGTCTTTGATGGTGGTAGGCCGGGGGAACTGCTGGACGGCTTGCACCTTGGCGGGCAGGGGAATGGCTCCGCCCTGCGTGATGTGGTGGCTGAGGAATTCGATCCTGCTGAGGCCGAATTGGCACTTGGCTGGGCTGATGATGAGCCCGTGCTCACTGAGCCGCTGGAACAGGGTGCGGAGGTGCTCGATGTGTTCCTGCTTGGAGGAACTAGCTACCAGGATGTCATCCAGGTAGACAAAGAGGAACTTCAGGTCCCGGAGGACCGAGTCCATGAGCCGCTGGAAGGCCTGGGCCGCGTTTTTGAGGCCGAAGGGCATTTGGAGGAACTCGAATAGCCCAAAAGGGGTGATTATGGCCGTCTTGGGAACGTCCGTGGGGTGGACTGGCACCTGATGGTAACCGCGCACCAGGTCAACTTTGGAGAAGACTGAGCGGCCGGCCAGTCTAGCTGAGAAGTCTTGAATGTGCGGTATGGGGTACCGATCCGGCGTGGTGGCGTCGTTTAGGCGCTGGTAGTCCCCGCAGGGGCGCCATCCCCCGTCGGGTTTGGTGACGATGTGGAGTGGGGAGGCCCAGGGGCTGTTGGAGCGGCGGATGATGCCGAGCTGTTCCATTGTGGCGAACTCGGCCCGTGCGATCTCCAGCTTGGCCGGGTCCAGCCTGCGGGCGTGGGCATACACCGGTGGGCCTGTGGTGGGGATGAAGTGTTCTACCCCATGCTTAACAACCTTCGCGGAGAAGGTCGGGTTGGTGAGGGCTGGGAACTCAGCCAGGAGTGCTGAGTAGTCGTCCGTTGAGCGGGCGCGGCACTGCCACGCAATTTCGGTGGGTTGGGGGGGGGGGCCATGGCGCCTGGGATAGGTGACTTGGTGTTCATGTCCACGAAGCGGCGCCGAGGCATGTCGACCAACAGGCCGTGGGTGCACAGGAAATCCGCACTGAGGAGTGGGGAGAGCACCTTGGCGGTGATAAACTCCCAGTGGTAGCGGCGGCCTGCGAGGTCGATGGTGACGGTGCGGGTGCCGTACGTCCAGATGTCGGTGCCGTTGGCCGCAGCCAGCGCAGGGCCGCGGCCGCTTCGCTGGATCTCGAGGGCGGACGCGGGGATGATGCTACGCTGCG
This sequence comes from Somniosus microcephalus, assembly GCF_052327205.1. NCBI lineage: Eukaryota > Metazoa > Chordata > Chondrichthyes > Squaliformes > Somniosidae > Somniosus > Somniosus microcephalus. The sequence continues at coordinate 135,213,337 of NC_140997.1, forward strand.
TGCCCGTGTCGCATAGGAAACGGCGTCTGGAGGCGCTGTCCGTAACGTACAGCAGCGCATCTGCTTGCCCCACAGCCATCGTGTAGGCCGGTGTGGGGGCGGTTGGAAACGTGCAGGGATGGCTGCAGTGGCGTGCCCGTGCGCCGAATCAGGTATGGAAGTAGCAGTAGCCCTGGGTCGGAGGGCTTGGGGGACGTGGGGGCCTCGTGGCCGAGCTGTGTGGCCGCGCGATAGAGGGTGGAGCGCGCGCTGACGCTGCGGAGGCCAGGTCGGGGGTGACGGCGTGGTTGGAGCTGGCGGACAGGAGCTTATCGGCTTCGTCGGCCAGGGCCTCGAGGTCCGTGAGGCTGGACGCCACGATCGCCGGGCGGATGCTGGGAGGTAGTTGGTGGATAAAGAGCGTGTGGAAGAGGGAGCCGGGCGGTTTCTCGTCGGTCAGAGCAAGCATGTGTGAGAGCAAGTCTGAGGGCGTGGAGTCACCGAGGCCCAGGAGGTCGAGGAGGTGGCAGTTGCGCAAGAATTGGGAGGCTGTGAATTTTTTTAATGAGCGCGGCCTTGAGATGTGCGTACTTGCCTTCCTCCAGAGGGTTTTGTAGTGTTGTCCAGACTTTCGTGATTGTGGAGCTGCCCAGGGTGGCGAGGAGGTAGTCGTACATCGTTGCGTCGGCGGTGATGCCGCGGAGTCGGAATTGCGATTCGGCTTGAAGGAACCAGGCGGTGGCCAGGTTCCCCCAGAACTCCAGCAGCTTCACAGAGACTGCGTTTGTGTCAGCCATGGTTACGCTTAGGAGTCGTCCTGAGCGTCGGGGTCACCAATGTAGGAGTCTACGTACTCCTAGCAAAAAATACTGAACTCGGAGAGGTTCAACAGAAAAGGTTTAATTGTTGAGGCTGCATGCTGAACACAAAATGGAGTCAGAGACTACACAAAGTACGACTGCCTTTCATCAGTGCACAGCTTCGACTGCTCCTCCCCCGCTCTGGGCTTAACTATGTTGCAGATCGAGTTTCTTAAAGGTGTGATCCTTCTTAAAGGCATGACGCCTGATTTATAGTCTACGGATCGGAAAGCGGATCGTGTCCTTTCTGTGATCGGTACGCCACACAATAATAATAAATAAATGCACTTAAGGATGTAATCCTATAAATTCTAACATAAATACCAAACATGATTTTAATTAAAATTTAAAAAGATAAATTTCCTCTCTATTTTGGCGTATTTCTGGTCATTTTTTGTGGTGGGTTTTCCACCATATAATCGCTCCCCAAGTTCCCTAATGCTTTTTGGCCCATCCTACACTTGTATGCTGAGTTTTGAATTCCTTCATTTAAATATACATTAATGAGGGCTAGTGGCACTGCAGCTCCAAGGGGGGGTGGGGTGAGAGATTAACATTTTTCCTGTAGACCCTTTGTCATACCACTTTTGGTGGGTGGGGTCTGTGTCCAAGTGATGGCCAAGGGATCTTTTACGGCCACTTGAAAATGCAAACAGGGCCTTAGTTTAGCGTTACCTGAAAGACACCATCTCTTAAACTGCAGCACTCCCTCAGTACTGCAATGCAACATTAGCCTAGATTATGTGACACCTGTAGAGGGACTTGAACCAACAACCTTCTGGTTCAGAGGGGAGAACTCTAGCGCTGAACCAAGGTGACACACGCAGTCAGTATTGGCAGGCTAATTGACCATTAGTGGCATCACAGCTGAATTTGGTCCGGTCCTGACCCTAAATTCACACAAGTGCACTATTCCAACGGGAGTTACTGGATAGTGATCGGGTGCAGGAACTTATGATCCTCTCCAATAGCTATTTAGATGATGCACGTTGCATAGAAATGATAGAACAGGTTTTGCCTTCTTTCTTCAGGAGCATTACTTGCGGTGGTTCATTAATACCTTTCCATTAAGGAGCTCTCTTTCGGACCAGACAACAGAGTCTTTGATCTCTGGTTGTTTGACTGCCCTAGGGTACTGTTTATTACTAGACAGTAAATTGGCTCTACATTTAACGTGCTGCCTTTTTCTACCCATTTTCTCCCTTCCTCTCCTGAATGTGCTGACTGTTTCTGGGGTACAGATCTATGGGCGCTGATCACCATATAGTACCTCACACAAGTGGCCATTCTTCATGTGTGAGTTTTGCCAGTCTATTTGACTGTGGAGGACATCACAGCCTAGTCTGATCCTGCCCCCACGCGAGGCCTGCATGTACACACTTTCTAGCAGAGGCAATAGAATAGCAATCAGGAGCAGGAACCCTCACTGTATTTCCTGTCAGGCCCAACCAGGGGCACAGGCCAACTGTGTCACTACTGCCAAATCACTGATTCCATGGTTCTGTATCTAAAGGTATTGAATACAATAGCAAGGGGCTAATGTTGAATTTATGCAAAATCTTAGGCCACCTGTGGAGTAGTGTGTGTAGTTTTGGGCACTATATTTTAGGAATGATATAAAAGCACTGAAAAAGGTAGAATAAAGATTTGTGATTAGACCTCATTTCACTACAACTATGGAGATTAACGGGTGACCTAATAGAGGTCTTCATTAATTATGAAGGTTTATGATAGATTAAATAGCATCATAGAATGTTACAGCTCACAAACAGGCCATTGGGTTCATCAATGATGATAGATTGTTTCCACTGGTTGTAGAGGCAGCAACGAGAAAGGCAAAATTTAAGGCAGTTAGAAAAAAACTCTGTATAGGAGGGCGGTTAGAATGTAAAATTCCCTGCCATTAAGTGTTGCTGAAGCAGAGCTCAGAACATAGTTTAAAACAGAAAGACAGTTTTAAAAAGAGAAATACGCTAAAGGCCATAGGGAGCCAGCAGGACAGCAAGATTCGACAAGGTTGCTCATGTGGGCACTTGATGGGCTGAATTGCCTGATTCTGTACTATAACCTATGATGTGACAGGAAGAAAGACTTGCATTTATATAGCACCTTTCGTCAACTCAGAATGTTGCAAAACGCTTTACAGCCAATGAAGTACTTTTGAAATGTAGTCACTGTTGTAACGTGGGAAACGTGGCAGCCAAATTGCGCACAGCAAGCTCCCACAAACAGCAATGTGCTAATGCCCAGATTGGGAGGATTTTAGAATTCAGCAAAGGATGACCAAGAAATTGATGAGAGAAACTAGAATATGAAAGTCAACTAGCAAGAAACACATGAACAGATTGTAAGAGCTTCTAGTGGCATGTAAAAAGGAAGAGAATAGCGAAAGTAAACGTGCGTCCCTTACAGACAGAGACAGGAGAAATAATGGGGAATAAGGAAATGGCAGAGACATTAAACAAATACTTTGTATCTGTCTTCACAGTAGAAGACACATAAAACATTCCGGAAATAGTGGGGAACCAAAGGTCATGGGAGGATGAGGAACTTAAAGAAATTAGTATTAGTAAAGAAGTTAATGGGACTAAAAGCCGTCAAATAAAAAGGACAAATCCAATCTGGCCAATTAGCACCCTATCAGTCTACTCTCAATCATCAGCAAAGTGATGGAAGGTGTCGTCGACAGTGCTATCAAGCGGCACTTACTCACCAATAACCTGCTCACCAATGCTCAGTTTGGGTTCTGCCAGGACCACTCAGCTCCAGACCTCATTACAGCCTTGGTCCAAACATGGACAAAAGAGCTGAATTCCACAGGTGAGGTGAGAGTGACTGCCCTTGACATCAAGGCAGCATTTGGCATCAAGGAGCTCTAGTCAAATTGTAGTCAAATTGAAGTCAATGGGAATCAAGGAGAAAACTCTCCACTGGCTGGAGTCATAACTAGCACAAAAGAAGATGGTTGTGGTGCTTGGAGGTCAATCATCTCAACCCTAGGACATTGTTGCAGGAGTTCCTCAGGGCAGTGTCCTAGGCCCAACCATCTTCAGCTGCTTCATCAATGACCTTCCCTCCATCATAAGGTCAGAAGTGGGTATGTTTGCTGATGATTGCAGTGTTCAGTTCCATTCACAACTCTTCAGATAATGAAGCAGTTCATGCCCGCATGCAGCAAGACCTGGACGATATTCAGGCTTGTGGCAAGTAACATTCGCGCCACACAAGTGCCAGGCAATGACTATATACAACAAGCGAGAGTCTAACCACCGCCCCTTGACCTTCAATGGCATTACCATCGCCGAATCCCCCACCAACATCATCCTGGGGGTTACCATTAACCAGAAACTTAACTGGACCAGCCACATAAATACTGTGGCAACAAGAGCGGGTCAGAGGCTGGATATTCTGCAGCGAGTGTCTCACCTCCTGACTCCCCAAAGCCTTTCCACCATCTACAAGGCACAAGTCAGGAGTGTGATGGAATACTTTCCACTTGCATGGATGAGTGCGGCTCCAACAACACTCAAGAAGCTCGACAGCATCCGGGACAAAGCAGCCCGCTTGAGTGGCGCCCCATCCACCACCTTAAACATTCACTCCCTCCACCACCGGCGTACCGTGGCTGCAGTGTGCACCATCTACAAGATGCACTGCAGCAACTCATCAAGGCTTCTTCGGCAGCACCTTCCAAACCCACGACTTCTACCACCTAGAAGGACAAGGGAAGAAGGTACATGGGAACACTATCAACTGCAACTTCCCCTCCAAGTCACACACCATCCTGACTTGGAAATATATCGCCGATCCTTCATCATCGCTGGGTCAAAATCCTGGAACTCTCTCCCTAACAGCACTGTGGGAGTACCTTCACCACACGGGCTGCAGCGGTTCAAGAAGGCGGCTCACCACCACCTTCTCAAGGGCAACTAAATGCTGGCCTTGCCAGCGATGCCCACATCCCAGGACTGAATTTAAAAAAAATCCCCTGGACTGGATGGCCTACTTCCTAGGGTTTTAAAGGAGGTGGATACAGAGATAGTGGATGCATTGGTTTTGATCTTCCAGAATTCACTTGATTTTAGAATGGTCCCCTTGGATAGGAATGTAGCAAACATAAACTCACTATTCAAGAAAGGAGTGAGAGAAAACAGGGAACTATAGGCCGATTAGCCTGACATCAGTAGTAGGGAAAATGCTAAAATCTATTATTAGGGACGTGTTATCAGGCAATGTTCCCTGTTTTTTTTTTGGTGAGCGGTCCCTTTAAGTGGCTGCATGGCCCATTCAATTTTTCACGGAGGCACGGTTTCGCCCATATAAAAGCTGGTGAGCGGCCTGCGCAGGACCTCCAAACCACTGTACGGCCACGGAAACATTGGTATCAAGGCACTTAGAAAATCATAATATGATTGGGCAGAGTCAACACGGATTTATGAAAGGGAAATCATGTTTAACAAATCTGTTTTTGAGGCTGTAGCAGGGTAGATAAGGGGTGTAGTGTCCGAGTATCAATAATACACGGACTGCAGGAGAACAATAAAACAGGTATTTACTGAACAGAGGGTAACTTAAGACTGAAATACAGATGCCTGCTATGGCTTTATATACAGGGGTGGTCACTGCCGGTACTGCAGTATAGAATCAGTTCTCTTAAAAAGGTACATACATAACAATTACTCCCCTTTCAGATAAACAGTACATAACATTCATTTAACAACTAAATAATAACTAATTACAATTACAATTTTCTCTGTACTATATACATCAACTGAAATAATCATTTATAAGTTCAGTCTTTGAGGAGGCTTCCTGATCATAACTGGATAGCGCCTTTCTCGAGTATCCTGTTCTTGCGGCGGAGTTGATTCTGGCTCATTGTCATTGGTTGTTTCGTCAGCTTCCAATACCACTGCTTCTGAGGTAGACGCAATCTGTACTTCGGGTTGATTACCAGGTGCACCTGCTCGTGGTATGGGTTTGGCTTGTTCCTGTGACTCTAGAATCTGGTCAGCATGGCGTCTCACGATGCTCTCTCCAACGTCCACTGTGTACATTAGTGGTCCTTGCTGTGTGCATATCGTTCCTGGCTGCCATTTTTCTGTTCGGTAGTCGCGGGCCAAGACTGGTTGCCCTATCTTGAAGCTCCTGGTTGGCTTCTCATTTATGTGCTGGAATTGCTTATCCTCAACATCTCGTCTTATGTTTGGTTTGAGCAAATCCAGGCGACATCTTAGCCTTCGGTTGAAGAACATTATGGCTGGAGCTTGGTTGGTGACTGCATGTGTCACATTCCGGTAAGCAAACAAGAAATTATCCACCTTGTGTTGTAGTGGTATGTCGTCATTATGCATTGCCTTTTTAAAGGTCTGAACAAACCTCTCAGCCAATCCATTTGTGGCTGGATGATATGGGGCAGATGTGTAATGCTTCACCCCATTATTCCTCAGAAACCTCCGGAAATCCTCTGACACAAACTGTGGCCCATTGTCGGAGCAAATCTGTTCTGGCAAGCCGTTCCTGGCGAAGATGGTCCGTAGGACTGCAATAGTTTTCTCCGTGGTGATGGAGGACATTTTGATGACCTCTGGCCATTTCGAATGGGCGTCCACAGCGATTAGAAACATTGAGTCCATAAATGGACCAGCAAAATCAATGTGTACCCGTTGCCATGGAGAGGAGGGCCACTCCCATGGATGTAGCGGGGCCTGTGGTGGAGCGTTTTGGACCTTCTGGCATCCTGTGCATCTGTTGGTCATATCCTCGATTTCTTTATCGATTCCCGGCCACCACACAAACGCCCTGGCTCGGCTCTTCATTTTTACCCCTCCCAGATGACCCCCATGAAGCTCAATGAGCACTCTATCTCCAACCTGGGTGGAATTACCACTCGGGATCCACACATCAAGGTCCCCCGGCACACTGACAGCTGTTCTCTCCTTGGCAAGAATGCTGGCAACAGTGAGTCGCCATGTGCTGGCCATCCCTTCACTGTCAAATCATAGACCCGAGTGTGTGTCGGGTCATTTCGGGTTTCCTTCTCTATACTTGAGTTTGTAACAAGTAGACATTCAACTATGGTCGCATGGAATATCTCAACAGGGTCCACTGCAGGTGCTTCCTCTACCATAGGCAACGGTAGGCGCGACAGCCCATCAGCGTTTCCATGCTGTTTCGTACCCTTGTACTCTATGTCGTACTGATGTGCCCCTAGGAAAAGTGACCATCTTTGCAGCCGTTGCGCCGTCATCACCGGAACACCCTTCTTTGGGTTAAAAATGGAGACCAGGGGCTGATGATCAGTCAGTAGGGTGAATTTCTGCCCGTGCAGATAGTGATTGAACTTCTTCACCCCCCACACCAGGCTGAGGGCCTTCCTGTCAATCTGGGCGTAGTTACGCTCGGCTGAGGTTAACGAGCGCGACGCAAAGGCTATTGGCCTCTCTGAACCGTCAAGGAATTTGTGTGACAGCACCGCTCCGATGCCATAGGGAGACGCATCACATCCTAACCGAATCGGTAGTGTTGGATTGTAGTGGGCCAATACTTCTTTGGAAGTGATTAGGCATTTACATTTCTGAAAGGCACGCTTACACGAATCACTCCATTTCCATGTTACTCCAGTTTGCAGCAGGGCGTTCAGTGGGTGCAGAATTGTAGATAAATTCGGCAAGAACTTATGGTAGTACAGGTAGACTATCCTTTATCCGAAAACCTCGGGACCAGCCGTGTTTCGGTTTTCGGAAAATTTCAGAAGCTATTTTATAAGACTGGGAAATTTGTCGGGGGTCGGGGTCATGCGCACGATTTACGCTGAACGAAACCTTTCGGTTTTCAGAGGATTTCGGTTTTCGGAAGTGCGGATAAAGGATACACTATCCCTTATCCGAAAGGGTTGGGGGGGGTCGGCGGCGGGGGTCGGGGTCGTGCGCACGACTTACGCTGAACGAAAAAACCTTTGGTTTTTAGCGGGTTTCGGAAGTTCGGATAAAGGGTAGTCTACCTGTAGTTCACCAACCCGAGGAACGACCTCAGTTGCGACATATTTTCCGGTGCTGGAGCCTTGACTACAGCCTCAATCTTGTCCGGCGACTTATGCAACCCTTCCTCATCAATCATGTGGCCACAATACGAGATTTGTCTCCTGAAGAACTCGCATTTGGCTCGTAGCCCATATTCCTGTAATCTCGTGAGCACCTGCTCCAGGTTGGCAAGGTGTTCACTGTCATTTTCGCCCGTAACCAGGATGTCGTCCAAATAACACTGGGTCCCCGGGATCCCTTGCAGGACTTGTTCCATCGCCCTCTGCCAAATAGCCGGGGCTGATGCTACCCCGAATACCAGTCGATTGTACTGGTAAAGGCCTTTGTGAGTGTTTATCGTGAGGTATTTCCTAGATGCTTCTTCCACCTCCATTTGTAGATACGCTTGGGCCAGATCAATCTTTGTAAAGCGTTTCCCTCCAGATAGTGAGGCGAAAATATCTTCTATCCGTGGAAGTGGATATTGTACTGTGTGCAGGACTGGGTTCACAGTTACCTTGAAGTCCCCACAGATGCGAACCTTCTTCGGTTCCCCAGGCGTGCTGCTCAATGATTTCTTCATTACAGGAACGATGGGTGTGGCCCACTCGCTCCAGTCCACCTTGGACAGCACACCCGAACGCTCCAGACTCTCCAGCTCTGCTTCAACGGCTGGGCGGATCGCGTAAGGTACCGGTCTGGCCTTAAGAAGTGTTGGGTTTGCGTTATCTTCGATTTTTATCGTTGCTGTTACTCCTTTTAGAGTCCCAAGTCCTTGTTGGAATACCTCTTTCGCGTCAGTTAGAATTTTTGACAGTCGTCCAGGTGTGACGTCATCATCCTTTTTATCAGTCACAGTTAGCGCCTGAATGGAATGTCAATCCAATTGTATTTTTCGGATCCATTCACGTCCCAATAATGGTGGTCCTCCATCTGGTAGTATATATAGATACAGTTTCTGTGTTTCCTTGCCGTTGTATTCAACTGGCATCCTTATTTTTCCTCTGGGGTAGACTTTTTGCCCCGTGTATGTCTTCAATACAATGGACATGTCCTTCAAGGGTATGTGTGGGAATAGCCGCTCATAGTCTCGTCGATTCATGACAGTTAGGGCTGATCCTGTGTCCAATTCCATCTTTACTGGGGACCCTGCTATCATGAGGGTGACCCAAATGGTTCGGTGATCCTCCTTTGTGATCTCGTTGTGTAACTTTAGACAACTTAGTCTCCTGCTCCCGGAGCCATTATCACTCTCCTGATCTTCCGAACTACTGTCTGTCAATTTCTTTACTTTCTTGTACTTTTCCTTAGTAGTTCTTGTAGTGTTGGTTTTCTTTCCCGACCTGCAGACTCTTGCTATGTGTCCCATTTTCCGACATTGCCTGCATACTTTGTCCTTAAACCAGCAGTCCTTCTGATCATGGGTTGTTCTGCCGCAGCGATAGCACTTTTCTGCTCCATACGCCATTTCGTTAGCGCTGTCTTCTTGTGGTTTCTGTTGTATTTCCGCAGCTCCCCGTGCTGCTGCTTCGTAGGATACTGCCACGCTGAAAGCCTGTTCTAACGTCAGGTCCTTTTCCTAAAGTAGTCGTTTCTGGGTTCCTTCACTCTGGAGCCCGCAGACAAACTTATCCCGTAAGGTGTCTGCCAGTCCTGCTCCGAACTAGCAGTTCTTCGATAACTTGCGTAGTTCCGTAAGATAGTCAGCATTGCTCTCATCTTTGTGCTGGTTTTTTTTATGGAACTTGAATCCTTCTGCTAGCAGCAGCGGTGTAGGGTTTAGGTGTTCCTGTAAAGTATTAACAATCTCTTCAAAACTTTTCTCCATTGGTTTAGCTGGGGTAATTAAATTCCACAATAGGCCGTACGTTCTCGCGCCCATCAAATTTAATAATACCGACGCCTTCTTTCCATCGGCCACCTCATTTGCCTTGCAGTACACTTCAATTCTTTCCACATACGTGGTCCAGTCTTCTACCTCGTTGTCGAAAGCAGATACTGCCGCTTTTCGGCATCTTGGGTGATTTAAAATGGCGCCTCCCGCGCTTTTTCTTCTTCACCGATGATTAAAATGGCGCCTCCCGCGCTTTTCCTTCTTCCAACAATGGAATAAAATGGCGCCTCCCGCGCTTTTCCTTCTTCCAACAATGGAATAAAATGGCGCCTCCTGCGCTTTTCCTTCTTCCTCTTGCTGCCACGCTGCTCCTAGCGTTCTGCAGGGTAATGGCGGCGACCCGCTGCTTCGGCGCGTCTCACTTTTCCTTCCCCTTGTTTTATTTTCGCTACGCTGCCCAGTTCTTGAGCACCGACCGCGTCCTGTGCGCTTCACCCTCTCTCTCTTTTCCTCCCGACGACGCTGCACGGCCTCTTTGCAGAGTCGCTCGATCGAGCTCGGGCCCGCCGCAGTCCGGCTGGGTCAGCGCACTACCTGCTACCAGCACAATTTGCTGGAACACCTTGACTGGGGAGCCAAGCCCAGCTCTCCACAGCCTCTCCTGCAACTCTCCGAACTCCGATGGATCCTTGGGCGGTTGCCCGCGGTCGACGCCTGTTGTTCTGACTTCGACCTCCAAAAGCTTCTTCTCAGGGAAAGATCCCCGTGAGGTGATGCAGTACTGCAGGTGAGCTCGAAACTGTTCGTCGCCAATGTAGTGTCCGAGTATAAATAATACACGGACTGCAGGAGAACAATAATAACAGGTATTTACTGAACAGAGGGTACTCTTTTTGTTTGGACCCAAAAAAAAACCAATTGAACTGTAAATAAACAAAAGTTCAACTAAAACTTAACAAATCAAATTAAAAATTGGTTTTCCGGGTTGATAATGCACTCCAGTCCCCGCGGCGCCCACCGGTCGCAGAAATACTCAAGCGCACCGGCGGACACCGCATGCTCCATCTCCAGGGCCACCCGGGCGCAAACATGGCCGCGGAAGAGAGGCAGGCAATCCGGCTGGATGACCCCCTCGACCGCCCGCTGCCTGGACCAATTGATGGCTCTTTTAGCCAGGCCCAGGAGCAGGCCCACAAGGAGGTCCTCCAACCTGTGCGCTCCCCTCCGCACCGGGTGACCGTAGATCAAGAGCGTGGGACTGAAGTGCAACCAAAAATCGAGGAGCAGCCCCTTCAAGTAGTGAAAGAGGGGCTGCAACCTCTCACACTCCATATGCAACACCCGCCAGGCCAAGCCCCCGATGGAACAAGGGAGGACTCCCGCGTAGAGAGCCCTCCATTGGGGACCTCCGCCACCGCCAGTCGGCAAGATGCCACGCCAAGGCGTGTCCGGACAGTAGACGAAGATGGCAAAGTGGAGAGTGTGCAGGAGCAGCCCGTACAGGAAACCCCTCCACGCGGAATGAAAAGGCACAGAGGGTATTTCCTCGAGACGGCTCAAGTTGTGAGGCGCCGGTTCCCAAGGGGAGTTTCGGGGCCGGGCGCCGATGAGGAATTCCGTCCGAACGGGGGTAAGCTCGGACGGGATCGCCCCACGTGCTTGAGCCGCCTCGATACACCTAGTGGAGTCGAGGCCCAGTGCCGCTTTCACCGATTCGATGGCTTCGACCGCGAGCTGGACGTTGGCCCAGGACAGGCGCCGCGCCAGCTCCTCCGGCGCCATCCAGCCCACTCCGCCACCATCGAGCAGGTCCCCGACTCTGGTCACCATGCCAAGCACAGCCCTGCCCTCCGCCAGCCGCCCGAACCCGCGTTCGTGGAGGTGCGGATTCCTGAGCAGCGGCTCCCAAAGGAGAGCGGACGGGGGAGAGCTCCGCCTGGAAGCGACGTAGTTCCAAACCCATAGTAGTTCCTGGTAGAAGACAGGCAGCTCCCGCAGGCCGGCACGCCTGCCGCCCACTTTCGCAAACAGGAGCTGCGTGTCGTAATTGAGGCCGTGCAGCTGGCGGAAGAAAAACGTCGCCAGCGCACACCATCTCGGAGGATTATCGACGTACAGGTATCTCTGCAGCGTCTGAAGACGGAAAGTCGCAGCCTGGGTGCGAAGGCACACCAGTGCCTGACCGCCCTCCCTAAGCGGGAGACACAGAACCGCGGCAGAGACCCAGTGCTTCCTTTAGTCCCAGAAGAAGTCGATGAACTTCTTGGAGCATCTTGGCGACAAACGCAGGGGGAGGGGTCAAAGTGACCAACCGGTACCACAACATGGCGGCCACCTGCTGGTTTATGACCAGCACTCGACCCCTGTAGGACAACACTCGGAGCAGTCCTGTCCAGCGTCCTAGGCGAGCGGTGACTTTGGCCTCCAGCTCTTGCCAGTTCGCCGGCCAGGCGTCCTCGGCAGGGCTAAGGTAGACTCCCAAATAGAGGAGGTGCGTGGTGCTCCAGGCAAAAGGCCTGAACTCCTCTGGCAGGGAGTCCACCCGCCACTGACCCACCAGGAGTCCGGAGCATTTCTCCCAGTTGATCTTGGCGGAGGATGCGTCCGAGTAAATCTGCTGGCATTCCCGCATCCTCCACAAGTCAGCGGGATCCGTGACCATGAGGAGCACGTCATCGGCGTAAGCCGAGAGGACCACCTCCACGCCCGGCCCTTGCAGAGCCAGTCCCGTCAACCTCTTCCGCAAGAGGCGCAGGAATGGCTCCACGCAAACGGCGTATAACTGACCGGACATGGGGCATCCCTGACGCACCCCCCTCCCGAAGCGAAGGGGCGCCGTCAAGGACCCGTTAACTTTAATCAGACACTCCGTGGCGGCGTACAGAAGTCGGGTCCGGGCGACGAAATGCGTCCCGAACCCGAATGCGCGCAGAGTCCCGAAGAAATACTCGTGATCCACCCTGTCGAACGCCTTCTCCTGATCCAGGGAAAGGAAGGCGACCGACAGACCAGCCCTCCGGGAGTGGTGGACCAGGTCCCAGACCAGATGGATGTTATCATGGATGGTCCGGCCCGGGACCGTGTAGGACTGGTCGGGGTGGATCATGTGGTCCAGCATGGTGCCAAGGCGAGCAGACATGGCCCTGGCAAAGATTTTATAATCCGTGCTGAGGAGGGAGACCGGGCGCCAGTTCTTAAGGAGGCGGAGATCGCCCTTCTTAGGCAGCAGGACAATGACCGCCCTGCGCCAAGAGAGGGGCATCTCCCCGGTCGCCAAACTTTCCCCCAGGACCCGCACGTAGTCGCCCCCCAAGACGTCCCAGAACGTCTTGTGGAACTCCACGGTCAGCCCATCCAGCCCCGGGGACTTTCCCCTAGAGAGCTGGCGGAGGGCGCCGGTTAGCTCCGCCAGGCTTAGTGGAGCGTCCAACTTTTCGGCGCCCTCCGGGCTGACCTTCGGCAGGTCCTCCCACAAAACTCTGCACGCATCCTCGCTGGACGGATCCGGAGAGAACAGAGCCCTGTAGTAGGCGCGGGTCTCCGCGCTGATTCCCTCCGGATCCGAGACCAGAGATCCGTCATCGGCCAGCAGCCCCAAGAGCTGCTTACGGACCCCCCATCTTTTTTCCAGCGAGTAGAAGGGGGAGCCGCGGTCCAGGTCCCGCAGGAGCTGGATCCGCGACCTCACGTACGCGCCTCGGGACCCGACGAGCTGCAGGTCCTTCAGCGCGCCCTTCTTCTCTTCGTACACCTTCCGCAGGGCCGGGTCCTCGATGACCTGACCGAGACGGGACTCCAGGTTGAGCACCTCCTTCTCCAACCGCCCGACCCGGGCCTCCCGCCTCTTGGTCGACCCCTTTGCGTACTCCTGACAGAAGAGACAGACGTGAGCCTTGCCGACGTCCCACCATAGCCTCAAGGAGGGGAAGCCCCCCGCTTCCTTCTCCAGTCGGCCCAGAACCGACGAAACGAATCCCGGAACCGCGCATCCTCCAGCAGCAGGTTGTTAAAATGCCAGTACGCGGACCCCCCCTGCGCGCGCAGCGGAGCGAGCTCCGCCCACACAAGGTGGTGGTCCGTGCACGGCACCGGCAGCATGGAAGCCGCCAGAACGCAGGAGACGTACGCCCGGGAAATGTAGAGGCGGTCGATTCTGGACCTTCCTCCCCCAGACCTCACGCTAGTGAAGGCGCTGGAATCGGGGTGGAGATTTCGCCAGACGTCCACCAAGTCGAAGGACCCGACCAGGTCCCTCAACTTCTCCATCGCCGCCGGGCTTCGCGGGGGACCCGAACGGTCCCTTGCCTCGAGGGTGCAGTTAAAATCCCCTCCGAGGATGACGCACTCGCCCACGTCGATGGAGCCAAAAAGAGCCGGCACGTGCTCCTTGACCACCCCCCCCCTCCCCCCCAAGATCTCCGGCTGAAAATGCGGGGCCAGCAAGATAGCCACCCCGCTGGAATTGTTGGAGAGGTGACTCATGCTGACCCCTCCTTGCCACTCCAGGAGCCACGTGGCTTCGTCTCCCGGAACGGTGTGGGTTTCTTGCAGGAAGCACACCGCATACTTCCCGTCCCGAAGGACCGAGAAGTTATTGAATCTGCGGCGTGCCTCCCTGCTGCCGTTGATGTTGAGGCTGGCTATGGTTATCTTCATGTCAGAAGCATAGTGCAACCTCTACCTCCACCTAACGGGGGGAGGAAGCGCAGCCGCTGGTCAGCCGCCACCTCCTCAGCAGCCCAGTGCGGAACGTTCTGAGCCGACGCAGCTCGAGCGGGTTCACGCCCTCGTCCATGATCTTAACAGCGGCGCGGACGGACACGATGAGCAGCGCCAGCTCCGACCACCTGTCGAGGGCCAGCCGGACCTTATGTCGCCAACCCAGGCACGTGGCCATAAAATCCCGGAGTTCCCTTACGGGAATGAGGGGAGACTCGGCAAGGGGCACGAGGTCATCCATTGCCTCGTCGGCGCTGGAGTCCGAATCGTCCTCCATACCCATCACCGAGTTCCCATCCTCCTCCAGGGGGTCGTCACCAGCGGCCGACCCGTCCGCCGCGCAGTGCGCAGCAAACGGCTCGGCCGCACCAGCCAGCCTCGCCTCCGCCCAGATCCCACCCCCAGGATCGGCGGCAGAGGATTCCTCCCTGGGCTCCTCTCGGGGTGCTGGGCCAGAAGACGGCGGCGGTTCAGAGCTCCCCTCCGCCCCAGACGCCGGAACGACCGGAGAAACAACAATTCCCAGCTCCTCCAGTTCGTCCGGCACCAGAGACGCAGCCAGGGGGCCATCCTCCTCCCCGCCACCAACCTCCGACCCAGCGGATGGGGTGTTTTGAATTAAAACCTCTACCAGGTCGAGCAGCCCCTGGGAGATGTCCGGGTCGCATTGGGCGAGCTCATTATCCTCGAGCTCGCCCGACCCAGACCCCAGGCCGCCCGACCCGGCGAGGGGTAACGGCACCGATAAAATGTCAATTTCTGCCGCAGGTTGTCCCGCGACCCCCCCCCCACGGGCAGGGTCTCGTCTCCATCCCCGGGAGGCACGCACCGGACAGACACGTCTGCCTCAGCCTCCCGAGGGACAGGCGACCCCTGCCGGTCGCTGGTGATGACGACAGCAGTTGGGGGGGGGCGCAGTACCCGCGGCGGGCGACGACTCCCCCTGCTCAGAGAGACCTTCCTCCTCCCGGTCCTCCTCCTCTTCCAGGGGGTCGCGCCTTCTTTTTAGCACGGAGGGAGCGAGGGGGACCTCCATGTCTGCAGAGGCCTCCTCCTCAGCTCCCTCCGGCGGAGCAGGTTTGTCGGGTTCCTCAGGCCCGAGCCCGGCCGCAGGTATTGGCGTTTCCGCGACGGTGGTTGCGGCCACAGGCTCGGGCACGAGGCCCCTCCCACTCGCGTCTGCCCCGATTAACTCCGCGAGGAGCGCGGGTGTAAGGGGCTCAAGGGGCAAGGGCTGGCCCCCCACGTCGGGACCCACCCTAAGGTGTTTAGATTTATTCCGTGCCTTCTTTCCAGCCGGAAGCGCTCCCTCCCCCCCCCGCCGGAGGCCTTGGTGGCATCGGCCCCCGACGTCAACCGCGCATCAGATGTTCTCGACGTGCGGGCAGATCCAGGGGGAGGAGCGGCGGCGGCGCCAGCCTCGGCCGCACGAGATGATCCGGCGGCCTTGGAGGCGGGGCAGTTTTTCCTGATGTGCCCCACCTCCTTGCAGGCGTGGCACCGCACACCGTCCGACGTCCAAAAGACGTGATAGGCGGTCCCCTCGTGGAGGACGACGAACGCCCCGTCGGTGTCCTCCTCCCGCGCCAGCTGGATAAACAGCTGGCGCCGGAAGGAGAAGACGTGGCGAAGGCTGGCCTCCCGGAAGCCGAGCGGGATGGGCGTGATCCCCGACCTCACCTCCCCAAGTTGGCGTAAATGGGGAAGGAGGAGCTCACCAGGAACATAGAGCGGGACGTTGGAAATGACGATCTTCTGCGCGGTGGCCTCGAGAGGATCCACCAGCAGGAAGGTCCCACCCACGGTGAGCCCCTTGGCGACGGCCAGGGACAACGCCCGCTCCGACCCCAGGAAGAACACAGCCTTCCCATACATTTTTGAGGCCGCGACGATGGCTGAGGGGCCGACAACCCCAGCCATGGCTTTAACGCAGGCCTCAATGGTCATAGTGGGGTGAGTGTAGCTCTTCACCCCAAGCTTTTTTGTTATCAATCTGAATGGTGACGGTGCAGCGGGAGCAGCTGTGGCTGTGGCTGCCACTCCCACATAAGTCCTGGCTGGCCCCGCCACCGGCGAAGATGCAGTCGCCATTCTGGGGTGTTTTCTAAATAGGGCTACACTCACCCCAAGTCACAGGCCTGAAGGTGTTAATTGTGGCCTCAGGTATTTTTTGGTCCTCTTTTGAGTAGAGGGAGCTGTTTAAATTGAAGGCACACCTCTCCCCCTTATTGATTGAAATTGGGAGAGGGGCCTTCTGCCCTCTGCTCAATAGGCAATTCATAAATAAAGATGAAATGAGGTGCCTCAGAGAGAGGCAGAGAAAGACAAAGAAAGAGAGAAAGAGAGAGAGAGAGAGAGAGAGACAACCAGTAAACTAAGACAAGAGTATATATAAACAAGGCGAATGTATATTTATGAACTCAGGGATATACCTGTTTATACACTGTATGAATGGAACCGCGTTTATGTGTTCAACCATAAATGTATTTTGATGCTTTGGCAACATAAGATGTACCTTATCATGCCAATAAAGCGATTTGTATTGTATTGTATTGAGAGAGAGGGAGAGAGAGAGGGGAGAGAGAGGGAGAGAGGGAGGGAGAGAGAGAGAGAGGAGGGGGGGAGGAGAGGAGGGGGGGGGAGAGAGGAGGAGGGGGGGAGAGAGGAGGGGGGAGAGAGAGGAGGGGGGGAGAGAGAGGAGGGGGGGAGAGAGAGGAGGGGGGGAGAGAGAGGAGGAGGGGGGGAGAGAGAGGAGGGGGGGAGAGAGAGGAGGGGGGGAGAGAGAGGAGGGGGGGGAGAGAGAGGAGGGGGGGGAGAGAGAGGAGGGGGGGGGAGAGAGGAGGGGGGGGAGAGAGGAGGGGGGGGGGAGAGAGGAGGGGGGGGGAGAGAGGAGGGGGGGGGAGAGAGGAGGGGGGGGGAGAGAGGAGGGGGGGAGAGAGGAGGGGGGAGAGAGAGGAGGGGGGGAGAGAGAGGAGGGGGGAGAGAGAGGAGGGGGGGAGAGAGAGGAGGGGGGGAGAGAGAGGAGGGGGGGAGAGAGAGGAGGGGGGGAGAGAGAGGAGGGGGGGAGAGAGAGGAGGGGGGGAGAGGAGGGGGGAGAGAGAGGAGGGGGGGAGAGGAGAGAGGGGGGGGGAGAGAGAGGAGGGGGGGAGAGAGAGGAGGGGGGGGAGAGAGAGGAGGGGGGGGAGAGAGAGGAGGGGGGGGGAGAGAGAGGAGGGGGGGAGAGAGAGGAGGGGGGGGAGAGAGAGGAGGGGGGGGAGAGGAGGGGGGGAGAGAGAGGAGGGGGGGAGAGAGGAGGGGGGGGGAGAGAGAGGAGGGGGGAGAGAGAGGAGGGGGAGGAGGGAGGGGGAGAGAGAGGGGGGAGGAGGGAGGGAGAGAGAGGAGGGGGGAGGGAGAGAGAGGAGGAGGAGGAGGGAGAGAGAGGAGGGGGGGAGGTGAGAGAGAGGAGGGGGGAGGGAGAGAGGGAGGAGAGGAGGGAGAGAGAGGGGGGGAGAGAGAGGAGGGGGGGGGATGAGAGGAGGGGGGGAGAGAGAGGAGGGGGGGGAGAGAGAGGAGGGGGGGAGAGAGAGGAGGGGGGGGAGAGAGAGGAGGGGGGGAGAGAGAGGAGGGGGGAGAGAGGAGGGGGGGAGAGAGAGGGAGGGGGGGGAGAGAGAGGGGGGGGGGAGAGAGAGGGGGGGGGGGGAGAGAGAGGAGGGGGGGGAGAGAGAGGAGGGGGGGAGAGAGAGGAGGGGGGGAGAGAGGTGAGGAGGGGGGGAGAGAGAGGAGGGGGGGGAGAGAGAGGAGGGGGGGGGAGAGAGAGGAGGGGGGGGGAGAGAGAGGAGGGGGGGAGAGAGAGGAGGGGGGGGGAGAGGTGGGGGGGGGGAGAGAGGAGGGGGGGGAGAGAGAGGATGGGGGAGGGAGAGAGAGGAGGAGGGAGGGGAGAGAGAGGAGGGGGGAGGGAGAGAGAGGAGGAGAGGAGGGAGAGAGGAGGGGGAGGGAGAGAGAGGAGGGGGGAGGGA